>NC_142511.1:17700978-18008804 GCF_057876585.1 Rhinolophus sinicus
AAGAAATAGGAGCGGACCTGAGCAGCAGACAATGGCTCAAGGGCCCACGGTGGCATTATTAGGAGAAAAAGTACACTCCAAAGAGTTTGGAGCGGGAGCAAAAGAAGAGGCTCAAAAGGCTCAAAGGCCCAGACTGGCGAGGACTTGGAGTTTTTAATCCTTTTCTCTCTAAAATGGGCTGTACCTTTCCAGGTATGGGACGACTGGATTGACACCTGTGATTGACAAGAGGCTATTACCTCATCTTTTTAGACTGAACATGTTCCTTCCCAGAATTCAGTCTGTTATATTAATGAACTTCCAGGCGTATGCATGATATTATAATGATGGTATGATAAGGCCCAGCTGAAATGAAGGTCATTGTGGCCTTTACTGCGCAGGTGTGAGTGACTGGTCTAATCCAGTCTGGTATTTTGTACCCATTTGTTTCCTCATAGGGGTAGATAGAGGGGAGAGCTTCTTGGCGGTCGCATTCTGTGAATTATGCAGGAATGCAGAGAGACCCGATGCCTAGCTCTAACTGCCTGCCTTGTTTTCCCCTTGAGAGATGTGATCCCCATAAAATGTCTCTGGGAAGTTGAGGGACAGGAGGTCTGCTCTTCTGTATCTGCTTCCTGCTGGGCAGGGGTGTAGAGCTGTCCCTACCTATTGGGGGATTCATGGAACTCTCGCCCTATCTGATCTTAGATGAGAGGAAAGGGTTCAAGATCCGCCTGGAAGACTGCATTGGCTTCTTTGGTTGCGACTAGCAATGTTGCTGGGGTGTCCTCTGTATCCCCAGGCCCCTAAATGAGGAAAAACAGACTTTAATTAATAAATCTGCTGGCTCTATAGAGCCTGTGGCCATTCAACCAGTCATTCAGGTGGCGTCAATTGTCCAGGAGCTGGGCCCAGAATGGGATGGAAAGAATTTTGGGTTCAATGATTACAATCCACAAGTATAATGGCCTGGGGGAATGTTAAAACTTATTTAGTCTCTGGGATGGAATTATCCAAGAATTAGGTCCCGAAATGGCGAATGGCTTCGGGGAGGTTGGGAAGTATTCAGGCTGGAGCAATCTTTAGTCTAGGATTGAGAAACTGATTAGAAGAATAATCAAAGCCCGGGGCTAAGGAGCTAAGAAACTAGGGAAAAGGAAACTTAAAATTTCTATAGTGAGGGGGCTCTCCCATATCAGTTTGGCTCTGAAAGAGTAGAGGGTTATAGTTGCAGGAGAGAAATCGGGTCAAGAGCGGGATTTTTCATTTTTTTATTTTTAAGGTGGAAAAGTAGATTTTGACCCACTTAGAGTTGTACCTGATGAAACCGGGGTCACGTACTTACATGGTTAATGTATTTAAATAGGAAAACTATTCTTAGAGAAGATTGAATGATAGAACATTTATCAGGGCATGATACATGGAAGGCACTTCATGTTGGCTCTCGTAGCGAGGCAGGCAGTGGGGCAGCGCCTCCAATTTTTGGTTCTGTTCTGAGCTCTTATTTAGTAAGACTGCTCCCCCTCAGTCCCTCTGCATTTTCTCACTGCTATTCTTCTTCTCTCTAAGATCTCTTCTTCCATTTCTTTGAAAATCTCTGCCTACTTAGCTGACCCACTGGCATCCTTCCCCACTCCTTCAGTTTCCGTTCTTTCCTTGCTGAACCTCTTTGGCATTTGCTCTTTACCATGTTCCTAACATTTGGGCTGAGATTTCCAGTAGTGCTTCAGAGTTCTCTCAGGGGTCAAGAATCTATACACATATTGTTAGGAACCATCTGTAGATGAATAAATAATGTCTTGTAGATATGTGTTAATATTTTTCAATATATGTAGCTGCTGTTTTGATGACTAAGAAATCCCTTAAAAGCATTATAGACTTTATAGTTGCTTTTTGTTATGGCTATTTTCATTCAACGCTAAAAGAACCACTATCATAGATACCTATCACATATTCGGACATTAAAAAGGCTCTTCCTACTTGAAATGGTTAGGACTTGGTGCTTTACTACTGCATAACACCTTCAGAATTTCACTATTTTTCCCTTTTGTTCACCTTTGCTGTTCCTGTCTCTTTAACTAACTTGTCAGTTGCTTAAGGGCAGGAGTTGTGGTTTCCGTTTATACCTTTCTGCTGTGCTTGGCAGGCTACTGCCCTTGGGCCAAATCCAGCCCACTGCCTGTTTGTTCTGTAAATCCTCTCCAGCTCGGGGGGGTTCTTACAGATCACCATTTTCCATCGACCTGGTGATGGGAAACACTAACTTTGAATCCCAATTAAGTGAAATGTCACCTCTCCCAGGAAAGAATTCCATTCATCTCCTTAGTAGATGTTCATTGCAAAAAGTTGTACACTGGTTCTCCCTTCTCCATGGTTTTGCTTCCGTGGTTTCAGGTACTCGCTGTCAACCGCAATCTGAAAATATTAAATGGAAAATTCCAGAAATAACTAGTTCATAAGTTTTCAGTTGCACACTATTCTAGGTAATGTGATGAAATCTTGCACCTTCCCGCTCTATCCCTTTTGGGTGTACGTCATCCCTTTGTCCAGCGCGTCCAAACTGTAAATGCCACCTGCCAGTTGGTCACTGAGCCATCTCAGTTTCGGATTCACCGTTGTCCTGTCATACTGTTTGTTTTCAGATCATCCTGATTTTACTTAATAAATGGCCCCAAAGATATTCACATAGCTTTTATTGCAGTATATTGTTATAATTTTCTATTTTATTATTAGTTATTGTTAATCTCTTACTGTGCCTAATTTATAAATTAAGCTTTATCATACTTATGTATGTATAGGAAGAAACATAGTCTATAGAGAGAGTTTGGATCTTGGAATGTATCCCCCATGGATGAGGGGGAAACTACTGTATTCAACTATTTTTATATTTTGAATTTTGTCAATAAAAAATTTGTGGAAATTTGTTGGAAAACAAATTTTATGTAAATAGTTATAGTATGTAAATGTCTTCAAGTTTGCCTTTTGGCATGCATGGCCTAAAATTTTTACTATTTGACCCTTTATAGAAAAAGTTTACTGACCCCTGCCTTATAGTAGTCGTTCTCAAATTTGTCTGCGCATCTGAATTATCAGAGGAGCTTTAAATATATATATATGAATTCTTCTACCCTGGCGATTCATCCAGATGGAGCCTGGGAACTTATATTTTTAACAAGCTATTTAGGTGATTGGGAATCACTGTCCTTTAATGCATTCATAGGGTTGAACTCCAAGAGATAAGGCAGTGAATTTTGGATTAGATGTCAGAAGACAGCTTATTATTTTCATATTTTAACATTTACTAACTGTGGGACCTTATCCAAGTAACGACTTGTTCTGCAGGTTTTTTAAACAATTTCTAGTTCCTTTGCTTATAGACAGTTTTGCTTTATGTTCTACAATGGTAGTTCTTTACCTTTCGGGGTTCATAAGGACAGGACCTCTTTTGAGAATCTGATGAAAGTTACGGGCCTTCCCCTCAGGAAAGTGTACTTGTGTAATTTCCTATGGTGGCTGTAACAAATTACTACAGAAGTACTTAAAACAACAGAAACGTGTTCTCTCACATTTCTGGAGGCTAGAAGTTCAAGTCAAGGTGTCAGCAGGGCTGTGGTCCCAGGAGGCTTTAGAGGGAGCTTCCTGCCTCTGCCAGCTTCTGGTAGCCATTGGCGTTCCTGGGTTTGTGCCTGTGTCACTCCATCTGCCCCCAGGTTCACATCGTCCCCTGCTCTACGCTTATTCTCTGTGTCTCTCATAAGGACATTTGGCATTGACTTAGGGCCCTAGTGGATCATTCAGAATAAGCTCCTCCTCTCAGGATCCTTAATTTAATCACATCTTTTTCCATATGAAGTAACATTCACAGGTTCCAGGGATTTGACACGGATATCACATTTGGGGGCTTACCACGGACCTTTGCACATGCTGACAGTTTTACAAAGTTTCAAGGGGTTCACAGCTCTTTGAAGTTCCTATATGGACCCCATGACCTCTAGGTTTGATCTCCATGCTCAGTGAGAAGACGGTTTCACCTACAGTGCATTCTAATTATGGAGTATCTTTATTCTCACCTCTTGTCTCATGTTCTTACGTTCATCATCCTATTAATATTATACCATCCTTGAAACCATGTTCTTATGACCTTAAATACTTTTAATTTATAGTCTGCTTTCTGAATTAATTTCTCTGATTCCTTCAAGAACTATTTATTTTCTGATAAGACTTACTGTTAAAAGAAAATAAAAGCCTCTCCTAACCCTTTTTAGTTAATTCTGCAGCAAGTAGACTAACTTCTGTGCGAACCATAGACAACCAATAATGCCTCCAGTGAGAAGAGCAACTTACCTCAATTGAGTACGTGATGTGCCAGGCCTTTTAGCAAGTGCTTCCATGTGGCTTCTTACTCAATACTGAAAACAGTCCTCAGAGAAGGAATATCAACGCCATTGTACAAGTAAGAAAATGAAGACTTGTGAAAGTCAGGTCATTTGGGTGATAGAGCTTTGGTGGGTGACAGAGTTAGCACGGGACAGCTGGCCTTTGAATGAAAGTCTCCTGCTCTGAAGCCCACACTGTTTTCATTAGGCCCTAAAACATAGCACACTTTCCTTCTAGGTAATAGTTGGTAATCTAATCAGACAGGGGCTGTCTATGCTTTGGCTTCAGGGGTCAACAGACCAGGATTTCAGTCAGATTTGTGGTGCTTATTTACAGTATTACCTTGCACAATGTCTCCTCTGATCTTGAGCTTTCAGTAAGACGAATATCTCACTTCTGTGCCTTATAGTGCTGCGTTAGCAATGGAGAGAATATGAATGAAAGCTCTTCGAAGTAGGACAATTTACTGTGTAATACAATTTATTAGTTTCTCATTTGATTATATTCTTAGCACTTTTTTTTTTTTTTACTATCCTAGATTTGGAAGTTTGGGAATATGGTCAAGCCTCAAACCAGAGCCTATTTTAGCTGCAACTATGAATTTCTTTGCTTAAGACCCCTTGGGCATTTGGCTGAATGCTTTCTGCTCTTTCATTTTAAGGGACATCCCCAACTTTGTCTCGCTTGGCTTCACTTAATATCTACGTTCATGATAACTTTCTGAGCAGTTGTCTTTCCTAGGTCAGGTTTTAACTCCTCTCATTGCCCACATTGCCATGGGTTTGGTTGGTGGCCTGGGACTGTGATCTGGAGACTCATCCTCTTTTCTCTATTCTCCTCCCCCAGTTTCTTCACACCCTCATTCATCTGTAGATACCCAAAGCTGATATACCATCTCTCTAGTTTCACCTCACTAATTACTATTGCCTTCTATCTTTGCTCTTGACTTCTAGGCTATAAAGATACTAAAGGCATTCTTGTCTTTTAAAAACATACCCTCCCAGATAACAAACAGCAGTTCTCCCTCATCCCCACAGCCCAGCCCAGCCGTCCATCCCACGTACTGTCAGTTCCTTTTACCTCCTGGCTTCCTGTGGTTTATAAGGTAATATGCAGGATTCTGGTGCTCTAGTAGCTTGGCCCAAGCCTGCTTCTTCAGCCGTGTCCTTTGCTTCTCCTTTCCTTTATTCTTCCTGTCACAGTGCAGGATGTCCTTTCTATCGAGAGCCAGTCCCTTTGTTTGGATTCCATTCCTTCTTGCTTGCTCAGGAACCTTCCTCCGTTGTTAATCTCCTCCTTATATTGCTTTCATAAAAACTCGCACATTTCCAATTATTCTTAAAAAATCGGTGGGTCTGGTAACCTGGGTCCACGTTCCCAGATACCAGCAAGAGATTGGAGGTGATTAGTCGCTGCTCTTTGAGGTGGGGCACGCACTCTATTTTAACACGGTTCAGCTGCTCCCTACTGTCACGTAGGAAACCCACTTCCCTCACTTCTGTCACCTGCCTGGTAACACAAAAGGAATTTTGTACTTCCTGGCCTAAATTCTAGTATCCGGTTTTCTAAAGTACCTCTGTTATCTGGGCTTGTATTTAGAGTTTTAACCTTATTTCTCATTCTTTCCAGGACTGTCTGTTCCAGAAGGTCTCTATCCAGGCCACGTGCCCCCATGTCTTTGGTCTCCTAGCTCACAATGATTTCTTCTTTCCCTACCTCTGTGATACATATTTTCATGTGTAATGCATTATTCTCCAATTTGTCTTTAATCCTAACAAGTGAGCAAACTTGATGGCGGGAATCATATTACATCAATTGAAAAGTTTAGGTTTTCTATGGAAGAAAATGTACCTTTTAAAACACTGAAATCATAAGGCCCAGCGAGATGCTGACATAGTAATAGGCACGTTAGAGCTGAAAATGGCGAATAACCGCCGATGCACAGTTCAGTCTCAGGCTTACTCCAGGGCATATGTCTGCATACACTGCAAAGTGGTCACCCCCAAAGTCTGGTTACCATCCATTGCCATACGGGTGACCCCTTCACCCTCTGTTCTCTGTATCTACAAGTTAGCTTTTGTTTTATTTTGTGCATTTTTGTTTTTTGTTTTTAAATACCAGTTAATTACTGGTTATTACCGTTGCCTTTCCTGCTCTTAATTCATGCTTTGCACTCAGGGGTGATTTTGATTTTATTGGTATTTGGAATTGGAAACTATTTCTGAAGCTTGCTAGCAGGTGGCTAGAGTGGAAGCAAGAAGACTCGTTAGGAGGTCACTGGACGCGCAAGAAAGAGTTGTTGGCTGCCTGGACGAGAGTGGCAGTAATGAAGGAGAGACACGGGATGCAGGCTGAGCGTCGGAGGGCCAGTCCACGGGAGTTAAAAATGGAGTGAAAGTGGAGAACTAAGGAAAGGGAGCAATCAGAGGTAGTCTTAGGTTTTGTCTGGAGTTGACCGGGTGAATGACCGTGCCCTTTGTTGGATGGAGAAGACTAGGGTAAAGAGCTGGTTCTGTATTGAGCATGTTAAATTTAAGATGCCTGCATCCTGGGCCCAAAGACAGCGTTGACTTCTTTCTTCGCTACTCCGTGCTTCTTTAAACTTGGTTATTATTCAACTGTCATGCAAAAACCACTTGATTCTTTGGCCATACACTTGTGTACCCTTCCTTATTGCACTTGTCCACCAACCTTTTTTGTTCAGGACTTTGGGACTTGGCTTGTCCACCCCATTTCTTGGCAGAATCATGGGCAACTTCAAGGGCTGTGTGAGCAACTCATCCAAGTTCATGCCTGCCAAGTTCTCCGACCTGCAGCGTGCCAGCAGTGACAGCATGATACGGGGCTTTTGAATCCCAGTTCCCCTACTTCCTAACTACAATGTAACTTGGAAAATACTGCTTACCCTTTTGTGTCTCATTTCCTCAATTGTAAATTGGGGGTAATGGTAGCTGCACATTTGGGATTTTGTGAAGATTAAATAAGAAAATAATGTAAATTATTTTCTGTTATTAATTACAAATACCTGGCACATAGTAAGCAGTCTATAAATGTTATCTATTAAGATTATTAGTATTTAATTATGTATCTATTTAATAATATATGCTGTTATTATTTTTTCAGTTAAGCAACCCCTTCAAAAGCTATACCTTAAGCCTTGCCTCCTCAATTTTTTTTTTTAAAATTTTATTTTATTAAATTTATTGGGGTGACAATTGTTAGTAAAATTACATAGATTTCAGGTGTACAATTCTGTATTACATCATCTATAAATCCCATTGTGTGTTCATCACCCAGAGTCAGTTCTCCTTCCATCACCATATATTTGATCCCCCTTACCCTCATCTCCCACCCCCCAACCCCCTTACCCTCTGGCAACCACTAAACTATTGTCTGTGTCTATGAGTTTCTGTTTCTCATTTGTTTGTCTTGTTCTTTGGTTGTTTTTTGGTTTATATACCACATATCAGTGAAATCACATGGTTCTCTGCTTTTTCTGTCTGACTTGTTTCGCTCAGCATTAGTCTCTCAAGATCCATCCATGTTGTCACAAATGTTCCTATATCATCTTTTCTTACTGCCGAATAGTATTCCATTGTGTATATATACCACAACTTCTTTATCCATTCATCTATTGAAGGACATTTTGGTTGTTTCCATGTCTTGGCCACCGTAAACAAAGCTGCAATGAACATTGGAGCACACGTGTCTTTATGTATAAATGTTTTCAGATTTTTTGGGTAGATACCCAGGAGAGGGATTGCTGGGTCATATGGCAATTCTATTCCTAATTTTTTGAGGAACCTCCACACTGCCTTCCATAACGGCTGCACCAGTCTGCATTCCCACCAACAGTGTATGAGGGTTCCTTTTTCTCCACAGCCTCTCCAACATTTGTTACTATTTGTCTTGTTGATGATCGCCATTCTGACTGGGGTGAGGTGATATTTGCCTCCTCAATTTTAACCTTTAAATTTTAAGTGCCAAAAAAGGGGTAATGACCACAATTTCCTATGATGTTCAATATACTTGCTTAAAAAAAATAAAACTCATCAGTTCTTCAATTCCAGTGGTTCTTATTTACAAGTATACATCAGATTTACCCAGGGGCTTGTTTTTCAAAATTTCTGGGCCCTTCTTCTGGGAGTTTGAATGAGATGGGTAAGGGTGGAGATGAGGGATAGCATCAAATAGCTCTATTACAATAGTCCTCCCTCCGTCTTCTCTCAGTTAACCCCCTTACTTGGTTCCTTTCCTCACCAGTTTCCCCTCCATTAATTAGTACCTTAAGCTACTTTCTCATGGCAGCCTTAATTAATGTTTCCATTCTCTTTTTATCTTGCCCCTTCGGCTTTGCTAACACCTAACTTTGGATAAATCCATCCAGTCTGCCTCCAATGTGGGCTACTGAAAGCCACAGTTCTTAAGCTATGTGAGATTGTTTCATGTGCTTTTTTGCTCTTTAATCTTAACTATTCACATTAGAACACCTAACCTTACATGACACAGTAGGCATATGACTCTTCTGGTTAATAGTGATTTCAAAAGTGACTTCAGTTCTCACATAATCCAATTACCCAGGATCTCTGTGATTCTATCAGTTCTCTCATTCATTTTCACAATATGTTTGGAGTAGTATTAATGATATTATTAAAGTTTCATAAATGAGAAAACCGAGGCACAATGATAAAATAGTTCATGGCACATGCTGGCAGGCATAATTTTTTTTTGAACTTTGAATCATAGATTATGATAATCATGTATTAAGCAACCTTTCTTGTCCATATTAATTGTTCTGTGGGTCAGTATATGGCTTTAACATCACTGCTTTTAAGGAAGTTATGATGGGTTATTGTTGTTTTTATTTTCTTTTTGAGATGTAAACTATCCTGATCATCAGTTTTAGTCTGTGTCTTTTGGAGGAGGTTTATTGATATGTTAGAGAGAGAGAGAGAGAGAGAGAGAGAGAGAGAGAGAGAGAGAGAGAGAGAGAGATTGGGAAGTAGATGATAATCTTTGGCTTTGGTTTTTAACAAGAATTTGAAAAATTCAATCACAACTAGAGAAGTTTTCTTCCAGTTTTTATTCAGTTCTCCTTCATTCTGTTTGGAAATAGTGGACCTGACCCAATTATTTTTTGAGAATTCATAGAACAGTGTGTGAAAATATTTTAGTTCTAATCAAGTTCATTGTAATAACTGGCAGGCATCTATAGCGTCTGTTCTTTAACATGTGAATAATTCTTTGCTTAAGATATTGACTCCATTATTATACTTACCGGTTTTGGGATAACTATGGTCGGAAAAATATAGCTGCTTCACATATAAAATAAATGCTTTTTCTCTACAAGCATTTTTTATCTTGATTTTGTTAGTCATGTAACTTTCTAACAGTGATATTTGAAGTATATAATGGTATGGTAAAAGTACGGTAAAAGAAGAATACCATAGATGTTGGAAATTAAATTTATTGTTGAATAAAATTTAGATTATTACAAAATTCAATGTAACGTGATTGCTATATCAGGGTAATTTCTTAATAAAAAGCTGATCTGGCTACCTTAACTTGTTTGATTTAGTATGCCATGTGAGTCTTAGTAAATTGACATTTAGTTTGAAAATAAAATTTGGCTAAGTTATAGCGGAGAGATAAACTATGTATTGGATTAACTCTTACTGATTATACCGTGAAAGTCTTATAGAAATTAACATTGAGAACCATTTATAGTACATAATATTAGATGTCTATTAAAATGTTCTAGATGGTTAAAGTACAGTACTGTCATTCTTTTCCTATATTTGGTAAGAAAAAAAACTATAATTTGTGGAGGAGTAAAATGGAAAAGAAAGAAAGAACGAGCAGAGTTGAGTGGGTGGGGCATATCAGTTTCAGAGAGCTGCTATAACAAAGTACCACAAACTGGGCAGCTTAAAACAACAGAAATGTATTATCTCACAGTTTTGGAGTTGAGAAGTCTGAAATCAGGGTGTTGGCAGGGCCATGATTTTTCTGAATGTTCTAGAGGAGGATCCTTCCTTGTCTATTGCTCGCTTCGGGTGGTTGTCCGCAATCCTTGGCTTGTAGACACATCTCTGCAATCTCTGCCTCCATCATCACGTGGCATTCTCTCTGTGTGTCTCTGTGTCCAGATTTCCCTCTTCTTCTAAGGACATCAGTCACATTGGATTTAGGTTTAGGGCCCACCCTAATCCAATATGACTTCCTCTTAGCTTGATTACATTTGCAAAGACTGTTCCGAATCAGGTCACATTCACAGATGCTGGATGGATGTAAATTTTGGGGGGACACTATTCAGTCCAGTAATACAGGGGGGCTCTAAATTCAATTTGTATTTTGAGATTTAAACCAATACACTTACTAAAGCAAACAGGTAGATACATTTTATGTAAGAAACTTATTTTTACTTATAGCTATATTCATATATACGCTTTGCCTAGGTATCTACTGTTTTCCATTCATGTAGCTCAGATTGCACTGAAGGAATATTTGGTTATGAAACAGCTGTTTATGTAGTTGTGGAACCAGGAGACTTTCCACATGACCTCTTAATAGCCCAATGTTTATAGAACCAAACTAGACTTTTCTCGAGCAGAGCATTTTAACTGCTATTAGAATAATACTTTTGTTCTTACTTATTTTATATCCACAATACCTAACAGTGCCTGATGCTGATTTATTTAGTGAAGGATGAATTAATAAAAGAGTGGTGTATGTGTGTGTCTCTCCATTGAGAGGTTGTCAATAGAGACATGATATGGGGAGTTTTCATTTCGTGAATGTATTTTCTTCAGTCTTTTTTAAATACCCAACTGGTGGCACCCTTCACACACTGTTCTACACTTTGTTTTTATTACTTACAGTATATCATTCCATATTACTGTACAGATGCTATGATTACGTGATATTCCATTGCATAGATATAATTTATTTAACTAGCCTTTCCTTTTTGTTTTTAATTTTGATAAATACACGTAACATTACACTTACTGTCATAACCATTTTTATATGTGCAGTTCAGTATTGTTAAGTATATTCACATTATTATGTAACCAATCTCCAGAACTTTTTCATCTTGCAAAACCATGACTCTGTACTAGTTAAACAACTTCCCATTTTCCCCTCCTGGCAACCACCTTTATTTCTATGAATTTGAGCTAGCCTCCCTTTTTAGTTTTCATCTTTGCTCTTACAAACAATGCTGCAATAAATAGCCTTGCATATGTGTCATTTTGTGCATGAGTAAGTATGTCTGTAAGGTGAATTCTTAGAAGGGGAATTGCTGGGTGAGAAGATTTTCACATTTCTTACTTTTGATATATATTGCCAAATTGACTTCCAAAACTATTGTACCAATTTATACTCTTCCCAGCAATGCGCTATAGCAGCTGTTTAAATATACTTCAGTAAAGTTAGCTTGTCAGCCAGACTGAATTGGGAACTTGGGAAAGGAAAGGGCACTGTGAAGGGAATTTGGTGCTGTTGCATTTTTCAAGAAGGTGGGATCGCCCAGTGTTCTACCTGTATTCTCCCTCGGTTTCTTAAGGATTATCCACCATGTGGCACTCCAGTATATTGGGTTGACGTGAAGGGTGATTGGGGATGAAGGGAGGCTGGGAGAGCTGAAGCAGGTGGGCTCCAAGTCTCCCGGTCCCTATTTCATCCAGAACTATTACGTACAAGCCCCTCAACTTCTTTCCCTATAGCAGTGAGTGAGATGAGTGAATGTTAATGTATAATCAGCCTCTGTGATTCATGTCAGACATCTGAGGAACCCTAGAAGCTTCTTTGTAGAATCCTGATGTTTGAAACTGATGCTCAATTTTATTTTTTTCTGTGAAGTAAATTTACTATAAAATGAGGCATAACCTCGTGGAAATACCGCTATTTTCCCTAGAGTGTATATACATATAGGTTTTGATGCAATGTTCATCTGGAGATTTTAAATAAATGTAATACCTTTATTAGTTTTCTTATTTTAAAATGAAAATACTTAATATATTTTTGTAATGTTGCGTATCTTATTGTAAAGTAGAATTTGAAGGGCTCTGGGAACCACCTCCCAATGACGATTGGGATTAATAGTTTGGAATTCATTCCCCCAGACTTTCTTCAGTGTATTAAATAACATAAATTTTATTTCTTCCTTAAAAAGATGGAGTCATGCTATATATACTGTTTTATTATTTGCTTTTTTTACTTGATAAAGTCCTTTTTGGGTTAGTGTATAGAGATACCCTCAGTTCTTTAAATGGATTTATATCATAATCCTTTTATGATAATTCTGTTATATCATAATTTTCTTATCCATTGCCCTGTTGGTGAACCCTTAAGTTACATTAAACATCCTCTAAGCATTTATCTTTGCCTATTTGAACTAATCTTTCTGTCAGATAAATTTGAACAAGTAGAACTTCTAGATCAAATAAATGACCATTTTATATTTTAATGGATATTTTTGGACTCTGCATAATGTTGTATCGATGTCCTGATTTTTATAAGAAATAAAATTCGTTTTAAACTTTCAGAAGTTTTAATTAGATGATGTGTCATCGTTGATGTATACCAGTTTTTCTAATATAAGTTTTCTAGTAATATCTTTCTTTAAAATGACGGCTCGTTTATTCTTACAGTGATGGAATGGGGGGACGATGTTAAAGCAATTTCAAACGATGAAGCCGTGATGTTGGTCAATCATCAGGCGACGGGAGATGTGTGTACGCTGATGATGTGCCTCCAGGACAAAGGACTGGTAAGCCATGCTGCAGAAGCAGAAGACCGTAGAAAGGGGACGGGAACAATCAATTCAAGTAACTTACTATGATTTGGAACATAGACTTTAATATGTATACTTTTCCTGAAAATTTAGAAAATTTTAAAAAGAAAGATGTGCATAATTCTAAGTCACTCCAGGAGGGGAATTTAGAGACTTAAAAAAAATAACTATGATAATGTGAATTATATCTGTATAAAGCTGTTTAAAAAAAAAAAAGAGAGCATTTTCTGAATCTGTTGGGAGCTTACTTCTGGGCATGTCCTCAGTTTGGCTCAAGTAAACTCTTAATAAAATTGTATATAAGTTTGGGTAAAAATGAATGAATGAATGAATACATAAATAACTGGAATGAAAGCAAAGCTAATATGGTTTGAATTGGGGGCTGTCTATCTTGAAGTAAAGTGGTGGATTGCCAGGTTGAGAAATACAGACACAAAAAATAGTGTTGCTTAATTTAGAAGAGTAACATTTGTCAGTGAATTCAAGGATCTCGGGGATCTTTAGCCAAAGGAAAATAAGGTAAATATTGTTTTGGATTTTATTTACAAAGCATATTGAGAGGAAAGATATTAGGCTCATTTTATTCAGTGTTGCTAAGGCTGTGTCTGACCTGTTGATTTACGTCACTTATATTGATAAATAAAATATACCTATAAACTGGGTGGGTTTCAAATAAATTATCTTATTTTAAAGGAATCATTACTTTGGAAGTTAAGGGGTTCTATTCATAGAAAACTAAATAAATAGAGAGTATATAAAATGAATGGAGCTAATATTATTTGCCTTAATAGTAAAGAAGCAAATCAGTCGATGTTTGTTGAGTGCTTCCTATTCATGGTCAGCGGCTGTAAGTGTAGAACAACATCCTATAGGACACTGTCCTACTCTTAAAGGAGCTACAGTCCAGTGGTCGGTGCAGGGAGGGTATAGCAAACAATGCTTAATTGCAAAATGGGAACTATTCGGTGGCAGATGAGCTCCCCATCTACTTGATCGATATAGAAAACTTTGTGGCGGGAAGAAGACATAAACTTGTCCTTGAAGAAGTGAATTTAGTTAAGGCAGAGTGATGAAACAAGGGCCTTCTTCCTTCATGAGACAATCTTAGCCAGGACACCAAGGCAGGAATAAGCCTGGTGTGTTTAGGTCCTAGAGATTGTGTAGGTCAGGGGTCAGAAAATGAGGTGCGAGTCACGGAAGATGTTTGATTATTTTGGAATCTGTTTTTCATGTTTATCTGAAACGCAGAGGCATAATCATGCTGAAATGTGGCATATATTGTCCTTTCTTATATTCAGTCTTGAATTGTTAAAAGACTATCACTGTGTAGATATGTTTGTACTTAATAGTAATGTTAATTGCCTGTCCTCAATTCATGATGTTAAAATTTTGTAAAAACTAGTTTATTTGGCTTTGTATGAAGAGAATCCCCAATTAACAAACACTTTTACTGATATGATAGTTACACTTATAGTGATTATTCTGAGGTCCTACAGTGTCCTTAATTGGTTTTTGAATCTCAAAGAATGATTAAAATGGTCAGAATAAATATGCCTGACATTATTACTCTAACTCCAGTTTGGCATTACATGATAACTGTATTAACCAGAGTCTTAGTTAATCTAAAAATTGCTAATCATGTGGACAAAAGAAAGTTTGGTTTGTTTGTTAGCTTTTGTAAAAAGATTTCAGTTAGTTTGTCTACATTTTATTTTTCTGTCCAGAATAATTTTTTGTTTTGTTTTCAGATTAGTTATACTAAACATTTTTTATGATCTGATATTGCCGAACAATTTGAAATCTTTTTTTTTTTTTAATTGGGGAACAGTGTGTTTTTCCAGGACCCATCAGCTCCAAGTCAAGTCGTTGTCCTTCAGTCTAGTTGTGGAGGGCACAGCTCACTGGCCCATGTGGGAATCAAAACGGCAACCCTGTTGTTAAGAGCTCGTGCTCTAACCAACTGAGCCATCCGGCGGCCCCCAATTTGAAATCTTGAAGAAATTTTTATCATTTTTCATAAAGAAGTAATTGAGAGATACAAAGCTGGAAGTATAGTTTTTACCTCTTGCCTAATAAGTTAAGGCAGTATTAATTTATATTTATAAGTATGAACATTTACTTGATTTATTGTGTACTCCATGAAGTACTACGACATTCCAAGAAAGTGCTCTCAAAATGTAAGAGTTGGCTAGACTATAGTCAGGTTTCTTTTATCCAACATTTAATTATTTCTTGTTTTTAAATATTTTAGGTTGTTGCTCAAATGATGTGGTTGATGGATCATATTTTTAAGTACACAAACTTTGGAATTGTTTCTCTAATTCATGGAGATTTCTTTATAAGACAGGTAAGTAATGAGCATATTTCTTCACAGTGACAGCCTGATCATACTTATTCTTTATTGTAAAAAGAGGTGTAACAAAACCAATTATAATAGAGCCAGTTCTAGTATGTCAGGGAGCTCTTCCTCTGACTTTTTGTTCCTTAAATCATTTATTTCAATCTGAACTTGAATATGCAAGCATTATAAGCATTAAAATGCCGATAATATAAATACTCTAATCTCTAATGAGAACAATAGGTGCTTTCCTCATAGGGTTGGTATGGGGGTTAAATGAAGTAACACATGTGAAGCACTCAGAACAGTGCCTGCGACCTTCATCCTCATTTTTATTGTGATTACCACTGTTGTCATCTGTATTGTCACCGTTATCTACAAGTCACTGTTATACTCGGTATATAGATTAGCAGTAGGGAGATTATTAGGAAACAAACAAGTTTACGAGTAGTGAGATTACTAAATTCATAGAGGAAATATTTTGAGAATTCATAGTAGGAAAAGTGAGGACATGGGATTTCTGTGAAGCCAGAAAAACTTTAGAGCAGGAGATGATATTTGGTATAAATCTAAAGAATGAGTATGGGTTTGCTAGAAGGTGGAATGGGTCCCAAGCATTAGGAACAATTTAGTGTAGGAAAAAGTCTCATGCGCTCTTACCAAGTCAACACTACATTATACCGTGTTTCCCCGAAAATAAGACCTAGCCGGACCATCAGCTCTAATGCGTCTTTTGGAGCAAAAATTAATATAAGACCCGGTATTACTATATTATATTATATTATGTTATGTTATATATTATATTATATTATATTATATTATATTATATTATATTATATTATATTATATTATATTATATTATATTATATTATATTATATTATATTATATTATATTAATTATATTATATTATAGTAAAATAAGATCGGGTCTTATATTAATTTTTGCTCCAAAAGACACATTACAGCTGATGGTCCAGCTAGGTCTTATTTTTGGGGAAACACGGTAGGGTTTCCCTGATACAATATTAGTATCACACACTTTATTTTCTCAAAAATGGATTATTGAAATATGATATGCTAGCATTTTTATGTATGGTAATGCCACACTTAATTGGTGTTTATATATTTAGCAACTTCAACCTGGATTGTATAGAACCTTGCACATAAGTACTTAATGAATAACTGGTGAATCTAATTAAGCCTCTCCTAACAACCGCAAATTCAGAAATTAGCTGGAAGTGTGTACAAAAATTCTAAGCTCTATGAAAGTAAGTGTCACAAAACACATACACTTTACTCCAAACAGCTTTATGTACAGAACATATTTTTATTTTTCACATGCTGTACAATTATCTGGTTTCTTCTGGAAACACCCCTGGTTCTTCTGATCAGAGAGATGAATAGACGCTTTCACTGGAACCTCAGGAAGAAGTAGCAACAGGGATTAGCCAGCCACAAGGTTGAGGCAAAATAAACAGTGATCAGAACAAAGAAACTAGCCTAACATCTCAGAGTATCGCTGGAGGGGAAGACAGCAGAACCAACAATCAAAGCTTAGCAGTCTAGGGGAATCACGAGGGAAAACTAGCTGAGCCTTTTGCATCATGGGAGTCTAAGGAAATTATTGAATTTATAGTATAGTATAACAGTTGACCCTAATATGATTCCCAGCTATCAAGAAGAGGCTAAATTATGGATGTACTTTGACGGGATGAAAGTAGAAAATAATGTACTGTAAAATATTTTTCTTCATATTACAATGTAAAGATTTGTATACTTAAAGATTTTATTTCAAAATATCAGAGAGATTTGCAAATTCATTTCTAAAGAGCAACATTTTCCCCCTGATAGATGGTAATAAAAATCTATAACATGGAGGGAGGGAAGAGAAAAAAGTATTAATGGTAAAGAAAACCTCTTGAAACTGCTGCTAGACAATTTTGACAAGATATTTCCAAGAATGTTAAAAATATTTTACATATAGACTTGGGAACTTAAATACATAACAATCATAATTCAATTCAGTAAACTAGCTAAGAAAACACCTTACTTGTTTTGCATGTGGAATAATTTAAAGACTGAAAGCATACAAATTATTTTGGAGAGCTTCTGTAATTTGTTGGCTGGAAAATTATTAGCAAATTGATCGTACAGGAAGAAAGAACCTTTGTGATATTTAGTTGTGGGTTTGGGGCATTCCTACAGATTTTTCAGGATTCCTGCTTTCAGTCTCCAAGTCACCCTCTTTCCTCTCTTTCTTTCACAACTAAGATCTAATGCATCAGTGTCCTGTTAGCCTCACTTGGCAGGTTTTTCCCTGAATATATTCACTTCTCATCAATACACCATAGTTGAACCTCATTAAACTCCTTTGTCTGGACAACTGCAATAGTCTCCTAATTTATTCTGTAGTTTTTATGTTATTGGAGCCAGCAGATTTTTTTTTAAATGTAAATAAGATCAAGACACTCCCTGGTTCAAAACTATCCAGTGACTTCCTACCCCAAACCACTTACCAAGTGCAAGACCCATCCTACGTATCTGTTGTCTGCCTCTCTCCGAATTTCCTCTCTTGCTCTGTCTTCCTCATTCATTACACTTCAGCCGTGCTGGCCTTGGTACAGTTCTTTGAACATGTCACACTTGTTCCCAGCTCAGGGAGCTTTCTCCTTTTTGTTCTCGTCACCTGGAATACTCTGCCTCTCATCTTCCCGTGGCTTTTCCCCTCACACTGTCAGCTCTGTTCAAATTTCACTTCCTTTGAACTCTTGACCCTCTCTATCCTCTTCCTCTTTTTTTCCTAAGACGTATCACCAACTGAATTTACATTCTGTATTTACTATCTTCCCCACTCCAGTAAGCTCCATGAGGGTCTCTTCTCTCTCTCTCCTGTGTAGGACAGTGCCTGGCAAGTAGTAGGCACTCAGTAAACAGTCACTGAATTGATGAATGAATGAACTTTCAGGGGCAATTAGAGCAATTTTTTTCCTTTAGGAAGAAGAGTTTATTTATATAAGTGCTAATACCTTTTTACCACTTTGGTCAAGATAGGCAGTAAGTGGGGGGAAATCATTATCCTAGTCTATGATTGAGTTTTACTTTACAAGTTGTTATTTCTATTTAATTTTATGGCATTTTCATTTCAAACGTAAGTATATTTATGTGTGTGTCTGCCTTCTAGGGAAAACTTCATCGTGACCAACAGCTTCTTCTTCTCAAGAGGCACCTAGAAAATAATTACAGGAACAGAGATCGAAAATGGATTGTTTTATTTCCAGAAGGGGGCTTCCTCAGGAAGAGGCGAGAAACAAGTCAGGCATTTGCCAAGAAAAATAACTTACCATTTCTTACACATGTCACTCTGCCAAGGATTGGAGCAACAAAAGTTATTTTGAGTGCACTTGTAGCACGACAGGAAAATGGAAGTCCAGCAGGAGGAGATGCTAAAGAATTAGGTATGATGGTTTTCACATGTTTTCCTTTGTTGGAATTAAAGGATTTTCTGGGGTTCTAGAAGATAGCATTGTTGTCCTTTTCTATATTATAATAGAAATAACACTGAGGGAGGTGAAAATATAGTTTTTAAATGTTTTTATTTATAAAAGTAGTCCATGCTTACAACAGTTTTTTCAAATAATACAGAAATGCGTAAAGATGAAGGTGTCTTTCCCCTACCTTAGCTGTCCTTACTTCTGGCCATTCCCACCGCTGTAGTAAACATTCCTGTAAATATCTTTGCGTATTTGTGCAAGTATTTCTGTGGGGTACATTCCTAGAAGTGGAATCGCTAGATTAAAAGATATAGGGAGAGAAGTGACTAATTTGTAAAACTAATCATAGATAATGCAAATTAGAATAGTAATTTATCATTTATCAGATTTAGAAAGTTTTTTGTTTGTAATACAGAGAATGAATGCAGTTAGGCAGTATTTATTAAGAGCTTGAAAATATTTAAAAATGACTCATTTATTCCACTGCAACTAATACTTATCAAAAGGAAAGAATCTGAAATACTGGCGAAGAAGTTTATCACAGCATTACTTATAATAGCAAACGATTGGAAATAACCAGAAAGGAGACTGGTTAAGAAATTATCAAATATCCGTACAACAGAATACAGCTCAATCATTACCAATGATGTTTATAGGGCATCTTTATTGGCTTAGAAAAATGCTTATGCTCTATGTTAATGATGTGGGAGGAACATACAACTGTGGTGAAAACATTTGAGCTCAAATATAGAAACAATAAGGCAGTAGGAAATGAGTGAAAGGTAAGATACCAAAATGTGAGTAGTGATTGCTTCGCTGAGTTGTAACATTATGGATGATTTTTTCTCATTTCTTAATGCTTTTCTGGATTTTTAAAAATAATGAGTATGTATTACTTTTATGGCCAGGAAGAAGTAAAACACACTCAAAGATGCAACTATATATCTTGGAGACAGCCTCGTGACAGCCTTGTGAAGGTTTGCAGGCTATATTTGTGCCAACAGCATAAAGGCTGTTATGAACAAGTTTATCTAAGACACTATGAAAGTTTGGTGATAGAAACTGAAAGAAACTCACTTAGGGGTAAAAAAAAAAAAGAAAGAAACTCACTTGGTCTGTGTCCTTAGTAGCATTTTGCTATTTTAAAAAATATTCTTTAGATAAAGTAAAAATAGAAATAATAGGTCCTCAGAAATATGTCTTTATAAATGACAATAAGGACAGGACCAAACATAGAAATAATGCCTGGGAGACTACAGAGTTTTCCTTTCATTTGTTTTTTTTTCTAAGCAGCTAGACAGTCAGTTCTCTTAATCTTTCATCATGTATTACAAAGACAAATGGAAAGAGTTTTTTAATAGAAAAGGAAAGTTCAGAATAGCTTCACTGCTAAAGAGACTCTGTGGCAATGTCAGCCAAGCCAAAGCTTGAAGGGAAGGTCTTCCAAATAGGATTCGTTGCACTAATTAAGACTGCTGTTTTTAAATTGTTTTATCCAGTCAATCCCCTGTGATGTTCTAGATCTCAAAGGCAGGGACAGTTATCATGCTAGTTACACAATGGTGAAGAAAAATGGTTTTTTCCTTGGGAGCAAGATAATTTCTATTTATAACCAAAGCAAAGTAGTTTATTATTTATCGTACCTTAGTTAAAAATTTTATTCCAGCTGTTAAGGGAAAATCATAAGAAATTCTAGAAAGTTGTATACCTGAAAATTAGTTTTACTTGTATTTTATCATTTTTCCCCTATGTTTCGGTATTTTGTATTTTATTTTCTTTACTGTTCATATTCATTATTTAGTGTTCTATTCCATAGAAACACAAACCATGCCTTTGTGTCTTTTAATAGGTGGTCCATGCACATACCAAAACTAAGTTGGATCTGATTAAAAGGATTAGTTTTTTTTCTTTGTTGTATGATTTAATAGATATAAAACTGAACTCTGATTTTTTCCCCATGATTTTATAAAATTTTTCAAACAAATGGAAAAGTTGTAAGAATTTTACAGTTAATATCCATAAGTTGGTTCAGACAACAAAGATGGCGCAGTAGTTAAATGCTGTGTTTACCTTCTCTGACAACCACATCAAAATTACAACTATTAATAATCTATGAAGCAACCATTATTGAGAATCGCCTAAAATCAAGCTGAACTGAAGCCTTTCAACTAAGGATGCACAGAAGAAGCCACCTCCACAGACTGGTGGGAGGGGCAGAGACACGGTCAGGCTGGTCCCACAGCTGCGTGTGACCATTGAAGATCGAGAGGGATATTTGGGCTGTGGGGATCCCTCCCCATCCCCTAGAAGGGAAAGAGATCCCAGCCCCACTCCAGCCTAGGGTTCCAGTGCCCAGGAGAGAAGTCACATAATTTTTGGTTGTGAAACCCAGCGGAGATTGTGACTGAGTGAGACTGAGTGCGGCTGCACTCACAGGGGCTCCTCTTAAAGGGACCATGTGTGCGGACTTACCCACCAGTGGAATCACTCGCTCTGAGCTCCAGCACTGAGGCAGCAGCTGGAAAGGCGGCAGGGACATATGATGGGGAACTGAGTTGTCTGACTTGGGACGGGGGCTAGAGAGGCGGATTTCCCCTGAATGGAGGAGTTGGTAGAGGCCATTGTTTCTTTGCTGAGCCCTCTCCCTTCCCTGCGTGCAGATGCAGGTGGCCGCCATATCTTGAGTATCCACTCCTTGGCAATTTGAGACCCGGCCCCGCCCAACTTTCTGGCACACCCAGGCCGCTTCCTGCGGCGTTTTCGTGTAGACCACCTGCTTTGGCTCAAGCTGCACATATTTCTAGGGTCTCTCAAAGATTTGCGGAACCCAGACAAGCATCATCTGGCTAAAGCATGTCCTGTACCTCTGGCTGAGCAGCCCTAAGCACAGCACTAGCTGCACCCAGCCTTGGTTCATGGCTTGGCCTTCAAGGTGCTTCCATGCACAACATGGATGGCAGCCATCTGCGGACTTCTTTGTAGCTTCTGCCAGCAGCCCCAGGTGGCGCACGGGCTGTAGTTTAACTTGACCTACAGCAGATCCACTCCAAGGTTGTCCTGGGTCTGGTACTCCCAGTGGCCAGCTTCAAAACGAGCTGGAGCATTACCCAGCCACGTTCAAGTACAACATACCCAGGGGGCGGATCAGGAAGACACCAGCGTCCTGCTGAGGCAGATCCTGCCTCGTAGGATCAGCCCCTGCACAGCAACTTCTCCACTGTAGTCAAGGCCAGTCCTCACAACCAGTGAGCCCCTCCAATTGAGTGCAGTTATCAACCAAGGCTCAACTACAAGAGGAGAACACACACAACCCATACAAGGGACACACCTGGAGCACGTGGCTCAGGTGACCAGAAAGACTGCACCACTGAACCCCGCAGCACACCTAGTACATAAGGCCACTCTACTAAGACTGGAAGATGTAGCAGCCCTACCTAATACACAGCAACAAACACATGGAGGCAGCCAAAATGGAGAGGCAAAGAAACATGTCCCAAATAACAGAACAAAGTTCCAGAAAAAGAACTGAATGAAACAGAGATAAGCAATCTATCAGACACAGAGTTCCAAACATTGGTTATAAGAATGCTCAGTGATCTCAGGGAGAACTTCAGTAGAGAGGAAGCATAAAAATGGAGATGGGAACCATGAAAAAGAAGCAATCAGAAATAAAAGATATAATAATGGAAATGAAGAATATATTACAGGGAATCAGCAGTAGATTAGATGAAGCAGAGGATCCAGCCAGTGATGTAGAAGATAAGGTAGCAGAAAACACCCAACCAGAGCAGCAAAAAGAACAAAGAATCCAACAAATTGAGGAAATAATGACAGAAAACTTCCCTAACCTGGTGAAGGAAATAGACATACAAGCCCAGGAAGCACAGAGAGTCCCAAACAAGATGAACCTAAAGAGGCCCACACCAAGACATAATTAAAATGCCAAAGGTTAAAGACAAAGAGATTATCTAAAAAGCAGCAAGAGAAAGGCAGTTAGTTACCTATAGGGGAGCCCCCCCATAAAACTGGCAGCTGATTTCTTAACAGGAACTTTGCAGGCAAGAAGGGAGTGGCAGGAAATATTCCAAGTGATGAAAAGCAATGACATACAACAAAGATTATTCTACCCAGTAAAGGTATCATTTAGAATTGAAGGACAGATAAGGAGTTTCCCTGACAGGAAAAAGCTGAAGGCGTTCACCACCACCAAACCAGTATTACAAGGAATCTTAGAGAGACTTCTTTAAGATGTGAGGGGGTTAAGGACGGGTGAAAGGGGAAGGGATTAAGAAGTACAAATTGGTTGTTACATGGCAGTTATGGGAATGTAGGGTACAGCATAAGGAATATAGCAGCAATGTAATAATTAGGTATGGTTCCAGATAGGTACCAAATCTATCAGGGTGATGGATGGGATTGGGGTGGGGGGCAGGGTGAAAAGGTGAAGGTATTAAGAAATACAAATTGGTACTTAATACAGTATGGGGAATATAATAAACAGTGTTATAAAGATCATGTAAGGTGCCAGATGGGCACTAGACTTATCAGGGGGATCACTTTATAGACTGTGTCCAATGCGCTATACACCTGAAGCTGAAGTAGAATAATACTGAATGTCAACTGTAACTAAATACATGGGTACATATAGTCACAGGTTGTGGAGCACAACATAGGGAAGATACTCGATGGTATTGTAACAGCTGTATAAGACGTCAGAGAGGTAGTAGCTTGGGGGAGGGGAGTTATCACTTTATGAGGGGTTTAAATGTCTATTACGTTGCTTTGTATACCTGAAACTAATAATATCCATGAGCTGACCAACTAAATTCTATAATTAACATTTTACTATATTTGCTTTGTCATATCTCCATACTTCTGTCCATCCATTAGTCCATCTTGCCTTTTATTTTTTAATGCATCTCGACCTAAGTTGCAGACATCAGTATACATTTCAGCATGTACATCACTGGGAGCTTGTCAAAATGAGTTTTGTTACATAAACTCTGTTCTTTTAGCAATATGTTATTTAAAATTTTTTTTTTCCACATTTCTTTTATAGGTATTATTTTCCCTTCAGGATGTTGGCTAAATTTTTAAAGAATTTAAGGCCAGTTCATAATTATTTGACATACACAAGTAAAATATCATTGATTCCTAATGCACATTTGGACTTATGTTTGAAAATAAGTTTTATTTTTTAGGGATCTCTTAAATAACTCAAACAAAGCACAGACCATTACATGTTGAAGTCTGGCTATCAGCATTCTCTGGAGGATTCCCCTCTCAATTCTTCCTCAACTTTGTACTCCATGCTGGCAATAAAAACAGCATGCAAAGCACCAAAGTTAACAGAACTTCCTCATTCCCTCTCACAACAATAGTTATCTGCTGTACCTACCAAGGGCAGACAAGTTTACTCCTTTATTTCTATGTAACTCTTGCTAAAATGGGAGGAATTTTTCTGTTTTGTTTTAAAGAAGAGCAACAAATGACAATCATGTGCATTAATACAATGCTTAATTTTATTGCCTTATTCCAATATTTATTAATGTCTCCCAGGTATCACAAACCTTGGTATTCATATTATATTGAGTTCTATTTAGTGGATGTTTTTGTGTGGTTTTGATGTCTGTTTTTCATTTTTGTGATGTGATACTTCAGCTCTGACCTTTTTTCATAAGCCAGTTTTTGTGTGATAAAATATAAATTAGATCTTGATGGTGCATAATTGTATTGAATACTTGAATGATGCATGTCTAATAAATAACAATGCTGTTATTTGTTAATTTGTTAGAGACTCGTCTGTTTTATAATATAATAGGAAGTGCTTAATTTCATCCTAAGTGCATCATATAGAACAGTTAACATCAAAATTCATCCTGTTTTCTTAAAGCAAAAAAGTATGTCAGTATGCTTTATAATCCTCAAGTAATCTATACTATGTTACTTATAAATAATATAAAAATTGATTCAATTTTAAGTCGTTTTTTTCTTTGTTCTCAGATAGCAAATCGAAAGGCCTCCAGTGGATAATAGATACAACCATAGCTTACCCCAAAGCTGAACCCATAGATATTCAAACCTGGATCCTTGGATATAGAAAACCAAGAGTCACACATGTACATTACAGGTAAGAATTCTACTTTAGGACTAAGAATATCTCCAACATGAAGTACTGTCTCAGGACACTGTGAATGTTTTAATATTAAATGTTTAATTGATAGTGAGTGTAATGGACTAAATATTGTTATGCTGAATTTTTTTTTTTTTTTTTTTTTTTTTTTTTAAGATTTTATTGGGGAAGGGGAACAGGACTTTATTGGGGAACAGTGTGAACTTTCAGGACTTTTCTCCAAGTCAAGTTGTTGTCCTTTTCAATCTTAGTTGTGGAGGGTTCTGTTCAGCTTCAAGTTGTTGTTCTTTTCAGTCTTAGTTGTGGAGGGCGCAGCTCAGCTCCAGGTCCAGTTGCCGTTGCTAGTTTCAGGGGGCACAGCCCACCATCCC
Organism: Rhinolophus sinicus; assembly: GCF_057876585.1. Lineage (NCBI taxonomy): Eukaryota > Metazoa > Chordata > Mammalia > Chiroptera > Rhinolophidae > Rhinolophus > Rhinolophus sinicus. The sequence goes on from NC_142511.1 coordinate 17,726,462, forward strand.
TTGTGGGAGTCGAACCGGCAACCTTGTGGTTGAGAGGACATACTCCAACCAACTGAGCCATCTGGGAGCTCAGCGGCAGCTCAGCTCAAGGTGCCATGTTCAATTTTAGTTGCAGGGGGCGCTGCCCACCATCCCTTGCGGGACTCGAGGAATTGAACTGGCAACCTTGTGGTTGAGAGCCCGCGCTCCAACCAACAACTGAGCCATCCGGGAGGCAGCTCAGCTCAAGGTGCCGTGTTCAATCTTAGTTGCAGGGGGCAGAGCCCACCATCCCTTGCGGGACTCGAGGAATTGAACTGGCAACCTTGTGGTTGGGAGCCCACTGGCCCATGTGGGAATCGAACCGGCAGCCTTCAGAGTTAGGAGCACAGAGCTCTAACCGCCTGAGCCACCGGGCCGGCCTGTTATGCTGAATTTTTAACATGAAAATATCATTTGAAGTAGTATTTTCACTGAGTGATAAAAGTCTCTAAAAATGACATTCTAGAGGCACTGTGATTACTTAATTGTCGGAAACTCTTGAGTAAAAGTGATTAACTTACTTAAAGGGCAAACATCAAGGATAAATATATATTCATTTTTTATTGAGTAGGTTTGTATGAATGGAAATAGAATTTTTTAAAGCATTAAGTCATGTAAGATTTTCTAAATGATTAAACTGACAATTTCGCTATGACTTACACATTAAATTTTTAACATTTTAATGTGCTTGTCATTTGTATAAACAACAGCAGTAACATTGAATATTCTGTGCTAGCTTTTTGAGATTTTTTAAAGAGTTTTATGTAAATATATATAGGTATTATATGAGGTGTGATCAAACAGTACAGTTAATGTTTAAATTAAAAAAATTATTACAGTAAAAGACACATTGCCATTAATTCCCCTCAAAATATTCCCCCTCACTTCAGACATACTTATCCCATCGTTCTTGCCACAGTCTGAAGCAGTTCTGGAAAGTCCTCTTTCATGAGTGTCTTTAGTTGCGCTGTCATGGCTGCCTCAATATCCTGAAGCATTTTGACTTTGGGGAAGAGCCAGAAGTTGCACGGTGCCAGATCTGGTGAGTAAGGTGGATGAGGACACACTGTAATGTTTTTATTTGACAGAAATTGCCATGTACCAGAAATGATGTAGAGCATTGTCATGATGGAGGATGATTTATGGCACACTTTAAAACACACCTTCTCTCAGGTGTGGCTCACACTCCACTGACTGCACTGAACAAGTTGAAATTTGTCACACACTGTTACCAAGGTTCAACACGCTGCTCCCGTATTGAAGATCCTTGCCTTTCCGTTGGATGGCACTCGGCAGCAGCAGTCACTATATTTTTTTATCACAAAGGCTCTGTGTCACACATCACTTCTGGTACGGCAATTTCTGTCAAATAAAAACATTTTGGTGTGTCTTCATCCTCCTCACTCACTGGATCTGGCACTGTGCACCTTCTGGCTCTTCCCCCAAAGTCAAAATAACCATGAAAGGTAACCGTTTTGAATCGATTCAGGACATGGAGGCAGCCACAACAGCACAACTAAAGACAGTCATGAAAGAGGACTTCCCAAACTGCTTCAGAAAGTGGCAAGAACGATGGGATAAGTGTGATCGAAGCGAGGGGGAAGTATTTTGAGGGGGGTTAATGGCAATGTATCTTATACTGTAATAATTTTTTAAAAAATTTAAGCATTCACCATATTTTTGTTATCACACCTCATATCAAAGTATTATTATGATAAATAAGGCCTGGATCTCTTTTTAAGCCATTTATCTTCATTTCCTGGTCAAAGATCTCAACCAGCAGCAACTAAATTATAAAGTGACCTTAGTCCCAAGGAGGATCACAATTGCCAACAAAGCCCTCAATTCAAGAGGAAAAGTACTCAAACTACAGACCCTTTGATAATAGATCATTAGCATGTTTTCATCTATGTAAACCATCAGAGTTTTAAATATAAGTACAGAGTTGGAGTAATTTGAAACTTAAATTTTAAAACTTAAAATTAAATATTACAGTTTGGGTTTTTGATATGTGAGGAATGACTATAAAATTATAGTTGATTCTACCATGTGACTTACATTGCTGTATTATAAAGTTCATGTATAACATAAGAAAATAATTCCTGATGACTATTCTGACTCCATTCCACATATGTTTTCCATTTTACTGAAATTATTGAGCACTTACTATGTACAAAGCAGTGTGCTAGGCCCTGGAAGAATTTCTCCAGGAATAGTTTTATTTTCATACATATGAAACATCTAGCTTTCAGTTTTTTAATTATACTCTATAAATGAAGCTGAATTCTAATGCCCAGGAATACGTGGCTATTGGATATATGTTTTGGACATATGTAGATTGTATCTGCGTTGGCTATATGTCGATCTTCCTAGCAAACAAAAAGAAATGAGACAAGGAAGAAAACATTAAATTATATAGGCAATCTATTATACTTGACCTTGCTTTTTTAACCAATAGAAGAAATTTTAGTTTATAGTTATTCAATAAAAAAATGAATGGAATAATAGGGATCTTAGAAATTGAAAAAGAATGTTCATTTTTAGCAAAATTATTTTAACAGGAACAAATGCAAGGCTCTTAAATTCACTTGAAGCAGAGATTCTTAAATCTGGGTCTCATAGATGGACCTGAAAAAAAGTTTTAGCTCGATCTCTATACAAACTTTTGTGTATGTCTGCAATTTTCTATAGAGAAGAGTCATAGCTTTCACTCTACTCTCAAAATAGCCTAAAGATTTTTTAAAAAGATAGAAGAGGAATGGTTAGTTTGATACCAAAAAATAACTTCTATTATAATAATAAAATAGAAGCGTCTCAGAAATATATTTTTAATAGAATCTTTATCAGACATAGAAATAACAAAGAAAATTCTAATGTGTTAGATTAGCAGAGATTAAATTATGATTTAGAATCATACCCCAACTATTTAATACAATGTACAAATTGTGCTCAATTATTTATTTACACACACACACACCCTAGGGATCTTGGAACATGTTGAGGAGACACACTGTTCTTTTTTTCGTAGTAATTTAATGGAGATCATTCTCTAACCAATGTTAGGAAAAGGGAAGGACCTGTTCTCAGATGGGCAAGGGGGGGCAAATGAAAGGGCCAAGAGAAAACAGAAATGTCTTGGTGTCAGGATAGTTCTGAGTATTTGTAAGAAGCCTGTGAGAAAGGATGTGGGCCATGTCCTTAGCATCTCCCAGGATAAGACTCTGTCAGCCATAGATTGACTGGGTCTCCTCACATATTGTTGGAGGCCAGCAGGACACCCTGGGCCACCGAGAAAAAGAGATTGTTTTTAGCTGGTTTGTTTTTTCACTTTCTCAATTCCAAAATAATCTGTTTATTGCTTATCCTGGATTTTTACTGGCAGGAATAACACCATTAAAATAAAAATAAATTTAAACAAAATGGTACTCTTTATCCTTTTTTTTTTTTTTTTTTTTTTTGCTATTCTCAGAAAGATTGGTTTTTGTTCAGACTCTTCAATTGTTTGGTTATATTTTTAAAATTTTAAACAAGGATGAACTGTTTTTAATTACAATAAGAGATTTAAAATACAACATTAGAAATCATATATACACAAACATGAATAATATAAATGATTGGTTAGATCTTTATCTCCTTTAATGTGGGAGGTTGGCAAGAAAAACTGAATAGTATTAACTGCCTAAAGTGGGGAATGGGTACCCAGAAGGGTAAGAAAAGGTGATCTGGAAACTATAAGAAAAATAGTAGTTTGCTTAATGTTGGCTTACTTGTCTTCACCTATAGGCAGATTTTAAAAACTACTCATGAATGTTTTTTCCTGCAGTTAAGCATAATTTATCCAGAACATTACAACTAACCCATATGATGCAAGCCAATTTTGCTTCACATGATGTAGAAAGTATTTGCTTTCTTCTTAACCCCAGGTGACCTTTTAAAAAAATAATAAAGCAGTCCTCATTCTTAGAGAATTTAGCTGGAGTGATGACTTAGTCACTCTGCGTAGCTGGGCAGGTTAGTACTCTTGCTGGATTTTTCTGTATAATCTAGAGGCGCATACACATGAGTCAACAAGGCATTAGTTCGTTCTGCTCAGCATTCATTAGATCCCACTTCGAGTATTGCATATATTATAATTTCTCTATTTTAAAAGAAATAATACAGTTAGTAGAAGGTTATGAAAAGAGCTAATACAAACCCTAGAATACTTGTACCAATTAAAAGGCAGCCATGTTAGATCGAAGCAAAGCAAATTTGAGGTGGTAGTAATTTAATGAAACATAATTTTAAGAAAAACTCCAAGTTGAAATTACAAACATGTTAAGAAGTTTAACAATTCATAAGTATTAAATTTGCGATAAGTTTCTGTATATATGAAGTAACTTTGATCACATTTTAGGTAAATTTAGGTAAATTTCATGGAGGGCAGTAAATGTGATGCATCTTGGTGCCGGCTGAGAGCCACGGAATGTGCCCTCAATGGCTCGGGCACTCTGTTATTATGCTGTAGTGTTCCTAGCCATTGAAATTCACTTGGGAAACAATAAAATTGGCATAATTTATTTAACGTTAATCAGTGGTCGGGCTGTTTTTTATTTCCTTAATACGGTTCTTTTCTATTTTGGAAATTATTGCCAAGGCTACCAAGTAAATTCTGCTACCTATTCTGTACCTCATGGGAACGTACTGTGACAGGTGTTGGAGGTATTGGAGCCAGAAGGGCATTTTCCCTACAGAGTGGTGCCAGCCATACTGTATCAGTAACATTATGTGCTTAGAAAACAGTCTTTATTTAGATAGGAAAAGAATCATGTTCTAGATTTTAAGTTTCTGTACTGATGCTTAGGAAAAAGCATAAGAAGCAATAGTTTATTTTAGATGTTTAAAAAATTTTTTTTATTTTAATAGCAGTTTTCTACATTGTCAATTCACTTCTTACTTCTTAGGCTTATGTTGATTTTTAGGATTTCTGGAGCAGATGAACTCTAAATACACGTTACTATCTGCTGTGAAATACTTTCCTAAAATACTACATCAGTGAGAAAGTGAAAATTTGTGACATGGTTATATACTAGCTCCTATCTTACAAATAGGTAGTATTGTTATCTTGCAAAAGTCAAAGTTTTGGTGAAGTGTTTGGAGCTTTTTCCACAGAAAATTGGTGGTAAATGGTGATTAAGTACCCTGGCCACTTTACTAATTAAACCAAATGTACACGTAGCTCCTCAGGCGGCCCACCTGGGACCTTGATGGCCAGAGGTTGCCTGGGAATGCATCACTTGAGCACCAAAGGATATACTGATAAAGAAGTATTATAACTACAAAGCACCTTACAAGTATAAAGTACTATTATTAAGATATATAAAGTATGTATATTGTTGCTAAGTCCAGTATTAGTAAATTAGCATTCCATATTGATTGGCTATAAGCCACTTACTACTTTAAGAGAAAAGATGTCTTTTCTTACTCTTAACTTCCCAATATTATATATTGTTTAACTAGGGAAATATTTTTTATTGGTTTACATACAACTACATTATAGATCTTTTTCAAAAGTAAAGTTTGTTTTAAAAGAGAAACCAAAGGCTGAAGTCTGAGAAGCATTTGAAGGGAACAACTTTTTCCTCTCCCTCTCCTCTCTCCCCTTTATATTCCTGTCTGGAATATAAACTGGAAGGCAGTTTATTCCTGTTAATAAGTAATGGGCACAGTGTGCCACTATTAAGGAGTTAACAGGAATATTAAACATGAGTAGATTTTAATCATAGGGATACAGTGTTTATAAGGATAAAAGCAAAAGTAACTCCTGTCCGTAATATAAATGTCTGCTTTGCTCCAAATTAGGACAGTGAGTTAGAGAAGCTGATTGCCATGTGCAGAAGGAGCTTATATTTTCATTTTTCAAATCTTGAGAAAAGCTATAACCATAAATGTAATAGCATAGATAGATTACCAAAAGTAGAGGGGTTGCTGTCATGTCTAACTGATTGGAACTTTGGTTATGTTGGAGAAGTCATTCAATTAGAGTCTTTGGACAAGAGCTTATTTTCAAGTTTTTTTTTTGGGGGGGAAATTAATTCAGAAAAGGAATATTTAATATTTCTAAAGAAAATATGCTCACTAGTGAGAATGGATAAATGTTAACATTTTGACCTATTTGCCTCAGGACTTTTTTTTTTTTAATAAAAAAAACAAAGCATTTCTAATGAAGTTAACTTTCCATTGTTCCCCTTCCCAATTCCATAACCCTTCCTTCCTACTCTCAAAGCCAATACCATCATAAATTTGGTGTGTATCCTTCCTATTCTTATACTTTATTATACAGATACATCTATAATATACAACATTGTTTTGTATGTTTTAAAAAATGTGTATAACCATATATGGTGTATCATTTTGCAACATGTATTGTTCCACTGTATATTATTTTCTAGATTTTTTTTTACATTTATGACTCCCTTTTATTTGTTTGAGCTATTAACACTATTTAAATATTCTATTCCCATCATATGATTGTCACTCATTATCTATTCTTTCTCTTAATGTTTTCTTAGGCTTTTTGCTATTACAGTAAACAGTGTTGCAGAGAACAGTCCTATACCTGTTTCACTAAGCACATATTTGTAAGTGAGTTAAAGTAGCGTAGGCATGTGCCCAACAATGGAATTACTAGATCCTAGGTGTGAGCTTTCACCTTACTGGGTACTGTCAGATAGTTCTCAAAGTGGTTGTATCACATTGCAGTCTCATTAGCAGCATATAAGAGGTCACCTCTTCCTACATCTACATCAAAGTCAGTCACCTTTGATTTTTGTAAATCTGATTGGTTTGAAATGGCATATCACCATTTAAGCCTCAGGTGTCATATTTATGAAATAAATGTGATAATCCTACAACCTGATATTAAAATGCACTGCTATAAAACCTAATGTTAAGCTGAAGGTAGCATCTTTATCTAAAATTTCAGTCACTATTGGAAATCTTAATGATTTACTCATTGGTGTCCATCTGCCCTGTCTAGAATGTAACCTCCATCAGAGCAGATACCTCACCTGTCTTGTTCTCAATTATAATCCTAGGACAATGCTGGCATACAGTAGAAATGCAATACTTATTGAATGTGTGAATGCTGAAGTTCATGCTGTCTAGACAAGCACTGTTGAGTTATAGCAGCAATTAGCCACATGTCGCTGTTGAGCGCTTAAAATGGGGCCAGTCTGATTTGAGATGTTCTGTAAGTGTAAAATATACACTGGATTTCAGAGACTAGTAGGAAAAAGGAATGTAAAATATCTCATTAATTTTTGTTAATGACATGTTGAAATGATATTTTAGATATGGGGGGATTAAAAGATTTCATTTCTTTAATGCTATTAGAGAAATAGCAAGGCCAAGAAGCCCCATGATCTGCTGTCTGTAAGCTGGAGAACCAAGAAAGCCAGTGGTATAACTTAGTCTGAGTCCCAAGGTCTGAGAATGGGGGGGGAAGAAGGAGTGATGGTGTAAGAACCTGAGTCTGAAAGCCCAAGAACCAGGCACACCGGTGTCCTGGGGCAGGAGAAGATGGATGTCTCAGGTCAAGGAGGAAGCGGCTTTGCCCTTCTTCCACCTTTTTGTTCTATTCAGGTCCTTAATGGATTGGATGATGCCCACCGCATTGGTGAGGGTGATCTTTGCTCGGTCTACTGATTCCAGTGCTAATCTTCCAGAGACACCCTCACAGACACATCCAGAAATAATAATTTACCAGCGGTCTGGGCATCCCTTAGGCCAGTATAGTTAACACATAAAGTTAATCATCACAATGGTTGACATAGAAAACCCAAGAAACTGAGTTCACCATCTATTTATAGAGTTCAGCAATCTTAACATCAAACCATTACAGAAAAATCAGTGTTATCCCTGTATCGTGGCAATAAATTGAAAATGTAATTTTGAAACAATATTATTCTTAGAAGCGAGAAAACTATAAAGTACCTACCGATAAAAATTAACAAAAAATGTGTAAGACTTTTATGAATAAAAATATAAAACTTCACTGAAGAACATAAAAGACCTTGAATAAGTGGAAAGAGATGCTCTGTTCATAAAGGGAAAGACTCAAAATTTTAAAGATGTCAGTTCTCCCAAATTAATCTGTAAATTTGACGTAATTCCAATTACATTATATCCAGGAGAGTTTAGAATCAGAAGCCAGAAGAGTGGTTCTAGAGAAAAATGGTTCTAGAATTCACTTGAGAGAGTGATAATAAATGTATAGCTAAAACAGTTTTGAAGGTGAAGGAAACGGAGAAGCTCTTCCTACCAGATGTCAAGGCTTAGCGTATTTAAAACAGTATAGTATGTGGGCCAGGCCAGATCAATGGAAAGGTTAGAAAATCAAGATTTATTTGGCACTTGTGTATGATTGAGGAGGCATCACATAAGAGTGGGGGAAAGAATGAACTATTCAATAAATGAAATGGTTTGGGATCATTGATTCTACATATGAGGGAAAATTGAAATTTTACCCCTGACCATATTCTAAAATAAATTCTAAATGTTTTATCTTAACATCAATAATGAAACTCTAAAGTATTGGAAGACAATACAGGAGACTCTTAATGTCCCCACAGTAGGGTAGGCCTTCCCTATAAGACACAAAAATGATGTCATAAGTCATGAAGGAAAAATATAAATTTGACTGCATCAAAAAACTGGAGTATGCAAAAGAGACCATAAACAAAGTTAAGGTGTTTGAAATGCACATAACAAGGATTAATATTGCCTATATATGTAAAAAGTTTCTGCAGATCAATAATAATTTTTAAAACCCAATTGAAAATGGACGAAGGCTTCATTATTCATAGAAAACAAACTATATGAAAGGATAAGGCAAATGCAAAATAGGACAAAATAGTGTTTTTTGCTCATCAATATTAAGTATTGGTGAGGTACGTAGTAGAGAAAATAACACAAATTGGTTCAACTTGAAGAACAGTTTGACAGTATCGTAAATCCTGTACGACCTACGGTTCTACTTGGGACTACATATCCTTCAGAAGGACAGGGATAATTGTGCAGCATTTTTTGTCAGAGTAAAACATTGGAAACAACTTAAATAAATATCCATCAGTAGAGAAATGGCTAAATAAAATGTACCTTCTTCATACCAAGCAGAATTTTGTATCTGACCACCTGACATCTTCACTAGGATGTCAGAAAGTCATCTCAAAAACTAAACTGTGGATTTTCCTAAAAATCTATTCTCCTCAGAGCCTTTCCCCCTCTGATTATTGATGGCACCTTACATCTTGCCTGTTGCTCAGATCAGAAACCGTGGCGTCATCCTTGGCTCCTCTCTCTCTCATATCTCACATCAGGAAGTCGTTTTGGCTCTGTACGCAGATTTATATCCTGGATCTGACTTTCCCCTTGGCACTGTCCACCATCACCTCTCCCCAGCTCCTAGATCACTAACTTCCTAACTGGCCACCCTGTTTTTACCCGTGTCCCTCTTAGTGTCTATTTCCAACATAGTATCCAGAATGATCTTTTTAAAATCTAAGTGAGATTGTGTCACACTTAGGTGCAGAATCCCATAAGCGCTTTAGCCGTCTGAAAAAGCCAGGAGCCTCACGCTGGTGTCTCAGGCCCTGTCTGACCAGCTCCATCTGCCTGACCCCACCTCCTACTTCCCCTTACCCACTCCCTGGGCTGTAGTGGCCTGCTTGCTGTCCTTGAACGCTGTGCCAGGTATGTTCCTACTGCACTGTCTTTGTTCTAGCTGTTTCCTCTCCCTCAGAGAGTCTTCCCTTGGAATCTACTGTGCATGACAGTCAATTCCATATGATTTTCTAATTATATTTCTTATAGTTGGTAGTTATCAAGGTGATATTCAAAGCCTGTCCCATAGAGATAAAATAATGTCATTTCTGAGATACTAGAGTTAAGTTGTGAAAAACACAATAAGCAAGAAATCATGGACCGTATTTCATCAACTAAGATACATATTTTGGGGGCTGGCCTGGTGGCTCAGGCGATTGGAGCTCCGTGCTCCTAACTCCAAAGGCTGCTGCTTCGATTCCCGCATGGGCCAGTGTCCTCTCAACCACAAGGTTGCCGGTTCAACTCCCGCAAGGGATGGTGGGCTGCACCCCCTGCAACTAACAATAGCAACTGGACCTAGAGCTCAGCTGCGCCCTGCACAACTACAATTGAAAGGACAACAACTTGACTTGGAAAAAAATCCTGGAAGTATACACTGTTCCCAAATAAAGTCCTGTTCCTCTTCCCCAATAAAATCTTAAAAAAAAGATACATGTTTTTTTACATAGTAACATCTCTGTAATTAGGAGGCATTTTACAAGCAGTATAATAACGCATTAGTTATTATTTTATTGGATATTTAGCATGCAGCACCTCAAACAAACAAAAGCCCAAGAAGTAATGTTGCCTTTTTCCTCTCCTCTCCCAAAAAGGCTGCACTGTTGACTGCCTTATAATTGGTATTCAACTGTTAACAGTTAATGCCTCTGGGAAGGGATCTTATTTCTCATTGTGCTATTTGGGTTATTATTTTATTTTTTAATGATGTAAATGTATTCTTCAACTTAAAAAAAAGAAATTGAATTTTGGTTTAATAATTTGAATAATTACAACAAAAGCATTTTCATCAGATAGTTATAAGAATTTAATAGATTCACATTTAAAATGCATACCATTTAATAAACGTTAAATAGACTTCACCCCTTGAAATCAAGGATATTGAAACATTCAAATCATATAAATAGTCTAAGAGATTTTCATATTCTAGTGTTCTATCCATAATTTATTTTTTAAATTGATTTTTTATTAAAGTATGCTTGACATACAGTATTAGTTTCAGGTGTACAACATTGTGATTTGACATTGATATACCTTACGATGTGATCACCCCGATAAGTCTAGTAACCATCTGTCACCATACAAAGTTATTATGATATTATTGACTATTTTCCCTATGTTGTACTTTACATCCCCGTGGCTTATTTATAACTGGAAGTTTGAACCTCTTACTCCTCTTCACCTTTTTCATTCATTTCCCCCTCCCTTCTGACAACCATCAGTTTGTTCTTTGTATCAACAATGAGTCTTTCTGTTTTGTTTATTCGTTGGTTTTATTTTTTCAATTTCCACATATAGGTGAAATTACACAGTATTTTTCTCTGACTTATTTCACTTAGCATAATACTTTCTAGGTCCATCCATTTCTATCCATAATTTAAAAATGAGCTTTAAAGAGGCTTAAATTTCTATAATACTTTTTATGGTACAAAAGTTAGAATAAAATTAATATAGTAAAAATCACTTATTCAACATAATGGGGAGCAAGTTTCAGGTCACCTTTTCCCAGTAACTGTAAGTAAAGTGATTCACACCTAAGTGGTACACACTAATGGTACGTGTTTAGAAGTTTACCAGCCCAGCCCCACCCCCAAAATTACTCATCTGGGAATGAGGTCAGAAGACTGCTTACAAATTTTGAATGAAGTAAATAGATTGTAGCTTTTTTTATCCCTACCAGAAGGAAACTGTGTGCTATCTTTAGTTTTTCTTATGGTAGGGCTTTTCTCTACCGTTGTTTATAAGTATTGCTCATTTCACCCCTACTCCTGCTGCGTAATAATTCGCTGCTTTTTCCTGTTTGCTTTTCTTGTTTTCTGTTGCTTTACCTCTCTCTCTCTCTGTGTCCTAGCTTTTTTCTGGAAAAGGCTGGACATTTTAGTCATTCATCACTATTCAGAGCTTCCAGTTGGAAAATGGAAGGTTGCACATTAAATGTAATCTTCAAGTTTTTAGTTCTGCTTGGCTGTTTTTATTAATGTTCACCACCCACAAGTTCCTTTTTCTTCTCTGCACCAGCAGTTTTATTTCCCACTTCCCTTTAAGAAAATAAAACATTTTAGTTTGGCATCATTCAGGATGCTGGAAGCATGAAATAAGTGGTTTAATGGAGGTTGACTATATTGTGGAGTGAATTCTGTATTTCTGTAATGATGTTGAAGGTTTGAAAGCGGTGTCTCATCATTTTAAATAAGATAAAATCTCCATCCTCTAGTTAGACGATATGCTTAATTTCTTTTCAAGTATTTATCAGAAGTTAAACATGAAATTTTTTTTTTTACTGGAAACGAAGAGCCCTCTCCTCTCCCCACCTTGGCCCTCTGGGGTTCACCATGTCTTTTTCACTTTTAGATCCCTTCAAGGTCAAGCCCAATGACTGCCTTTGGTGTTCAAATAATACTTTTTGTTTTCTAATTTAGTTTTGTTGGGAATATTATGTCTCCCAAATACAAAAATTCTTGGAGTTTAAATTTTAATTGAATAATGGTTAAGCATAATTCTCACTGATAATAACTATTGAGAATTGAATTGAATCTGAGAAAATGGAAGGGTATTTTTGTCTAACCTTTCATTTAACATAAGATCATATATACATATACATATATATGTATGTGTGGATATGTACACGTATGTACACACACACACACACACACACACACACAATCTCTGAGAGACTGACAGATTATATAAATAGAGACTTTCTCCAGGATCCTGTTTCCTGGTCCTCTTTTTTCCTGTGGAGGTTGAGTTCATTATAGGAGAGCGCATAGAAGTGGCTCCTCTATAAATGGACCTGTAGCTCTGTCTTTTTTCCAAGTTCCAACCCCTCATTTAACTTCCTGTCCTCTACCTGGATGCTCTGTTGCTTCTTCAAACCTATTATTTCTAAAACTGGACTCGTTTTCCTTCGCACAAACTTGGTTCTTCTGGTTTTCCAGTTGTGGTTTATGTTAATCATTCTGCCCTCACCCAAAATGAAAAATTTGGAGTTCCTTTGATTCTTCTACTTTTTTATTTTATCCTATCTCTCAAATTTAACTGCCAGTTTCTATGAAAGATCCCTCTTTAATGTATGTGTCTATTCCCTTTTTTTTAATCTAAATGCCATAGCCTAGCTCAGGTCTCATTACCTCTTGCCTGAAGTATATTTGCTTATTGATTATTCCCTTTATTTCCCTACTTGAGTCTATCTTGTTTATTTTACTGTTATACTCCTCTTCCTGAAGCATAGTACCTGCCTTTTTCCTTTCCTTGTTTCTTTTCTCTCCCTCTCGCTCCCTCCCTTCTCCCTCTCTCTCTCTCTCTCTCTCTCTCTCATTATTTATAAACAATGGAACAACTGGCAAATTTTGAATGAAGTAAATAGATTGTAGATCAGATAATAGTATTGTATCAGTGTTAATTTCCTGATTTTGATTCTTGTACTATGATTATATAAGAAACTGTCCTTGCATTTGGAAAATACAGATGGAAGTATTTAGGGGACACAGTATCTGTAACATACTCCCACTTTGGATGAAAAATCATATATACACATCAGGAAAAAAAAAATATATATATATATATGGAGAGAAAGAATTATAAGATAAAGCAAATATGGGAAATTGATATTTGGGAAATCTGGTTGAAGCATATGTGTGAATTCTTTGTACTGTTTTTGTACTCTTTCTCTGAAATTATTTCAAAATAAAAAGTTTTGTCATTAGAGAGATAAGGAGAAATCTTCATACCTTCCCCTCAATTTTGCTGTGAACCTAAAAGTACTCTAAAAAAATAAAGTCTTAGTAAAAAATAAAAAGTCATTAGACTCATGGAAAGCATAACAGTGATTCTCTTAAGCAAATATACCAGTGTCATGTTTTGCTTACTGGATAAGTTTACTTCGGTTTATTCAACAAACATTTGTTAAGATTCTTACCATGTCTCAAAGGACGTAACACGAATAAACATATAATAGAAAAAATTTTGAGATCGGAACAATGTTATCTCATTGTTTATACGGTCAAGTGGCCTGTGGCTTTGCTGCAGCTTTGACTTTACAAGGATCAGGACTCACAGGGAAGGGATGGGATAATCACCCCTTTAAAGTCACTTTAAAGTCACTCAGAATTCTCCTGTGTGTCCCTGGGTTTGCTACCTTACAGCCTTGGTTTATGCCTGTATTAAAGCTGCTAAAAGTTTATATCTGAGTTGCTGAATTCTATTTTCAGTTAACTGAGTGGGGATTCTTTTAAACCTTCCTAGGGGACCCAGGGGGAAGCTATAATATTATATTTTAGTATGTTGAGGATGAGGCTTGAACCGCTAAACTCAAGACAATGGCTCAAAGCAAAACTTCCACAAATTGAATGCTGGAAGAAATTCTGATATGCTAAATTTGACAGTACCTGGTCTTGTCCATAAATCTATTTTGATGGCAAGTAGTTTCTGCATTTCTGAGTTATTCTTGTCACACTCACCCTGGTGGCGTCATTTAACTATGCCCATGGTATTGATGGCTGTCTGCAGTTGGCACCTCATAAAGTTTTACGCTGGCAGATGACTTTCAATTTAATTCAGTTCAGCAACTTGAGTTCCCACAAAGGAGCAAGCACTGATTTACACATTGGGTATGCAAAGATGAATATAGCACAGTCTGACAGAGCAAACAGACACGTAAGAAAAGTAATGGAACATACACTAGTAAGCACAGTTAGAAAGGACAGAAGTGGCACTGAGAAGGTACTAGGAAGGAGAAGGAGGAGGCCCAAAGCAGAAGAGGACACAGGTGTGAAAGGGCCACATCCTGTGTCCCTTCAGAGGAAGTCAGTGAGGAGGTCATTTTAAATCGGATGATCCAGAGCAGTGTATCAGTAAGATGATGAACAGCAAAAGAAAGTTTTCTGGGAAACAGGTATCTGAAGAGGGAAAAAATAGGGCTGTCATTTTTCATGTGAACCTTGTAGTACTTTGACTTTTGAAAACTACATACATATTGTTACTTTGTTAAATTTTTTTTCCCTTAAATCTTAAATTCTACTTACTCTTTTTGGCCAACTCAAGTGAAGCCTTTTTCATGCATTCTGTGCCGTAAGTAGACATGCACACCCCTTCATTTAAACCTACGCAGAAGTTCTTTAAAGTGCTTATACGACATTTACCATATTCTGGTTTTAGATTATTTGTTTACTTTTCATACCGCTCTACTGTATTATTAGATTTCTGAAAGCGGGAACTATTTGTCTCAAAACCTTCAGTGCTTATTAGTTCCTTACATGTAGTTGGAAAAATATAATTGCGGGTTTAACCTTGTTGTTTGTTAACTCACATTTTGGAGTCTCGGTGGCATGAAAATTCAAATGTTGTAACTTGAATCTATAGAGGTGCCAGCTGGTAAGCATTATTTTATGTATTTTTGTGAAAGTGTGGTTTATTAGAGCTCTAAAATCTGATTCTATGGATTTGGGTGGAATACTCTGGATTTAAGAGTACATTCTGGATTATGGAGAATAAGAATTTTTATTAGGAACTAGTTTCTCATTTGGATAGCTGTTGGTATTGGAAAGATTTATTTCTGTTGTTTATTTATTTATAGCCCAGAAGAACTCCTTTTATTTGATTCTAAGAGGACTGGTGTTCAGTGCATTTAATACTTGGCCATATTAGGGGATTAGTCATTTTAATATTTTAATCCCACGGTGACCAAACAATCAGAGTAATAGAAGTAGATTGCTTTTGAGGGAGCATTTGGTCTGCCCTCCTGGCTGTCTCCTAAGCAAGAGAATGCCTGGCTATTCTAAGCAGATGGTAGGGTAGGATTCTGTTAAAATAGCCCAGTCCCAGAGTCTTCCCCCACTTAAATCCATAGACTTCATCAACTCACCACGGTCCTTTCAGAGTTCAATTGATAAAACTAAACTTCCTCTGTTTAATTCAACCTTATTTTTATATCATTTTTCTCCTTATAAAGATGTTTTAAATACTATTTCAAGATATTCTTTAGCCCTATGACTCTTGCTAATTTATCCTTAGGTTGGTTAGGCCTGATTTTATATTTACAGAACTAGTACATTTTTTAGAGGTCAGTAGTGCAAATAATTCCCCCAAACCATTTGGCTGCTACCCAGTGTGGTAGAAGGGACTAGTTTAAAAAGTGCTACTTGTATTGCAAAACTGTGTTAAGACATATTAGATGATCTAAACGTACAAAGTAATTTGTAATGGCATTCACATTTTACCTAAATTGAAATAGCAATATAGGCCCCTTGGTAAAATGGCAAGTGGTAGGTACTGGCCAAAATGGAAAAATAATCTTAGACCTTACAAAAATAACAAGACAACTTCTCAAAAGACCTAGTGGATCAGATTCACATCTGCTGTCATGCGCTTCCAAAACCTCAGGAAAATAAACCCTGCTGAGGTTTTTAAAGTTGTAGACCATCAAGGACGGGAGAACAGTAGGAAAGACAATAACAACAAAACTTGGGAATTTGGAAAACAGAGCAGCAAATAATGTAACAGAACCCCAAGCCGGTTGTGGGGAAAGCCAAGAGTCAACCTTATTTATACCACAAAACCTCCCAAAAGACTGAAAAACCAACAGCATCAGTACCTGTGGAAGTGAGGCTGAAAGGTTTGCTGAACTTGGGAAGACTGGTTGAAATCTGTGTAAGGAGAGCTCAGATCCCCAGAACCCCTACCCTACGTCCCACAACTGGGTGATTATTCTTTCCCTACCTTGGCAAATACTGGAGAGGGAAGTGAGGCGCTCTGCACTCAGAAACACCAGGCACAGTTGGGGCAGATGATGAAAATATCCTATAATGAAAACAGGATGGCTAAGCTATGTAAGTGTGCTGAGACTCCCAGCCCTGACATCTCACTCTGCTTCCAGAAAGCTAGCAACCAGGCTTTTACTTCCTGGACAGAACATGAGAGGACCTTTCTCTGGAGAAATTGCTGAGTTCAAGTAGAAAGACCAACTTACGTGGCCCAGCCAGGCAGTCCTCAGTGAAGCTCACAGTCACCAAACTCCACTCATGTGCTGAGAGCTTTCAGTCCATAAAAAGCAACACTCAGGGAGCTCTTAGAAATTAAATATATGATTAAAAAAAAAAAAAAGAAAAACCTCAGTAAAAAGTTTAGAAATTAAATAAGAAATCTCCCAGAAAGGACAAGAGAAAAAGAGATGCAAGATAATGAATTCCAACCCTGAATCCAGCATCTAGTCAGATTGTCAGCCAGGTGTGAGGGCAGAAAGAAGGCATGGGCAGAAATGCAAGATTTCAAGTACCCTTTTCTCAAGAAAGTGCTGGAGGATGTGCTCCATCAAAATGCGGAGTAAATGCAGGAAGAGGAGTACACGAGATGTAAGAAACATGGGAGCCATTAGAGGGGTGCAGAGAATCACCAGGATGATAGCGAAGGGCCATCGCAGGATGAAAACCACAGGCAGCAAGTGCAGAATCTGGGTGAAATTTCTTCAGGAAGATGAAATCAAAGGAATGTCTGAATACCTGAGAATGCCTTGGGAAAAGATCTAGACCACGGGTCAATCTGGTCCACCGTCTGCTTTTTAAATACAATTTTATTTGACCACAGCTGTACCCTTTTATTTATACATGGTCCATGGCTGCTTTTGCACCACAAGCCAGAGTTGAATAGTTGCAACAGAGACCACGTAGCCTGCAAAGTCGAAGTCTTCTATCTGGCCCTTTAAGAAACAGTTTGCAGACTTGATCTAGAGAATTGATTCTAGACCCTTGGCCATGAGTTTGTGGTTGAATTAGTTATGTGTCCATAGAAAGCCATGCTCAATCCAGGGAGAACAGAAATTGGCAGGAAAGAAAAAGCCATGATTTACTACATGGCTTAGTTCTGAATATATTTCTATGATTATAATAATGGAAATGTCAAATATTGTGCTGATTAAAATGACCATGCAACTGCATTGGGAAGGCGGGAAGGATGTGCCTGTGTAGTGGGACTAAGAAGAGGAAAGAGCTTAATCCTCGTCTTCCATGGTGGGAAGTCATAGTAGATAAGCCCTAAAACTAAAGAAGAAGCATGGTGGTAAATACCGAGATAATTGACTAAATGAGGTAAAAATCAGTTCCTTTGGAGAGGGAGAAATGAAGAGCAGAGGAACAGGGACTGCTATTTTTCATACAAACAAACCTTTTCTAGACTTTTTAACCATGTACCTTTATAACTTTGATGAAGGGAAAAAATAAAGAAAACCCCCCCACAAAATTGGAAAACAAAGAAGAAAAATTCTTTCTCAAGGTCAACAAATATGCTGTCCTTACTCATGCTGCCCTTTCCTGTTCTTTCCTCCAGTGGATATTTATCACTAATTACTCCAGTCTGTTTATTGTCTATTGAGTCAGGACAGAGTTACAGAATATTCAGATCATGTTCCATCAACCACTCCCAATCAGTAAGAGTTGGCTTTGTTCATGAAACCAAAATCAATGACGTAATTAGCAAAAAAGGCACCAGTTTATGGGGATCCTATCTAGTTCACAGACTTTCCCAGCAAAAGAGCATTATTTGGCCTAGCATTTGACTGTTGTAATTCAGTGTCCTAAAGTAGCTGCCTTCTAAAACGTCATCTGTTCTAAAGACCACTCCTACTTAACCCACAAACATGCGAAGACAGTTATTTCTCAATAATTATTCATACATATAGGATAATCTCATAGTATGTTTCCAGCATCTAGCACTGGACCGAACATGAACAGGCTAGTCAATGTTTAAATGAGTGAATGAATGAATGAACCCAGTTATGTAATCAACAACAATTGAAAAAACAAAAACCCAAGGTAACTTAAGCTGAAGAAACCAACCCATGTGAAAGCAAAAGGGGATTCCATAACTTTCTTCAGCTTTTCGGTCACCACAGCTAAATTGTGGTTCTGAATGATTTTGACTTCTGAGTTAAAGTAGTTTTTTGCCCTTTTTTTTCCTAACTCTTAATAGGATCTTTCCAATCAAAGATGTTCCCCTGGAGACGGATGACCTTTCTGATTGGCTCTATCAACGTTTTATTGAAAAAGAGGATCTCTTATCGCATTTTTATGAAACAGGTACACAATATTTTATCACATACCTTCCTGAAGTTACTGATAGTTCCAAAGATATACTTTGGGGGAGATAACCATTTTTTCTTTTTGATTCTTCAGATACCCTAAAGGAATTGAAGTATTTCTATATTTTAAAATTTCAGCTTAGAACTTTCATAAAGACAAATTTATATTAAATTTATTCAGCCAGTGTGCAAAGATTGAATGATGAGTAAAACGTTGGACAATGGATCTAATTCAAGAGAGTACACAGTCTGCCAAAGATTGCAATCATACGTATACAATTATATGGGCTGTTTTATGAAATAGCAAGTAACCTTCATGTTTTGGCATTATACTTGGTTGTTGAAGTAATACCGTCGTCTAGGAGTCATTTGAGATCACTTGTAACTGCCTTTTTATATGCTTATGTTTTCTTTACATATAGGGATAAAGTTCACTTTTTAGTCTTCACAGGTACAACCTTATACTTTTCTCCTTGGTAGAAAAAAGTGTATTTCCCCTAAGGTCCCTTTTCCATACTTAACATTTTCTATGTACTATGAAAACTACGGTGCAGTAAAAAAAAGACATAGCACGGAGAGGAGGAAGAGGAAGAAAGCAGGTTAAGAAAAAAAGGAAATTAGCATTTGTAGAACCCCAAGCACTACCAAAGTGCTTTCACAAATAGTGACCTGTAGACCTATTTTTTAGAGGTTACGCTACTACCATAGGGAAAAAAGAAAGTAAAGAGAAAGTTCTCCCAGGTCTGAGGATAACCAGGTAATTTTAGATTAACAGAAGGTGCTGTTTTCTTCCCACTGAGGATGTTTTTTCAGACATAATTAAATTTCATGTTAAACCAGACTGTCAAAGGCCTGATGTTGAGCAAAGACTGATGCTGTGAATTCCCTGTAGTGCTTTTGTTTTTGTGCTCAGGATTGGTTCGCTTTGCCCTCAACAGGATTCCTTCCTGGTCTTAACTTGTTGACTCTGGGGCTGTGGAGTAGTGCATATTATTACATGACAGGAGCTGGACACTGCGTGTGTCTTTAGAATTCCTCGTAAGACTCATTGAATAAGGTGTGCCTCTCCACATGTGCAATCCTTGGTCTTACTCTTGAATTTTCCTGAAAGATAAGACAGGATGTACATGTAAGAAGGCATGAGGCGATTAAGAAACTACCCTGTTTCCCAAAAAAAATAAGACCTAGCCAGACAATCAACTCTAATGCGTCTTTTGGAGCAAAAGTTAATAATAAGACCCGGTACTGTATTGTATTATATTGTATTGTATTGTATTGTATTGTATTGTATTGTATTATGTTATATATCATATTATATTTATCATATATTTATCATATTATATTTATTATATTATATGACCCGGTCTTATAGTAAAATAAGATTGCAAAAAACGCATTAGAGCTGATTGTCTGGCTAGGTCTTATTTTCGGGGAAACAGGGTAACAAGATTTCTCTTTCAGTCTCAATCTCTTGCTTTATGATATTTGGCCTCAATTGTAGCAGCAATAATGGAAGCTTCTTTTTAAAAAGGAAAGTATTTGCATAACAGACCTTGAAACTTTAAAAGTGTTCTCTGTAAATTGCTTGTGAGAAGCAAATCCCCCTCCTGAATCAGCTTAGGGTAGGGGATTATCAGCAAGGACACAGGACTATTTGAAATGCTGCAGTGTTATCAAGATGACCTTAGGTAATATTGCCCTGAAGTGGGCCAGCTTTCCTACCAGAAATCTGTTTACTTTGAGTTTCCTTTTTGTTATTAAGGAAACGCATTTGTTTTTATTATTAAGGAAATTTATTATTCCTTTTTATTATTAAGATATATTTCATAAATCATTGCCTTTTGAAAATATCAGTGATTTACAACCACTTTTTTGTGGCAAAGACAATTAACTTGTAAGTAGAGGAATTAGTATAAGTTATGGTCTTTTGCGAAGTATTTAATACCAATTTTGCACATCTTGTGTCCTGGCCACTGTGGAAATCTCTAAGGATACAGTGGGAAACAGACCATCCAGAGTTCCTGCTCGCATGCAGTTTATATTCCATCGGGAGACAATCTGTAGAAAAAAAAAAAAAAAAAAGATAGATCCGGGATCATTACAGGTTGTAGAAAGTGCTGAGAAGGAAGTGAACATGGAGATGAGAGTGACTGACGGGGAGGCAGGTGCTATTGTTTCTGATGCTGGAAGAGTGCACATGCCCCTGCCATTCACTGGCGTGCAGAAGGAGCGCCACAGGCAGAGAGAACAGAAGTAAACGCTCAGAGACAGGAAAGGGCTCAGCACTTTGAAAATTGTGTTTCAAAGATCTCTATTCAAGATCAATGGGAAGTCAGAGAAGATGCTCCAAAAAACAAAAACTCTAGTCAAAGTAATATTCAACTTTTGCTCCAGGAGACTTATCACCACAATAAAGCAAAGTAATATTTCTGTCTTGTCTTTTAGGGGCTTTTCCACCTCCCAAGGGCCACAAGGAAGCCGTTTCCAGGGAGATGACCCTCAGCAACATGTGGATCTTTCTCATACAGTCTTTTGCATTTTTGTCAGGCTACATGTGGTACAACATCATTCAGTATTTTTACCATTGCCTGTTTTAGGAATTGACTTGGACTCATCAAGGTCACCATAGGAGTTCAGACTTTCATGAGTGTGCATTATTTTACATGTGCAAATCAGAATATAAAAAGGAAAAAAAAAAGGAAATTCCATGGATGGATTAATGTTTATCCCCCTTTGGGATATTTTAAAACTCTGCTAAAATGAAGATCAGTAATATAATGACCTGCTAATATGTTTTAAGGACTTTTCATGTTTTAAAAAGATACATTCTAGCACACATTTAAGCAAACATCACATTTGGAGGAGGGGAAATCATAAAATCATCCTAGAAGACTGAGAGAAATTCTGTTGCCACCAGACATACTTGATACCCTAGTTCAAGCTAAGAAAGCTGTATTCGTCCTCTTAGCTAGTAGTCTCTGTTAGGGCAGTGCTGTGGGGCACCCTCCTTTCCGCCAGCTCTTGCTGCGTTACTGGTAACCTGGAGCGGGGCTGCTCAGCATCTTCTGAAGAACTGTGTCCCTGTCATTTGCGGTGGCTCGTCAGTCCTCAACAACTCAGTGTCACGCGTGCTCTGGGGGGGAAAGCAATGTCCAGTGGACACATCCCGGTACTAGAATGCGCTCTTTAAAAAGGCTAGCTCAGTCTGACACAGTGTTTACAGGCACTCGTGCTTTCCCTTGTATGAGGGCGTCACTTGCCTTCTTTTGTATAGAAGGCATATTGTAGATTGATAATTGTCTTTTACAAAATGCACTTTGATCAGATGCATCTATAGCAAAGGATTAGTAGCATAGCCTGAGAACAAATGTGAGCATAATCAGTGAGAAGCCGTCTTGTCTGCGTGTTTATCTGTTTTGCAGATGCTCTGCAGCGCCTCCCCGAACTGGGGCCACAGTGAGGTGAGGCTTCCGTCTGGCTCAGAGGCTTTTTTTTTTTTTGGCATATTAGCACCAATGCATTTGGGGATGGTTGAAATAAATTAATGAGAAACATTTAAATGATTAAGGTGAAATAGGCTAGTTTATTAGAAAAATAAGAGCTACAGCCAGACACTGGCTTAAAACGGTGACAGGTTCTCACATGGCACCCCCAGAACCTGTCACATCAAGGAGCTGCCCATGTCAGAGCGGTGTGACCAGGAGTGATACCATCACACAAGGCTTTCCAGTCTCTTCCAGTTGCTTTTGAAGAGGACAAAGTCAAGTGTCTGTTTCTAGAAAACACATTGTTTTTTTGTTTGTTTGTTTTTTTGTATTTGTCACTGTTCATGCGATTTACCTCACAGTAGAACCAAACTCTTCTCAAAAAGTGCCAGCACCACATCAGCCCATCATGGGCGCGCCAGTGCTGAGAAAGGGCGTGGGCTGTGGTTTGGGACTGGAAGACTCGTACGATCCTAGGAAGTCAGTTTTCTGTGACATGAGCACTGTAGAATCCCCTGTTGTGGCTAATCATACAAATGACAATTTTGAGAAGTAGGCCGGAAAATAAAAGTAAAGGCTGATGTTTTCTGTTTTTCAATAAACCAAAAAAAACTGAGAAGATGTGAATTTTCTCCCAGTGACGTGGGAAGGGAAAGCAACACCAAATAAAAGACACAGCAGCTTCATCTTTACGTTAACTCAGCGCACGTATGAAAGAGAAGGATGTGTTAACTGGGATACCTCACTGATTATACGACTACTGGGGAAACGCAGAGGACAGTGTTACTGTGTTTGGTCTGGTCATGGTTGTTATAAGATGCCTTTTTTTTTTCTTTCAATCTAAGCATTTCATTGTGTGTTTTACAGTGGCAGTGAGTAGGTGAAACCAATCTCAATTGAGAGGTACGGGTGACAATAGGAAGCCAAGTAGAAGCTTAAAGGTAGCCTCTGTTTGAGGCCCAGCAAATTCTACTAGGTTACAAGGTGAACTGAAGTTGTTCATTTGAGAGATGAGTCAGCCGCCGGGGGAATAAGGTATAAGTTGCTCACTGTCAAACATGACGTGCGCAGTTCTAGCTATTAGACTGTTTCCTCATTGCTAAGCAAGCACAGGTAGAGTGGCCAGTCCCGTCTGTCTCTCTGTCACACACACACATACCACACGCATACATGCCTACACGGATATGGTTTAAGGCCACTTTTGTCATCACTGTGCCCCAAAGGAACATGATACTGTTTCATGTACTGTACACATTAAGCGAACTATTCTATAAGATGCTTTACTTTTCAAGCTCAGTCATTTCAACAGGCTAGTGACAAATACCAATAGATATGTGAGTTAATTTTTGAAAGTAGGTCTGTGAGCTGTCAGTAGATGTGTGTTTGATCTGCCCTCTCCCTCTTTGATTCTTTATCAACATGTTTTCTCTCTTCTGTCAGCAAACTGCTTGTTTGAGAGTATCGCTCATGCTTTCCTAGTGGTAACTGGAGTTCTGCTTGCGCTAGGAAATGTGAAGAGAGAATCAGTGTTCTTGAATGGCAATCAGGGAAGCAGCAATATACCACTATACAGAACTGAATAAAAAATCCTAATTTGTACTGTCTTTGCAAAGTGAGACGAAAAGAGTTTTAGCAAATATACATTTTGTCTAGGGGAAAGAAAATAACACTGTGCCAGTTTTATACCAGTAGCTTGCAGAATCTCAGCACTTCTTGGTCTCAGCTGATATGCCTGGATTCCCATAGCAGACAGGGTTGCGAACTCCCTGCTGGGTCCTGGTCTCAGCGAGTCACAGTGATGGAGCCACTGCTTGGCCTCAGGCAGGCGCAGTGATTCCAGAAGTGACCACCTCAGCAGTTCAGAAACCATTATTGGGGTTGAAATATACAGATATTGTGGAGAAACCCAAACGCCAATGGAAGTTAAAGACAAACTACAGAATGGAAATGATGTTTTGGGTGGGCAAAAAAACTAGTTGAGAATCTAAATAGTAGATTTAAAAAAAAAAAAAAAAAAGGTTAGCTGTGAATTTAAATCTGTTATCTGTCATATCTTAATATGACAACCAACCCTTAATTTTCCACAGTAAAGGAACTAGAGATTACTGGATAATTGTTCCACTAATATGTCATAGTAAGCCAAAACCTAATTGTATTTAGGAGTTTGAATTGTTCTCATCAAACTTTTCTTTCCTAGGGATAATTTTTAAAATGATTGAGTTGTTTCTTAGTTTCTCTTGCCTATATATTTGTGACTGTGTTAATGAGTAGTGAAAAGATTTGGAAAGAGCTTCAGGAGAAGGAATCACAAAAGCCTAAATAATGAATAGGCTACAAAAGGAATCCCTAAATAATCAAGAGTTGGCGGGTGTTGCGATTGTTCTGAAATGTTCTTATGCAAATGAAGTGTTAAATCACCAAATGTAAACCTCAGAACATCATGCTGTGTTCATATCGTTTGGATCCATGTTAAGAATGCCTTTTCATTCTGTACTCTTGTTACTTGTGGATTTGTCTTAGTAACGTTTTTTGACAATCACTTCCCTAAAGACTCTTCTGAACTAGTGGGACCTGGTTATAGTCATAGAACATAGTCTTTAATCATGGATAGTCTTCTTGGATTCTTTTTATATTTAAGAAAATTTTATTTGTGCTGCTGCATAGGAAGAGTTAGTTATTTTCTTCATTACGCAGGACTTTACTCCAGAGTTACCATTACGAGCGTACCAGCTCTGGTCCACCAAGGATGGATAAAAATGGTTAGTCTTACATTTTGCCATGTAGTGCTGTGAACCTTGCTTCTGGTAACATGAAAGGTAAAGTCAAAGGAGCACTGAGCAGCAGGTATATTGACTCATTTGATGATGGGGTAAAGACTAATATGTTTGGGACCAAAACCACCTAACTTGGACATTGCTAGATCACAAAGGGGCTAGGTATTCTCTGGAGCGGTCCCTAGTTGGTGCTTTATTGTGATCGTTTTGCATTGAGCCCCAACAATTAGGAACTGGACCCTGGGACTGAGCTGAGGGTGCTGAACTGTTGGGGGAGGGTGACTGTGGCCATACGGAAGATAAAATATGGGTTTTTCTGCAAAATTTCCATTTGAGGATTTTTACATTTAGTATTTTTTTAAAACAGTTTAAACAACAAAAAAAAACCTACGTATTCTCGTTGCAAAGTATGCACACATATTTTGAATGGCTTTATTTTTATTGTGTAAAACTGTTGAACACGGCTGTGATGCACACATCTTTACATGTAAGGAGTCTATGCATTTTACAGTAACTTTTGTTACGTTGGGTAATGAAACAGTTATACATTGAACTGCCATTATTTTAAGTGCTTTCATTTTTCTTTACAGTTATCACACAATTGTATTTATTTTATAGAGATGGATTTTGTTTTCCTGATGCCATAATGTTTACTTGGGCATGGTGACCTGTCTTTCTTTCTTTGTGTATCTGCATGTTGTAATGTATGATAAGAATGAATGTAAAGGCTGTGGCAACTGTAATTTTTGTAAAGGGCTGGTCACACGTGGATCTGGTTTATGAATGCACTGGGATTATTTTAGTAACCAGATCACCTTTTCAGAAATTGAGATGTGAACACCAAAAGAAGCATTTTCTCAACAAAAAATTAATAGCTGGTTCTATTTTTTTTAACCTAGAAAAAAATAAAGTTGATTTTTTTCAAGTAAAGTGCTTTTAATTCTTAGTAGTGGGGATGGGGTGTTTGTGTTTTACTGGAGCTATTTTGGCATTGGCATTTGTAGACGTGTACTTAGAACTCACCATGGCAGGTGGATGCTGAGGGCAAACTGAAAAATCAAATGAAAAAACATTGTTCCTCCTTTGGTTTTAAACTATCCCCCCCCCCCCCCCCCTTATTCTTCTCATCTAGTGGTACACTGGTAAATGTTGCTGCTCTCCTGGAAAAAAAAGTTATGTATACAGGCATACATAAGTTTGTTATAAATTTTGCTGATAGCAAGGATGTATAGCAAGTGATAATAAAATATACTTTATTATAAATTCTGTATAGCCAATTGATTCTCCCAGGACGCTTTAACTGATTTTTGCTGAACTCTTGTAGCCAACCTTTGACTGCAACTCAACCATGATTTGAAAACTGGAATTACACCCTAATCCTGAAATTTCTCAAATTTATTGTCATTCAATCTGATATGTGATCTACTGTTAAATTATTTGTTAGCCTTGTACAAATTATACTCATTAAAGTGAACCACTTTTAGCTTCAGCACCAATTGTAAACTTACATAATTGATTTTTAATAACAGTCAATTAACAACTGGCAAAATTCGAAAACTTAAACAATCAGCTCTCTTGAGCTGGTAGGAGCTGTCTCCAGCACACCACTGCCCTGTTCTGTATTTGGGGATTTTTAATTGTTGGTGTTGAATAAACTTTTCACAATGAATCACTCACTCCCTGCTCTCAGGAAATTCCTATCGCTGACCCTGGCAGAGGCTTTAAAGGGTGAGAAGGCATTAACATCAGTCCACAGAGCATGCTTTTGATTTGAAGAATTTGACGAAAGCCAAGTTTTCCTGGAGTGCATGGAAAGCTTGCATATTTCTAAAGTTGGCTCTATGCTTTCATTTCTCAAAGTAAATGGACACAGGCGTCTCTAAGATTTTGTTTTGAGCATTTAAGACATTTATTGTTTCGATATTTGTAGAATGTTTGATCCCACTGAAGATTTTTAAATGCATTAAAATATCTTACACAATCTACCAAATAAGTTAAATAGTTACAGTTCAGTCTACCTCTTCTGTTTTCTATGTGGGTTTAGGCTGCTGTTTTTGGTGAGGTTATACATTTTTTCCCCCTAGGAGTGGTTTCTGTAGAAGACGAGGAACAAACTGGGGGAAGGGCCTGAAAGCAAATTTGAAGCACTCAGAGATCTATTGTTGACCAGCCCTATTCCTTATAAGTTGGGGAGAAAAAAAAAGCCATTGTTTATAATTTCCACTTAATATGAAAATGTTTGTTTTAAAAATGTTTCCTCCTGCTGGAAAACAATGTATTTTTAAAGGGAAAAAAAATTCCTCTTTCGGCTATAAGAAAAAGTCAGCTGTATGAGCAGGTGTGACCATAGCATAACATGCTGATATGATATAAATCAATAAATTTTTACCTCTCAGGACTTGGATAACCTTTTTCTTACCTCTTAAAGGCTTGAGAAACATTAAATATTAATAATCCAGATTCAAATGGAACATTGGGAGGAGGGTTGGCTAACCGCTGAAAGGAGACAGGCTTCTTTCATAATCAAAATACTCTGAATTGGGTATGATTAAATCCATTTTACAAAGGAAGAAATTGGAGTAATGCTTTTTTGCTCGAATGCAGGAGCCTATCACAGCCTCTTCCTCAGTTTTCCCCTGCAGAGTTTCTGTTGCCTCATCTTGGAATACTATCTGCCTTTTAGGTGGGTGACCCACTCTAGAGATGGTGGTAAAGTTCCCGCTGTTTACTTACGTCAGGCAAGAGAACATGAGCCATCCTTGTGACTATAGTACCGTGTTTCCCTGAAAATAAGACCTAGTTGGGCCATCAGCTGTAATGCATCTTTTGGAGCAAAAATTAATATAAGACCTGGTCTTATTTTACTATAAGACCGGGAATAATATAGTATAATACAATACAACATAATATAAATATAATACTTGGTCTTACTGGTGTCACTGAGAAGTGCCTTCCCCCAAGGAGGGGCTTGGATACCTCCCCTAAAAAGTCAATTGCTTCACCTTCATTCTTTTTTTTCCTTTTTGATGGAAAGAACTCCCTGAAAACTCTTATCTTCAGATTTTTGCCAGTTACCTAACACTGTATCAGCTGATGGAAAGTTGAGGGGAAAAAAGAGGTAGCTGGCAGTGGAGAAATCAGGAACCTGGAGTGCTGGGAAGAGCAGCCCAGGCGTGTTGTAAGACAGGGAATGCCAAAGGCTGCTGCCGACAAACGCGCAGCACCGGTACAGCAGAGCCCGGGGAGTATTCAAACATGAGTCCTAAGAAAATCAGCTTCCATGGGAACTCTGTCTAAGACTGCCATCCCTGAGTGCTCACCTGTAGAAGCTTCCGCTGGGCATCTCCAGGTGCCAAGCAAACCATTCAAAATGCTGGCGACAAGGAGCCTCTTTTAATCAAGGCATCTAGAGCCCCCAATAGGCCTTTTATCTTTCCCTGATATGTACACATTTCAATAAGGACAAAGGATGGCGTTGACAACAAGACTTCTGGGTCCGCATTGGATGCATCAAACTCTGGTATATTTAGTGCCGGACAGCGAGAGCAGTGACAGCTCAAGGCTCCCCAAAAGCACAAAAGTAGAAGCAACCAAGACTTCTTTTAGCTTAGACCCAGGAGTGACACTGGCACAGTGTCACTTGGTTAAAGTGAGTCATAGGGCCAGTCCAGGTTCGTTGTGGGAGGGTCTACAAAAGGGTGTGAATACTGGGAAGCAGGGTTCTTTGGGTATCTGTGAAGACCCGCTATCACAGTAAAAAATTCCTCAGCTATTTGAATAGTTAACACTAGACAGGCCTACAAGAGTTCTTGCACGTTGTCACGTTAGCCCATAATTTCAGTAGTTGGAGATTTTTTGAGCTTCCAAATACTTGTAAGAGGATTAAATTCATATAAATCACATTAATCAAAGGAACACCTACCTAAAAGAATGGAGATTTTGTTTGCGCTTAATCTTTATACTATTGTTGGCACTGACTAATGCATAACTCATTGGCCCTTAGAATTTCAGAGCTAGTAGGAACGTTAGCTTGTTTTGAGATGGCAGATTTCATTCTGGTGCAATTTTGGTCCATTGCTGGTAGCATCAGATGGTTACTTAACACAACCGCAAGGACTAGAACCAGGTCTCTTAATTTCCATTCAAATGTTTTCCCCCCAAACAGCAGATTGCTTCTGTTTGGGTTTCTGTTTTTAGTAAATAAGAGTTAAACTGAAA
Organism: Rhinolophus sinicus; assembly: GCF_057876585.1. Lineage (NCBI taxonomy): Eukaryota > Metazoa > Chordata > Mammalia > Chiroptera > Rhinolophidae > Rhinolophus > Rhinolophus sinicus. Next base: position 17,755,891 of record NC_142511.1, read on the forward strand.
GGATAAAGTACACTTGTTAAAGAGGTGAGAGATCCAAAACTTCTATAATTTCCTGTTCCTTGATTTTAAACATAATAGTTCCCAAACACTAAAAGATTATTTTTTAAGTGTTCCTCTCAGCTGTTGCAGAGATACAATTAGCCACTAATCTGTACTCTTATGTTCTTTGTTTTTTGGATATAAACATGAAATTTTTGTTAGTTTGTTTGTTTGGGGGACATTTTTTGCCCGGCACAGTAGGAGATAAAGAGAATGCCTTCATTTCGGAATGAAGGGGATAGCGATTTCAGTCTCATAACAGTTTCCTCCATTTGTAAATTCCAGGTATGAAACTGGCAGCAGGTAATAAATTCAGGGCCACGACTGCCTCTAGTGTCCAATGTCCCTCCATCATGGGGGCCGCTGGGCTCCAGGGCTTGTCCGAGCAGGAACTGGCAGAAGAGCAGCAGAACCCAGGACTCAGCCCATAAGCTTGAATTCCAACCCCTATGACAAGTGTCTGATCCTCTCACTCTCACGCTGATCATGGGTTAAATGGGAAACTTGCAGGGCTGTTTTCAGTATTAAAAGAGATCGTGTGTGTGAAACACATCATACTGAATGCTCAGTAAGGGGGACTATTTTATCCTAACCCAATGGGGCTTAACACAGGATGTAAATTATTCGCACACCTAGCCGTGCCTAAGGTCCAAATAACCCATTCAGTTCCTTAAGAATTGTCTTATACACGTAGGCTGTAATGCCCACCATCCCATTTTCTGGAGCCCTCGGTCCTTTGGGCTTCTAAGGTAAACTGAAATGCAATCAGTATAGCCAGGCTCCTAACCTCACCTCACCTAGTCAGACTATAGCTAATTATCTAAGGCTCCACACAGCAGCAAGAAAAAGCTTTGAGGTCGGAGAGCCAATTAGGAAGGTGAGGAGACGAGGGCATAAAGAGGAAATAGGTTCTGCTAGGCAGAAGACATTACATAGTCTTAATAGGGAACCTATTTTTGCTTCTGAGACATGATGTCACTTGCAGTGAAGACCTTGAACTAATTATCAAAAGGGAGGGAAATACAATTTCTAGTAGTTGGAAACTATCCACCATGCCATAGTTCTCTATGTGTAATTCATTTGATCCTAAATATAAAGCCTGCATGGAAGGCATCCTAAAGATTCAGGAGGCCACAGTCATTTTTAAAAACTTTTTCCTTTTTGGTTGCAGGAGACTCTGAAGTTTATATACTGAGAATTGACATATAATCTTCCAGTTATAAGTGCAGCACGCTCAATTCTTAGAAATGTAGGCACCAGAGAGAAGTGGACACATTAGAATCAAATATTACTTATGGTTCTTGAGATATCATGGTAGAGTTCAGAAGAACTTTAGGTGGAGCTGGAACAGCAAGCATGGATTTGAGACCCAGCTCTTCTGGGGGTGGATGTGGGGAGGGGATAAGAAGGTGATGTTTCAAAGTCTGAGCTGGTCCTCAGAGCGGTTGATTCTCCAACCTGATACCCAACCGGCAGTCTGCCCACCATTCACAGAACTTCAGAGTATAAACACCAGAAGGTGGCAATTGAGAGCGAGAGCGAGAGCGAGAGCGAGAGCGAGAGCGAGAGCGAGAGCGAGAGCGAGAGCGAGAGCGAGAGCGAGAGCGAGAGCGAGAGCGAGAGCGAGAGCGAGAGCGAGAGCGAGAGCGAGAGCGAGAGCGAGAGCGAGAGCGAGAGCGAGAGCGAGAGCGAGAGCGAGAGCGAGAGCGAGAGCGAGAGCGAGAGAGAGAGAGAGAGAGAGAGAGAGAGAGAGAGACAGAATGAGAATGAAGGGCAAAGATGCAGTTATGGGACAGGTCCCTTAGAGGAGATTTGGAAACAGAAGTCATCACCGGGTGGGGCGCTATGAACAATGCCTCATGGAGGTGCATTGATGCCTGCCCAGGCATGACAATATTCAAAGCACTCCTGGGCTGGCTTATAATGGAGAGAACCCGGCTTTGTTGTCCTAAAGGATGACTGAAAAAGGCAAGGGACTGTATTAGTTAATGAATGTGGACTTTATAAAGCAGTTTCTCCTTGGAGGCAGAGAAGCGGAATCATTGACTACGCAGCCTTCAGGATCCGTTCTATTTATGATCAGGACTAGTAATTGAAATAAATTGGAGTTGTGTCTGAATCGTGGGGGAACCTGGTGTGCCAGGAGAGACTCTTTATTGAAAGAGGAAGGAAAGGAGTGACAGGAGGGCCACCTCACCAGCCCCACTGGTAACGACCTGTCTGTCTAAGGACAGGGGTAGATCCTGACACGGAGAGAGCAGCCCAAGCGGGAGTGCCCCACGGGGTTCTCATTTGGAAGGTTTTCAATGTTGGGGTTTGAGGTGGGGAGGAGTGGTGGTGGTGGACACAAAATATAGCTACAGAAAATCTAAAAACAACAGACAAGAAGGAAGTGAAAGTACAGGCTGCAGCCACTGACGGTTTGCTGTAAGCTGGGGAAGCAGGAGAGCATTAGGCCTAACAGGCAAGTGAGAAGCGACAAGCGTGTCATTCAAGGAGCTCCAGCCACATCACATGCTCAGCCCCGGTGGTGCAGTTGTGTGCTTGCCAGCACGTCCACGTGGTGAGCACCTGGCTGCTCCTCCTGCGGGCTCCACCTCTTCCTCTGAACCCTGCACCCCCCCAGGAAGACAGCATGCCAAGGACGAGCCTGCCTGCCCTCTCAGGTCCCAGGTCTCAGCGGCCTCCACTTGCAGTTCCCTGCCCTACCCATTCCTTCAGAGGCTGCCCATCAAATTGGAGGGCATTGGTGAAGTGCTCAGGATTTGCTCAATGAACATATTCCCCTGGTCTGGAGTGGGGACAAAACCACGTGGTTCTAGAAGCTTCCATTTCTTTCCTTGACTGGCACTTTTAAATGTGTGTGTTCTATCTTCTTTCCTTGTGTGATTGACTTTTTGGCTATCTGAGCTTGTTGTGTTTTTGTTTTGTTTTTACATTTCTATGTTATTTCTCCAGGCCATAGGAGAGGGAGGTTCTGAGATCCTGCTATAATTCCACCATCTTTAACAGAAGTCTAATACATTTAACACAAGAGTCAGTTCATTAAAAGGCGGCTTCGCTCATGCCATTTTCATGAGTGTTATTCAAAGTGAAGCACATCTGAAAAAATGCATCAGTTTACCTACAGCCCAGGGGAAAAATAATTTAATATAAAGAATTTAGGAGTGATTTCTTTTCTTTTGATAGGCTGAAAGACTTCTAGATGAAGTGAGATTTCAATTGCTGAAAGAGGGAGGGGAAAGGCTGAGTGGGCCAGCAAGGGCTGCTAATCCGGAAGTTACAGTTTCCTCAATTTCTACTCCTTAGAAAATGACTGCTGCACAGAGAGTTGGTGAGAATCCAGTGAGATAATCCTTGTAAAAGGGTTTGGAGACCCTTAAAAGAGTCTACAAGAGTGAAGGGCGGTTACCATTAGAATCAACAATGGAACGGGTCCTTTCTTGTCATTAGAAGAATTCACAAAGAGGCTGGGCGAGCCTGTGCCAGGGGTGCTGGGTAGGAGAACCCACCTCTGGGTGGGGAGTGGGCCAGCTGACCCCTACGGCCTGTCTTCCTCGAGCCATTGTCAGTCACAGGGACCTTGATAAAAGTTGCCACTGTGCCTGCATTTTCTGCTGTGCTCAGAGGAGGGAAGAAAGAATGCGCTCAGCCTGACCGGAGGACAGGGCTCATGTGACTCTCTTTCCTTGCAGAGACCTCTCCCTGAACATCAAGACACCAGCCTGGATTAGCTACAGAGGTTGTAAATGCAAAGCTCCTGCCTGAATAAAAAATTTTTAAGAATTTCAAGACGGTGATAGCAGAGCATTAAAACAAGTGCTGGTCCCATGTTAATGAAGTCAGCCCTGCCGCCAGGAGCACCAAGGAGGAAATAAGGAATGGAAGGACTCGGGATCCTCAGTGTCCCCGCTCTATCCACCCCTCCCACCCCCACCCCCGCCAAGACACTGCACAAAGAGGTCTTATACCAACAGCGTTTCCCTGTGCCAGGCAATGCTCTCTGCCCTCCACACACCAACCCATCCAATCTTAACAAGAACTCTCAGAGGTACCGTTATTATCACTATGTTACAGATGTATGAAATGACACAGTTTAAGAGACTTGCCCAAGATCACCAACTAGTGATGGCAGAGCCAGGATTCAAACCCAGGCAGTCTGGCCTCAGAGTTTGTTCTCTTAGTGACTATGACTTATTCTTTTTCCAGGGGGTTCCATACAATTGCTTAGAGAGGGGGACAGCTGCAGAAGAACGCTGCAAGAATGTACGCAGGTGACCAGGCCGTAACCTCGTCTCCTTTATTGTCCTTAGTATAACCACACCAAACCCACCCAGGAGGTGGGCAAGGTGGCCAGGAGCTACAGCTGCCCAGACAGGCAGGCATGACCGTGTGCTCATCCAGGCGAGGGGTGTCTTAGTTTGGGTTCCCTCTAAAGCAAAGCCTGAGATAAGGCTTTGGGCAGAGGTAGTTTATTTGGGAGGTGACCCCTGGAATGACTCAGAGAGAAGAGAGCGTGGAGACGAAAACGGAAAGGGAAGGGAAGGGAAGGGAAGGGAAGGGAAGGGAAGGGAAGGGAAGGGAAGGGAAGGGAAGGGAAGGGAAGGGAAGGGAAGGGAAGGGAAGGGAAGGGAAGGGAAGGGAAGGGAAGGGAAGGGAAGGGAAGGGAAGGGAAGGGAAGGGAAGGGAAGGGAAGGGAAGGGAAGGGAAGGGAAGGGAAGGGAAGGGAAGGGAAGGGAAGGGAAGGGAAGGGAAGGGAAGGGAAGGGAAGGGAAGGGAAGGGAAGGGAAAAGGCTGAGAGAAAACCAGTATTAGGGGGTATTACTGCGTCCTCCACTGCAGGCAGCGGGAGCTCATCTCTGCAGGAGGCCATGCACTCACCCACCACCTTCTATCCCCCACTGGGTAGAGGCTGCCCCTGATGCTATGAAGTCCCCCAAACTTCTGGGCTGCTCCTGCAGCGGATGGGAAAAGCTCCTCTGTTACTAGAGAAGTCTCAAGGCCCAAAGCAGAAAGACTCAGGGTGTATGCTTCAGGTGGGAACCCAAGGTGTCCCCCACAACGACAGCGGAAAACAGTGGGCCAAAGGAATTTAGTGAGGGATGCCTAAGAAACCTGTACAGGGCATCAGATTTTTCTTGAGGACCAACCTCGCTAAAGAGCGAATATAGTGACAGGGGTTGACAAACAAATCTGAGGACAAAATGTCATCTGTACTGTTCTCCTCTGGATTTCTGTGTTTCCCTTTTCCCTTTCCTGACTGACTGCAGTTGTCTATTTTTTGAGCTACCTTCTTACCCCACCCCCTGCCCAGTCATACCAGGGAATGAACACCAGAGCACAGAAGAGTGGGACAGTGTGGGGAGATCCATCCGTCAGCTGTTTACTGAGTGCGCTGGGAAGGGAACAAGGGAGGGAGGAAAAGACCCAAGCTCTGTCCCCCTTGCAGCAGCATGTTGATACACCCCAGAGGGCAACACAGAGATTAGCTGCTGGCTGTGCTGAAGGGTCTTGGGAAGGGCTGAATCCCCAGAGACTTCCTAGAGAAGGAGCCATGAAGCCCAGAGAAGGACTCAGAGTGAACCTTCGCTGCTGGCAGGAGAACACTGGAAACCCCCACCACCCTGCCCCTCAATTCCCTCCTCCACGCAGGCTCTCTGGGGCCTCCAATCGTCTGCTGGCCTGACGCTGGCCTGGGCTCAGCCAGGGGTGCTGGCTCAGCAAGCCTGCTCTGAGCCTCTGGCCAAGTCTCTCCACAGGCCCTCTCCCCTTGGCCACATTTCCTGGAAACCACTTTCTAGGCTCTAATTGCCTCCCTCATTGTTCTGAGAAACTGGTTGACAAGTTGACCAGCCCAGAACCCCTGAACCTGCGAGCAGAGAGAAGAGTTTATGACTTATTAATCTGCAAGAGGGAGGAATCCAGGCCTGGGAAGTAGGAATCTAAGGTAAGTTCCCAGCTCGGCTTCTTAATAACCTGCTAGGTCACATTCCCTCAGTGTCCACATCTACAGACAGTAATCAGCCCTGCCCCCTCCAGCTCACAGGGCTGGTGTGAGATCAAATGAAACAACATCTGTGAGCGGAATTTTCAAACCAATGGAGTTTTATGTAAATGGAGCATAATAACCATTGTTCGCTGCCCTTGTGCCTGGCATCGCATGAAACCTAGTTCCTACGCTGTCTTCTTGGCACACAAAGTGGACTCTGTTGTTTGGAACTTAGCTTGGCAAACTCCTGCTGTCTGGAATCCAAATTGGACGCTCACACACAGCAGTTGTGAGTTGTCTCGGGTTTTGGTCCAGTGGAAGGGGCTCTCAATCGGGACCAGAGCCAAGAATTGTCGCTCTAGGTCCAACTGCTTGGAGCTCCGTGACCTTGGACAAACTCCTTGATTTCCTAGAGCCTCGTGTGATTCATCTGACAAAAGGGGTTATCATGCCTTCCCGGTCGGCCTCCTGGGGTCTCACGAGAGTGAAGCTAGATTACATGGGTCTACACAGGGCCAGCCTGATACGCAAGCAGTAGGTGAAAGTAGGGTTATTGCCAAAGGAATGCTTTCTGCCTTGATCCCACAGCACACATCACCCATCGGGCCTGGTGTGGACTTGGAGACACAGACCAGCCCCCGACATGTTTTCTGGATCTTCTGAGAAAGGCAGTGCCCATAGAGAAAGACCCATCCTTTTACAAGCCAGGGGTACAAGTAGTCGCCTCCATCACGATGATGGCTATCGTATGAAGGTGTCATGAGTCAGTAGAAATGGGAGGGGAAGAGTAGAATTGGAGTCCCAGAAGAGGAAAAAAAAAAACGGCAAGAAGTTTTGGGAGTGATGGCAGGAGCAAGGCAGGGTCTAAATGCAGAGCTGGAATGAGGTCGAGTAAGGCAGGGTGGGTGCTGCAGGAGGGGACACGAGAAAGCCTGCGGAGGGGTGGGGGGGTGCTGGGCGACTATGATGTGTGGCAGGTGATGGTGGCTCCCCCGCCTGCTGTGCTGGCAGAACCCCATTTTTCTCATGTGTCAGAGGGGCCCTCCTCCTTACCCAGGAACCATGGATGAACCATGAATGATTTAGAATCTCCTTCTATGCCAGTGATTGGCTTATTAGGGTGACCCAGTCCTGGCCGATAGAATCTGACGGGTTTCTGGAAAGATTTTCTTCCTCCTTAATAAAAAAAACCGAGAGAGAGGAGAGAACCTCTTTCCCCCTCTCCATCAATAACTCCTCCAGTGCCTTGTTCCCTCCCACCTGACGTTAAGTACCTGAGCTGGATAATTGCTGGTTCTGTTTCTAACCAGCTTCCCGCACTACCCACACCTTCCTGTTTTGACTGTCATGAGAGGCTGAGGCTGGCAGCAGCTGCAGCCTTCTAATGAGAAGGAGCATTGCACAAAAGCTATCCCGGAGCTTGGACATGGTCAAGTTGCTGAATCTCTCCAGGCCGCTTGATATGCGAGACAGGGATGTCTCATGGTTTGAGCTACTTGTGATCTAGTATTCCGCTGACAAGAGAACGAAGGGTAAAATAACACTGATAATAGATGCCTTTGAAGGGTTGGCCCAGCACTTTTTTTTTCTGTTTTGCTTGTTTGTTTATTTTGTTCTTTAGATTCCATGTGTCAGCGAAATCACATTGCATCTGTCTTTTGCACAGCACTTTTGTGTACACTTATTTGTCACAAAAGACAAAAGGTTAAGTTATCTTATCCTCTTTTTTAAAATAAATGAGGACACTGAGGCCAGGGAAGATAAATGACTCCCATGGTCCCACACTAATTGCTGGTAGGTCTGACATTGTATGACAGGCTTTCTGAGTCTCAGCCAAGTACACTTCCCACTCCACCTGAGACAGACCAAAGCCAAAGCTAAACAGGAGTTGCAAATGCCCCACACAGCTAACCAGCTCCCGGCTGTCAGCTCCCAGGAGACTCTCAGGGTAGAATAAAAGAGAATCTGACCATCAACTATTGGTCAGCCATTAGGTTGAGGAGCTGAGCCCAGGGTAAAACCTCTGTCTGGAACCAGACAGAGCAGTTCCAGACAGAGCAGGAGTGGGGAGGTGGACAGATGAAGAAGGTGGCATGTTCTCCACCACCCCCAGGAAGCTGCAACATGGAGGGAGGGAAAGATGAGAAAGTGCAAAGCAAGTATGGCAGTCTTTCCAAAGCATGAAGCCAACTGACTCCCTGAGCGGGTAGGCACTGTGGATCCAGTGGAGAGAAAGGCCATTAGGATGGGGCCAGAGAGAGGTGTGTCAGAAGCAAGGGTAGGCTCTATCTGAGAAGCTTTCCCATGGAGGTGAGTTCTAAACAGAGGAAGGAGCCAAAGAACTTCAGGAAGGCCTGGGAAAAAACAAGGAAGGTTATGGGTCTGTGGTCTCTGTGGAGTAGGGGGGTCTCTGAACAGGCATCACCAGTCATCGGGCAGAGAGGAACTTGGACTTCATTCTTTTGTCCTCCCTCCCTTTCTCCCTCTCTCCCTCCCTTCCTTCCTTTCTTCCATTTTTCTTTCAATCGACAAATACCTACCGAGCACTTACCATTGTGCTAGGCATGTGCCAAGTGCTGGGGATACAGCAGTCACTGAAACGACAAGGTCTCCTGGACCTTATAGTCTAGTCAAGAGAAGCAGAAAACAACTAAGTAAAGTGCAGCAAATCTCCTTATTCACAGGTTTCATATTTACAAACTCACCTACTTGCTAGAACTTAGTTGAAACCCCCAGATCAATACTTTCAGCACATTCAGAGTCATCTGGGGACAAGTGCAGAGTTGTGAAAATTTTGAGTCACCCAATGTGTGCCTTCCCAGATGAGGTGGAACCTTCTCGCTTTAGCTCTCGTAGTATAAACAAGCCTCCTTTTTGTGATCTATTTAGCGCCACTTTTTTTCCCCCCTGAAGTTCTGTCTGTCCAGTAAGTGCAAGAAGGCTGTGCAGTGCCTTACAAAGAAAAGACGAGCATTAGATAAACTCCATTTGGGCATGAGTGGCGTCAGCTGTGAGTCCAACATTAGCGAATCAACAAAATACGTGAAATAAGGTGTCTTTAAACAGAAACACACACAAAATCAGGTTGGGTATTGATGGGTTGATGAAAATGCTGTACCCAGAGGCTCATAGGTTCCTAATAGTGTTTCCCCAGTGACTCAATTATTTGCTAATTCGTTGTTCACAATTTTATAGAACATAACTACCTCAATTAACGAGATAGGACTATAATTTTATTTATGATGGGTGCCATGAAGAAGATCAAACCGGGAGTTGGATTAGCATGTGATGGGGAATTGGGCTGGTCAAGGGTGACCTCTCTAGGAGGTGACACTTGAGCTAAGATCTGCAGGACAAGGAAAGCAGCTAGCCTAATGAGACCTGAGCAGAGCGTTCTGAGGGGAGGGGCCTGCAGGGCAGGCCTTGTGTAGGAAAGCATGGCTGGCAGCCCACCAAGAGCCCGTGTGGCTGGAAGGTGGCATGTACTTCCCGTGGGTTTGATAACATTCTGGGCTGATTTCAATTGTATCCCTTAGCAGTCAGATCTGTAATGGTCAAATCATCAGCTCCTTGACCCTCATGGTTTTCACTTTATAACTCAATACCTGGCCCAGAGAAGGTATTAAAAAAGCTTTTGATGAATGAATGATAAATTCAGAGTTTGCCTGTGGAATTCGGGTGCCCAGGAGGGTTTGTGGGTGTATAAATCACGGGGTGGCAGTGGGGCTTCTGCTTCAGTGGCACAGGTGGAGGAGGCAAGTGGGCAGGGGCGGTGAGGAAGGGCGTGATGCCACAGTCACTTTCCAATAGCTTATTCAAGGGGGAAGGAGAAGTAGGTTGGTGACTAGAGGGGCAAAAGGGGAGGGCGGTTATTTTAAGATTCCAAAGACCCGAATATGTCTATATGTTGAGGGAATGGATAAGTGAAGAAAGAGTGGAAGGAACAAGGCTGATCAGTAGACACTCCAGTTTGGACAATGACAGAGACAGCGCGGGGAGTGGGGCATCCATGCCAGAGTCACCCCACAGGCTAGAGAGGCTGGGCAAAACAGAACCTTCGTCTTTTTCCTAAGTAAGTTCCCATAGCGTTCTTTTTCTCAATGACGCTTCACCTCCAGCAGGTGGAAGGCCATTGCTGAACTTGAGCAAGCCTCTCAGGTCACTGGCCTCCAGCTGGGTCCAGACTCCCAGGTGCATTGTTCCCCTTGTTGTTATTGCCTGCCCTAGGAGATTGGGTTACCCCAGGATAGTGTTCCCTACTTTGTCCGGGGCCATGTGATCCTGTCAGGGGAGGAGCGTGGATATAAATTATTGAGGAAACCTCAGGTTCTCAACAACTCCCTAGTGACTCAGATATGCCAAGAAACCTGAGAGAATTCGGCCCTTGGGGTGCTGTAGCTGGGATTGAGAGGTTGATCACTTCCCAGGCCTCTGAGCCTGCCAGTGATTGACACGGGAAGTCTTGGGGCTCTCTAGGGCCCCGTGTTACAGGCACTGTGCAGCCAGGATTCCCCAAACGGTCTGTAGAAGGGAAGAGAAACAGCCCACTGACAGAAACCCAGTTCAGAAACTACTTGTTTGGGACCCGAGCCTATGTGAAGATGATGAGGCAAAAGCAATACATGTTCCTTCTGGAGAAGTCGAGGTGGGGCATGGTCTCCCCTAAAGAGAGGCTCAACCTCATTGTGGAAGGCATGATGTCGGCCCTTGGGGAGCTCCTGGCAGACAGTGGACACACACACATACACACACACACACACACACACACACACACACACACAGTCACTATAACTGATAGCAACTAGAACCAGATACAGGCCAGGTGTAAGGGCTGTTTGGGAGGCTGAAACTAGCCAGACCACTGTAGGGGCAATGCCCAGAGCGGGGATTAGCATGAAGTCACTCGCTCCCTTCTGGAGGCCTCCCTGCCACCTAGTGCGGAGCTGTGCCAAGAAGAGTCTGAGCGAGTTGGATTCTTGCTGGTTCCGGCTGTGGAGCATCCAGACTCCACATGCTGCAAGGGTCTTGTTTGCCTATTGCCCTAAGTCACAGACCCCTTTCTGGAAAAGCGGAAGGGGAGGTGGGGAGGAGTCAGGGCTCAGCCTCTCCAAGCTTCCTTTGGCTTTGGTTATCAAGAGACGGCCCCTGGATTTGCTCAGGGCTCTAACTTCCCTGCCCTTTAACACCTGTTATCACACTGGCTGTGCTTACTGGGCTCTCAGAGATTGCCAAGCGTGTTCATGTATGCCTCACATGCCTCTCTACATGCCCAGCCATCCAAGTACACACGTGCATATGTCCATGTGTTGTGGCCACGTGTGATAATTCCTGTGTTTGCCTAAGTGTGTGCAGGTGTGTGCAGTGGGGTACTGTTTCGCAAACCCACTGAGTATCCATCTACCACCTTTTAATGTCCAGCAACATGATGACATCCGCACAGCAGGCTGGACATCGATCTGAGTCTCATTACTTCGCTGGCTTTGCCCTGATGCACGTACCCTTCCTCCTTCTCAGCCTACCATGAGGCCCTGAAGAGCTCTTGTCTTCTACACTCAAGACTTTCCCAGAAGGCCTGAGGGTGTCTGATCTTGGGAGCTTTACTGGATCTCAGTTCATTTGTTCTCTTATCCTCAAACAATCACCAAGCTTCTGCCAGGCCAGGCCCTGTCTTAAGCGTCAGGGATACCGAGATAAGTAGACATGGTCCATGTCTTCATGAAATGCACACTCTAGTCAAGGAGAAAGGACTGGACACAACTAATCATGTTCAAAGGCAGCTCTATAAGACCATGGGAGACAGAGAAAGAAGATGCTAATTCCCCCGAGGACCCCAGGATGGTTTCACCGAGGTCACGTTTGGCTAGGACTTGAATAGAGTTTTGACCAAAGAATGTGCAGAATAGCATTCCAAGCAGAGCAACGGTGCCATTGGAGATCTAGAAATGAGAAATCCCATGGAGTGTTGACTTTCAAGCTATTCCTTAGGGCTGGCGTGTTGCTGGCCTCCAGGGGAGTGCCTGTCACATAGAATACGACGTCCCCTAACACTGTGCAGGGCTGTGTTCCTGCCCTTCCTCATCTGTATTCGTTTCAGCTGTGCCCCAGCTTCATCATGTTACATTAAACCCATTCCAAATCGGAGCCCATGAGCTAAAGTGAGGTTCAAAGAATATGGGGCAGGAGGAAGCAACAGACCTCAGGCCTCCAGAACTGTGAGAGGATAAATGTCTGTTGTTTTAAGCCTCCAAGTTTGTGGTAGTTTGTTAGACAGTCTTAGGAAACGTTCAACAAATGGTGCTGGGACAATTGCATATGCTTATGCTAAAAAAATAAACTTGGATTCATACCTTTTGGCATATACAAAAAATTTACTCAAAATAGACCATAAACCTAAATGTAAAACCAAATCCATTAAACGTCTGAAAGAACTCATAGGAGAAAAACCTTTATGACCTTCCGTGAAGCAAAGATTTGTTAACTATGACACCAAAGCATGCTCCATAAAATGAAAAATTGATATATTAGACTTCTTAAAATCAAAATCTTGTGCTCTTCGTAAGATGTTGTTAAGATAATGAAAAGTCACAGACTGCTGTGCATGTATCTAATAAAGTGCTTGTGTTTAGATTCTATTTTTTTAACTCTCAAAACTCAATAATAAAGAAACAAACAACCTAATTTAAAAATAGACAAGGATTCAAATAGACACCCCACCATAGGAAATATACAAATGGCAGATAAGCACATGGAAATATGCTCAAAATTATTAGTTAGGGAAATGCAAATCACAGCCACAGGCTACTACTGCACACCTATTAGGATGTTTAAAATTAAAGACCTTCAATACGAACGCTGGCATGAACACAGAGCAACTGGGATTTTCATGCACTGCGAGCAGGCACATAAAATGGTACAACCACTTTGGAAGACAATGAGGTAGTTTCTTAAATAAACATGCACCTAGCAGATGATTAATCCAGCTAGTCCACGCCTAGGTGTTTACCCAAAAGAAATGACAGCATTTGTCCACACAAAGACTTGGACACAAATGCCCATCAGCAGTTGAATGAATAAAACAAATTCTGGTATTTATACAACAGACACTACTCAGCTACAAAAAGGGATGAAGCAGTGATATGTGCAGCAATGGATGAATCTCTAAAAAATTGTGCTGAGGGAAAGAATCTGGACCAAAAAAAAATCCGTAATGTACCATTGCATTCATATAAAATTTCATAAAATGAAATGAATCTGTAGTGATGAAAAGCAGATAGATCAATGGTTGCCTGGGGTGGGGGTGGTTTATGGGGCTGCTCAGGGGAAGGAGAAAACTTTTGGGGAGAATGGATATGTTCACTCTCTCGTGGTGACGGTTTCATGGGTGTATATGTATGTCAAAACCTATCAAAGTGCACACTTCAAATGTGTTTAGTTTATTGTATGTCAAACCTCAATAAACAAAAAAGAAAAAGAAGGAAAAACTGATGTCCCCAGCATTCCCAGAATGAGTGCTGTAGCCACTGCCTAACAATGGAGGGTGGCAGCACAGACGGGTCCCATAGCCCTTACTCCCAGGAAGCCATGCAAGCCCACCCCCATCCATACACACACCCTGAGGACGGGATGTCCCACTCCTCAAGCCCTCCAGCAGGACAATGCCCGCTGGCCAGAAAGTCACGGGGAAATGAGGTCATTACAGTCCTTGGAGCAAGATCTCAAAAGGGTTAGTACACACGTCAGAAATCATTTGGTCCAGCAGATGCTGTGAAGCCCGGGAGAAATCTTTCTTTCGCTTCATTAGTCTTTGATGCTATCTGCAGCTGGATCTCTCCACAGAACGGGGGGACTCTGCCCAGTTGTCCCGTAGTCAGGGAGGGGAGTCCAGAACCTGTGGTAGGACACCAATATAACGAGGACTACACTTTCCAGATGTTCAAGGGTGTGATTTTTTTCCTTTTACTATAATTCTTTATTAAATATAATTACATTTTATAGTTTCATAAGGTTTTTTTTTTTTTTTTTTTTAATGAATACATTTTTTAAAAAAATTGCTATGAGGGTCTCCTCAACTGGAAGATGAGATGATTTACAACCATATTCTCGGAAACCCCTGCTGAAGGAATTTGAGGTAGCTTATTCTGTATGATTACTACTATTTTACAAAAGAAATTCAGCAATCTCTCCTGCATGTGACCTCCCTGGTGTGTGCCAAAACTGAGTTCAGCTCACCCTTTTGCCACGTAAAATTCTCAGAAATTCCAGCCTTCTGGTGTATAAATGATCACAAGTTCAGAATGAGTCAAGTCTATGTAGTTGGGAGGCCTCGACACTTCTGCTGGGACTCAGGTGTTGGGGCCAACAAGCCTTAAGGAATTCCTCCATCCTGTCGGGTAGATTCCCCAAGTCCCAGAATAGAATCCCCTCCCCCAACACCTGTACCATGTCTTCCTGTCACTCCTGTCCCCTTCCTTTGAAAAGTAGACACCAATCTACTCTCTTCCGGCCCTGCTCAACATGAAACAGTAATAATAATAATAATAATAATAATAATAATAATAGCTGACACAAGGGCACTTAGATGGCCAGGCATTGATGTGAAACATATATAAGGCACAGCAAATCCTTACAACAACCCTATGACATGGGCAGTAGGATTATTACTATTTTACAAATGAGAAAACTGAGGCACAAAGATGTGAGGGTATAGAGTTTCTAGGCCGTTTTTTGTTTGTTATAGTTTTTAAAATTTTTAATTGTGGTAAATACACTGAACATAAAATTTACCTTCTTAGCCATTTTAAGCGTTCAGTTCAATAATATTAATTACATTCACATTGTTGTGCATCCAATCTCCAAAACGTTTTTCATCTGGCAAAACTGAAATTCTGTACCCATTAAACAACGTTTCTCCATTTCCCCCTCTGCCCAGTTCCTGGCAACCATCATTCCACTTTCTGTCCCTGGGAATTTGACAACTCTGGGTACCTCATATGCATGGAAACATATACTACTTGTCCTCTTGTGACTGGCTTATTTCACTTAGCATAATGTCCTCAAGTTTCATCTGTGATGTAGCATGTGTCAGAATTTCCCAGTTTCAGTTTTGCAAGATGAGAATTCTGGAGATGAGTAGTTGTGAGTTGCCCAACAATGTGAATGTACTTAATGCCACTGAACTCTACAATTAAAAATGGTTAAAATGGCAAATTTCATGTGATGTGTGTATCTTACCACAATTAAAACAACAACGAGAACAGGTAAGATTTGCCCAAGGGAGCACAGTAGGTGCCAGAGCCAAACCCAAGTGGGAAGACTCCCGTGTCCAGGCTCTTCACTGTTATCTATACTCGGAACAGAAGTCACATCGATAAAGCCTGAAGCCCCAAGTCCTTCCAGGACATCACCACACAGATGTGTGCGTGGCTGTGGATTCCAGTGTGGAGTTTATTACCAGCAGGAATGGGCAGTCCACACAGGGCTTTCTGTGGGAGAGAGTGTCAGATCCAACAGGATGCTGGGTGCTTGGGTCAGACAGAGGAGCAGTGTGTGGGGAGGAGTGACAGCCTGAGCGCCTGGGGGCCACTGAAACTGAGGGGAGTTTGGGAGAGAGGGTTGTGTGAGGGTGGGTGTACCAAGAAACCAGATTTAATGAGGGGCCTGGGTGGGGCTAACAGTAGGAGGGGCACCGCTTCCCTTACCTCGGAGGGGACTGACTCCCAGAGGAGCAAGGGAGCGGCCAGAGAGAACGGTCCCTCTTTATGGAGCTTCTGACACTCTTCTGTGGGCAGGGAATAGGGGAAGTGGGTGGTAGGGACGAAGAAGGGGGTGAGATGAGAAGCTGAGCCAGCACAATGGCCTTCTCATCATGACCCTCTCTCCCTTTTCATGTGTCTTAGACATGACTGCCTGCACTGGGGGACAATTTTCTTCCCATAATCACATTTCATTGCCCTGGGAGATAAGGAGTAAGCTACTACTTAAAAAAAAAAAAAAAGTCTTGTTTATAAATAATGTTAGGTGGTTTTCAAGAATCCAGATAACAAAAAAGACATCTAGATAATAAAATAAGAATTGGGATGATCAGAGAAAAAAATATTAGGTTGGTGCAAAAGGTTAAAAAGGTTTAAAAGGTTAAAAAATAATTGCACGGGCAGTCGGATGGCTCACTTGGTTAGAGCGCGAGCTCTTAACAAGTTTGCAGGTTCAATTCCCGCATGGGATGGTGGGCTGCGCCCCCTGCAACTAAGATTGAAAACAGTGACTGGAATTGGAGCTGAGCTGCGCCCTCCACAGCTAGGTTGAAGGACAGTACTTGGAGCTGATGGGCCCTGGAGAAACACACTGTCCCCCAATATCCCGTCCCCCCAAAAATTGCAAACACCAGGCCAGCCCGGTGACTCGGGTGGTTGGAGCTCCGTGCTCCTAACGCCGAAGGCTGCCAGTTTGATTCCCACATGGGCCAGTGGGCTCTCAACCATAAAGTTGCTGGTTTGACTCCTTGACTCCCGCAAGGGATGGTGGGCTGCGCCCCCTGCAACTGACAACGGCAACTGGACCTGGAGCTGAACTGTGCCCTCCACAACTACAATGAAAAGGACAACAACTTGACTTGGAAAAAAGCCTGCAGGTACACACTGTTCCCCAATAAAGTCCTGTTCCCGTCCCCAATAAAACCTTTTTAAAAAAATTGCAAAAATTGCAATTACTTTTGTACCAACCAAATACATAACTGAAAGTAAGGTCCACAGGGATATATATTCTTTGTCTTTCTCTCTCTGATTTGTCCCTGGCCTGGCGTATCTTTTGCTGAGTGTTAGCGTTCTTTACCCCATTTTGGGGGGAAGCCAGGAAAGGCCAGTTGGAATATGCTGGAGCCTTGCTGGTTATCTGTGCAGGCGTGGGGGTGAGCTGGGGTGAGGGAAGGGGTCAGAGACCACTGCAGAGGGAAACCGCAGTAAGGAGCTGACCAAGGAAGAGCCACCTGTGCACACAGGGCCAGGGACCTTCAGCCTCAGGTGACGCCGTGGCATCCTAGCCTGTCTAGGGCATCACCCTGGCAGGCAGGGGCTTCAGGCTGGGCTGTGACTCTTCCTCTGGGACAGGATGACCCTGACTTGTTGGCCCAGTGACAGGATTACTTCCCAGGAAATCCTTGAAAGGAGCTAAGGAAAAGCCCAGTTCTGCCTCTGTCTCCTGACAGGTGCATGGGCTCTGCCGGGTCCCTACGTGAGAGGACGCTGGCCTGTCTCTTGCCCAGTTGTTTCATGCAGCCAGGCCCAGGAGTCTCCATGCCATGGGGTCCTTGTCCAGAATCACCATGTTAAAAATTCCTGGCAGGGTTCTGGGACCGGGCAGGAAACGCACGTTTCGGGAATTAGCTCAGTGCACGTGTGCAAGGCTGTCCCAGCAGTGGCAGAGCTGGTTGGAGCACAGAGCTTTCTTTATGAGAGCTTTGAACAACCTCCTGCTCCCCGGGAGACAAATAGAGGTACTTAAAGGGACAGCATAATCAAGATGTCAAACAGGCAATCTGAACACGGAGACTACTCCCCCTCTTTGGTACCTGGAGCCCTGGGGTGCCTGGTTCCTCCTTGGAAATCTTTATGGCCCCTTCTCTTTCACACACACCTGTTTATCACCTTGTCCTTTCCTCCTCCCAGTGCCAAGAGCCTTCCTTGTTTAGATCCTGCAAGAGGCACTGGTTTGGCACCGCCTGCTGTTGTAATGACAGTGTGCCGTGTCACCTTACCTTAGACCGCACTTCCCGGAGCAAGGTGAGGCCCACATTCCTGACAACTCTTAGGGCCACAGGCCTGAGCCATGCAGCCTCACCAGTTCTGCTAGGCAGCCAGTTCGCTAGAAGGCTTGAGTCACACGGAGGTTTCTTGACAACCTAACGCTCCAGTGCTTAGCAAAGGAATAACTATCTAATGTTTATTCTCCGTGCCCTAGGTCCCAGGCACTTACATGCATGACCTAATAAAAGTTGGAACTAAAAGTTAGGTGTTATTTTTATGTCTTTAGTAAAGATAAGACAGCTAAAACTTAGTAAGCAGGAAGCCAGTTCTCAAAGCAGACTCCATTTATCCCCAAAGCCATGCTTGTACCCAACAGCAGCGTTTCTCAACTTCCTGGGAGGTCCCACCTCAGAGTTCCTGATTCAGTAGGTCTGGGGAGGAGGCCAAACATGCATTTCTCAAAAGCTCACAGGTGGCACTGTTGTCACCCTTGGAGTTACACTGCCCTGAAGGAGCAGCCCCCAAACTCTGTCACCTCATGGTCTTTATCCAGGAAACGCAGCCACTGCGGGTGCCGCGTGCCCCTGCCACCTCAGCCAGAGAACCCTTCGATCCACTCCCCAGGACAGGGCTGCAGAGCTGGCAGACGCAAACGAATGTCCCCATCTGTGCACACGTTTTTACGGCCCGCAAGGCTGTTCTGTAGGTAACTGAGCCGTCCTTGTCCTCACCTGGAAGCAGGCGGGGGTCAAGGTCACAATTAACTGGGAAGGCAGACTCCCAGCCAATCGCTCTGTGCCTGTCATCTGCAGCACTTCGTACCATTGTAACTTACGCTGATTTCAGTGTTGTTTGGTTAATGCCTTGTGCTCCTGCTGTAATGAAAGTACCATAAGAACAGACCTCTTGTTTGTTTTGTTCCCTACATTTGCCCAGCATTTGGCACACAGGATGTGGGCAAGAAAAATGAGTTGAATGAACAAATAAATAAATGGACAAACCAATGAACAAGTGCATAAAGCATGCAGAGAGAGTCATGGATAAGCCATGCAGTAGGAACTAGAGTGACTTGTTGAGAAATTGGAACACTAACTTGGCTGGATAGAGAACCCAGAAGAAAGACTCTTTTATGGGACAACCAGCTTGCCGTCCTCCCTTCTCAATACAGTACACCTTTCCACAGGTGTGAAAGGTGTGGCCTGGTGTGTCCCACCCACACAGTAATCTGGACAGAGGTGTATTTGTTTGCTAGGGGTGCTGTTACAAATTGCCACAAACTGGGTGGCTTAAACAACAGAAATTTACTGTCCCACAATTCTGGAGGCCAGAAGACCAAGATTCAGGTGTCAGCAGGGTTGGCTCCTTCTGAGGGCTGTGAGGGAGATTCTGCTCCATGCCTCTGTCTTTGCTTCTGGTGGTTGGCCGACAATCTTTGGCATTCTTTGACATGTAGAAGCAAAACCCTGATCTCTGCCTTCATCGTCACAAGGTGTTCTACTTGTGTGTGTTTCTATGTCCAAATTTCTCCCTGTTATGAGAACACTCACCACAGTGGATTAGGGCCCACCAAAATGACCTCATCTTAACTAATTAGATCTGCAATGACCCTATTTCCAAATAAGGTCATGTTCTGCAGTGCTGAGCGTTAGGACTCCCACATGTTTTTTCTGGGGGAACACATTTCAACCCGTAACAGCTATAGTGAGCAGTTGTGCTTCCAGGCACAGTTTCCAACAGTAGATCCTTTTCATTAGTTTCCAGAGGTAATCTGTTGACATGACTTTGAAGTCCATGAGGAAAATCTGTTAGAGGCAGTGTGAAAGTGAGAGCAGGAGATGACCTGCTGAGAAGATGGTCAACGATGTGTTCTCCCAGGCAGTGGACTGAAGACCATCCCCAAGGGTTCTTGTGCGGCTGCCCTGCTCCCTGGGACTGGGAGATGAGAGCTGACGGCTGAGGGCTGAGGGCGCTGGGTGCCAGCCCCATCCCAGGTGCTGCTCTCTTCCTGGAGGCTGCCTCAGGGAGCCTGGCCACTGCAAAAATGGCCAGAGAAAAACAATGGTTCATGCTCGCATTACAAACTTCACTTTCTGGTGCTTCCTGTTGTGGGTGTAAATTACAACACTGCCAACTCCTTTGTGTGGAACAGTCTACCTGCCCCCCACCCCCACCCTCACCCCCACCCTCACCCCCACCACTGTAACCCCTTGCTTCACTTCCTTCCAAGGCCCATCATTGCACTGGGCATGATGTCTCTACAGAGGGGAGGGAGACACCTCTAACTTGCTTCTATATCCTAATTTTCTTTTTCATTCAACCAGGCTCTGTGAACTCAATTTTAAAGCTTTAATCAACAGTCCCCAGTGAGGGCAGCCACCAGTAATTCCATAAAACAATGAATTTATTAGAGAGCTACTTTTGATCCCAGGCACTGTTCCTAATTT
Organism: Rhinolophus sinicus; assembly: GCF_057876585.1. Taxonomy (NCBI): domain Eukaryota; kingdom Metazoa; phylum Chordata; class Mammalia; order Chiroptera; family Rhinolophidae; genus Rhinolophus; species Rhinolophus sinicus. Next base: position 17,776,101 of record NC_142511.1, read on the forward strand.
AGTGATTGTAGATAGAGTTTAGCTGGTTTGGGACTCATCCAAGTAGGAGCTTGGCAAAATCACAACGATGGAGAGCCTTGTCCCCTCACACCCTGCATAGCTGGTGTCTGTCTGCCTGTAACCCTCTGCTCACCTCACTCTGCCCTGCATGGTCCCCTCTACCCTACCCTCTGGGCCACCTCATCCACACCCACATCTGTGGCTGCCACTGTCATTGACCTGCTGACGACCCCAGATCTCTATGTATCTCCTTCCAGATCATCTCTCCACTGCACAGAGGAATGTCCAGTGGGAGGAGCAGAGGCACTTCAAAGGCTCCGTGTCTGGAACAAGCCTGGCTTCCTCCTCCCCAGACCTGCTCCTCCTTCCAACTTATCTCTGTGGATGGCGCCATCATTCGCCAGGTTGCATATCCAGACACCTGAGTGTCAGCCTCAACTCCTGCCTCCTATTTATTGCCTGGGTTCTACTCAGCTCGCCTCAGTTGTTCTACCTTCCACACATGCCTAGGGGGTCCTCTCCTCTCTCTGCCACCTTGGTTTAGGGGCTTCACAGTGACCTCTTCTCTGCATGCCTTGCCTCCAGGCATAACACTGATATCGTCTTTGTAAATGCATATATGATTATGCCCCCACCCCCCTGCTGACAGCCCCTCAGTGGCTCCCTGTCACTGTCAGGATGAAACAACCTCCTCAGTGAAGTTTCAAGGACTTTTGAGGCTTGATTCAGACTCTTGCTCTACTAACATCTTCACACACATCCAAGGCTACCCCGCTGTTTTCTCTACCTGTATAACACTGTCTCCCACCCCAGGTTTTATCTCCCTGGCTAACTCCTACTTGACCTTCATAACCCAACTCAAGTGTCACTTCCTGGGGAGCCTTCCCTGGTCTCCAAGGTGGGCGGTGGGTGATGCTCTTACATGCTCCCTGAGCATGTGCACTTATCTCTATCAAAGCACTTAAAACACTATGTGGCCATGACGGATTTTTCTTTTTCTCAGCCCAACCAGACTCTGAGTCTTAGGGAATAGCACTGTGCCTTGGGCGCCATGGGATCCCCAGCACCTAGAACACAGCCTGGCACGTCATAAACAGGGGCTTTGGTTGGTCAATTAGTCAGACTCTATGGTATGGGATCAGCACTTGGCCCTGAGTGAGGTCAGAAGATGTGTTCACAAAGTCACCTCATCACTAAGGTGGCGCATGTGGTACTACTAGCATGGGCTTTGGGATAAGCCAGCCTTGGGTCCAAATCTTGGCTTCACCACTTACCTGCTGTGTGACCCTGGGCAAGTGTCTTAATCCCTCGGAGCTTCAGTTGCTTATGATGTAAAATGGGAATAAATGGTGAGGTGGGTAAGTATAGGGTTTGGAATATATGTTAATGCTGCTCCAGGAGCTTTAGGTAAAATCTTGTGCTGATTATGCTCCAGAATTTTTGACAAAATAAAACCAACACATACATGCACACACACACACACACACACACACACACACACACACACACACACACACAACCCCAGGACTGCATTGTGTTGGGATGTACTAAATTATTCTAAACCATGCCTGTGCCCGGTGTTCTAAAAGAGTTCTCAAGGTGATCAGTTATGTGATGAAGAGGCATTAAATACTTTGTGATGATTTAAGCAATCTCAATTTTGTCCCATGTTGAGATCTGTTGATTCTGAATGGACAAATGCTTGGTGCCTTATGAGCCAAATGATGACACAACTGGCCTATTTTCTAGTTCAGCAGGGAGAAGACCAAAAATTATATAGTTCCGCAGACCTAGCACATTTGACAAAGTTTAAACTTACGTAAAAATTGTCATCTTCGTTTAAAACAAAATGGGAATCATATATTCCTCCATGAGTTATGGGAAGAGTTGAAAGAGACATGTGCAAAGCAGGTACATAAAGGACACTTGTGATGTGATACACATCCCTCAGTGTTGGGGACATTCCTGGAACAGGAGGTGGCCTGCCTTTCCCACAGGGAAGAAGGCAAAATGAGTCCTCCCAAATATGCGTATACCCCTCAGAATTCATATGAGAGTACGTCTGTACAGATGTGTGCTGGGCATGTGCTCTGCTGGTCCATTTGGTGGACAGGGACCCTTGTCCCCAAAGCACTCACAGAATCATGGCTCCATGCAGAACTCAGAAATCCACTGGACCTTCTCACATCACATGGAGAGAGGAACTGAGGCCTAAGAAGAGATGGCCCAATGCCATGCAGCTCAGCACCATTTGGGATCTCACTGTCATCTACATCTGACTGCCCGTCGGTGGTCCTCCCCACGTCTTCATCCCCGATCTCCTTATCCATGTCCTCTCCTTGTGCTGGGAGGCCATCTCCTCAGGTGCAGCTCCCTCAGTCAGGATCTGGCCTAAAGGGAAGAGGTGTACGGGTCACGGCCCAGCCCTGGGAGCTCCCCTCGAAAGCCCTGAGGGTGCACTGGGAGAGGCCATGTCTGCAAAGGCTTCTGGGATGAACTTTCATGGTACTTCAAGAGAAAAATATCTCACAGCTATGGACTGGGTTCCTCTCAAAGTCAAGTCATGGTGGGTGGAAAGAAAACTGGAAGTGAAAAGATGGAAGGGCTCAGAGCAAATCATGCCCAACGCTTGGGTAAGCAGGCCCCGAGGCACCTTCGGGGACATAACTGTCCCTGCAGAGCAGTAGTTAGCTATTACTGTTTCAGAAACAGGGTCAACATTTCTATATTTGGACACTGTGCAGTCTGCAAGTATCCCAAGAGTTTTGAGTTCTCTAGGGTCCAGTCTCCCACAATCCACTCCTCCCAGCCCCTGGAAAAAGAGTGTGCTGGCCCATGGAAATGAGGGGGTCCCTGTCTTCCTCCTTCAGTACCAGGATGGAAGGGCACCCTTATCTGGCAACAGGAGAGGGCAGAGCTGAGTGGGGTGCAGGCTCTCCACGTGGGTTTGTTCCCTGGATGCCCCTCAAAGCCATTTGGGGGACTTCCCCAAATCACAGAAGACTGGCCCCTCAGCAGAGACCCTGATTCAGGAGGTCCAAGTTGTGGCCCTGGCGTTTCATTTTTACAAAACAAGCCCCGTATGGCTTCTGATCAACACCAAAGTTGAGAACTACAGGGCACTGAGATCGGGTCTAAGGTGTCACAAAATAACTTCCTGTTAATCATAGTTAAGGTGCCAACATTTGAGACTCATTTATCTTTTTAAATATATGAGTTAAAACGGATTTGAGGCCGATCCTTTAATTCACCTCTCCCTCATGTTTTCAGAGGGTGAAGCCCAGCATGGTGGCTCAGCTGGGAACTGTGCACGCCTGCAGCCCTCCTGTGCCACCACAGCCTTCCCTGAGAGACTGTCACTGGTACCACTCACAGTTGGGATGGTTTCAAATTGGTCTAGAGCTTTCCTGGCTTTCCAAAAACTGTGGGCTCAGTTCTAATCTGGGACTCTGGTAGAAGTGTGTCTCAAAAGCAGATGTCTCCATTGTGTTACTCAGTAGAGAAAAGCTGAAGTCATCGCCATTCTAGAGCAACTGTTCTCAACTTTAACCTGCCTGGGAATCACCTGGGGACTGTAAGAAAGACAGGTTCTGATTCAGCAGGTCTGAGAGTCTGCATTTCTAACAAGCTCCCAGAGGACATCATTGCAACTGTCCAAGGACCACACTCAAGGGTCTGCACCACTTACAAACAGCACTGCTCTAGCTATGAACAGGTTGAGGTGCTTGCAAAGAACAGGCTCTGTACCCAAGGTGACCTCTGGGACAGAAGGGTTTCCTGGGATGCAAAACTTTCAGTACTGAAACCTGGGACAGTCCCAAGCAAATTAGGATGCGTGGTCACCCAATCCACAGCCCATGTCCCAGTACAATTAGTTTAGGTAATGTCTTGAAATAGACATCTGGGAAAGGCTCGCGAATGCTTACAAAGTAATAAACAGGATGTCATACATTGATTTCATTGTAGAAAAAGCCCTGTTAAAGCACTCAGCGAAGGCAGGTTAAACTCATGGTCACAGTGAAGTTGGGTTGCTCGGGAAAGGCTGAGCTCTGAGTCGGGTGGGAAGGAAAAGGGATCAGAGAATGATCTGAGGCCCGGATGAGAGAAGGGCTCCCATTCTCACACAAACCGGCTTTGGTTGGTGTTGATTTCACATGACGCCCTGTCATCTCAGTTGTCAGAAGCTACAGGACCATTCAAAATCAGGTTCCAGTGTGAGCTGGTATACTTGTATGAAATGCCTACATCTAATTCTTATAGGCCACTTTCTTCCCCTCATGCCTATGACAATGAACATGGCCCTGCACAGAAGTTGCCCTGGCCTCCCTGCCCAGGTGGCTTCTAGAGAATGTCATACAGTGTATGGGGTCTAATGGCCTCCCTTCAGGGCTGCAGCCCAGGTCTGGATTTGGTCCTGTCTCCACCCTGCCATGTGCTCTGTGATTCGGGTAGGAAGGGGTCAGCTTCTACCCGTCCGTGCTTTTCCTCTTCCCCTCACAGGGACAACTGAGGCATGAGGTGCCCTGAAAGAGCCCTGGAGACCCAGGACCTAGCCAATATTTCACAGAGTCTGGGAAAGCCTCAGGCTGCTGCAGGAAGGCTGGTCTCCACAAAGACTGCACACAGAATTTGTGGGAACGTAGCCATGCTCTGGCCAATGGGTTTTGATTCCTAGAATTCAGAGTATGTGGGTTTGGAATGCAGTGCCCTCTGGGCTGGAACAGTGGGAAGCTTCTTAATTATAAAATGTATTAAAATAAGTGCCACTTCATTTCTTTAGCAGCGGTTAGGATATGAACTTTGGACTCAGGAGGCAATGCCAGCTCTGGCACATTCTAGTGGTCTGACCTTGACAAATTACTTAACCTTTGAAGGCTTGGTTTCCTTGTGTGTGAAACAGAGATAATAATAGTTTCTGGTCTTCAGGGTTGCGGTGCCTCTGCTGGCACACAGTCAATGCCCCAGAAGAGTGGCTACATTACGGTCACTGTGTTACTGTCACCGTGTCACAGACTGCTGGAGAAGGCGCCTGGCAGGACCCCTGCTGGACCTCCTTGAAGGAAACTGGTCATTAGCACATTGTTAACTGAAAGCTCCAAGATGCTGCCAAACTACTTGAAAAGATGTGTTAGAAATCCACATTTGGTAAAAGAGAGCAAAATTCTTAGTTCACAGTACTGAGAGAATAGGCCAACTCTTTTTTTTTTTTTTTTTTTAATAACTGTCTTATTTTTGAAGAGTTTTCAATGTGTAGAAAAGTTGTGAAGCGAGTACAAGAGTTCCCATGTACCCCGCGCCCAGTTTCCCCCAGGTGTTCGGTACACCTGTCACGACGAATGAATAAATATTGTTACATTATTGACCAAGTCCATACTCGATCCCGGTTTCCTTAGCGTTTTACCTAATGTCCTTTTCCTGTTGCAGGATGGCATCCAGATGTCACAGGACACAGTACGCTTTGTCATGGCTCCTCCCACAGTTTCTTAGACTGTCTTGTTTTTGGTGCCTTTGACCGCTTTTTAGTACTGCAGACCCTTCTTTTCACAAATGAGAAAACAGAGGTTGCAGAGCAGCTGAGGGAGTTACAGACGCCCTTCTCCATAATCTTGCTCTGGGTACATGCAGCAAACCTTCCTTTACTGTTAGCACAGAGGTAAAATTCTGTGGCACTGAAATAGCCCAGGTTCTGCATTAACCTGTGATGCTGGGGAGACCCTGGGTCTTGCTTGAGGCCTTGGATTCCTCAGGTCTCCTAGGCAGCCCGATGTCCGCTCAGTGCTGCCCTTCCCACCTGGCTACCTGCTCCTGTCAGTCCCCACGCCAGGCCAGCGCCCCGCTGGGCCCACTCCTAGGCCTCTCACATCATGGACGGCTGGGGGTTGGAGGTGCAGAGAAGAAAGAACAGAATGGGGAGTTGCCATCAGCCTGGGTCCTTAGATGAAAGGGTGATGCTGAACAGTGCCATTTCTGCCCCAGGCTCGTGTGCCCAGGGCGGCCTCATCTTCTCTCTCACAAGGAGTCCCGTGTCAGCTCTGTGCTGAGGCAGAGCTTGTTCACTTCTGGTCTGGCTTCCTTTTTTCTGCAGTGAGGCTGTGGGGAGGCTGCAGCTTTTCCATTTGTAAAAATGACCATTGTCCCCACCTGCACCGTTCCTTTTGTGAGCACAACACACATGGACACACGCCTACCTAGGGTGTGCAGCCACCCAGTGTGACGAGCACACTCACTGAGCCAGGCTTGTCACACTCACCGGCCCCTGATTTGTCCCCCCTGCAGGTCCTAGCTCTGATCAGAGTCCTTGCAGGAGTCACGTGATTTTTGGGTTGTCTGGGGAGGCATGGGGGAACTTTCTCAGAGATCAGGGAACCAGACCTTCAAGGATCTCCAGGGTGGGGGCATGTTTCTGCTTTCTCTTTTTCAGATGAGAACTTAGTATGATGACCTCAGAATGGTTAGGCATAACCATTCTGAGCCTCGGTTTTCTTTCCTGGAAAATGGGAATAAATTAATGCTCCGATGCTGGGTATTTGGTGAAGAGTAAAGGAGAAGTGCCTGGCGTGGATGAGTGGCTCCGTGGGCCACATCAACCGTGCCAGGTGTAACTGTGGCCTCAGCTCAACCGACAGCCTGGCACTGCTGCCCAGGGTGGTGGGAGGTGTGAGGGCTGCAGTGCCATGAGGCAGGTGTGTGCTTGACAGTCACCGTAAATTGCTCAAATTAGGTCTTCTCTCTGTGCACCACAAAATTGCTCCGGAAAAACAAAAATGCAAAGAATAGGCTTCAATTAAACCATGTTTAAAGAGCACTCAGGAAGACTGGTGTTTAAAATAATGAGTAGCAAATGCTTTTCTAAAATGATGAGCGGTTTTTCTCAGAAATATAGACAGTCCCCGACTTATAACGGTTTGACTTAAAATTTTTCAACTTTAAGATGGTGTGAAAACGATATGTGTAGTAAACTACATGACATATTCAACACTTAAATATATGATAAAGTTTGTGTTAGGTGATTTTGCCCAACTATAGGCTAATGTAACGCTTTGAGCCTGTTTAAGGTAGGGGTGGCTAAGCTATGAAGTTCGGTAGGGTAGGTGTATTAAATGCAATTTTGACTTATGATATTTTCAACTTCCAATGGGTTTGTTGGGACATAACCCCATTGTAAGTCGAGGAACATCTGTAATCCCCTTCCCCAACTTACTCTGGTGGATTCCGATTCATGTGTTAGGTTCTCTAAAAGAAGGATTTTTTTTTATTTAATTGCTGATTCAATCATCTGCTTCATTTTACTCCATTATTGATTCTCTCTAATGTATTCTTCATTTCAGTTATTGTATTCTTTATTTCTGACTGGTTCTTTGTTGTTTTCTACTCCATTTTTTTTTTTTAATTGGGGAAGGGGAACAGGACTTTATTGAGGGAACAGTGTGTACTTCCAGGCCTTTTTTTTTTTTTTCTTCAAGTCAAGTTGTTGTCCTTTCAATCTTAGTTGTGGAGGGCGCAGCTCAGCTCCAGGTCCAGTTGCCGTTTTCTAGTTGCAGGGGGCACAGCCCACCATCCCTTTAGGGAGTCGAACCTGCAACCTTGTGGTTGAGATGACACGCTCCAACCAACTGAGCCATCCGGGAGCTCAGCGGCAGCTCAGCTCAAGGTGCCGTGTTCAATCTTAGTTGCAGGGGGCGCTGCCCACCATCCCTTGTGGGACTCGAGGAATTGAACTGGCAACCTTGTGGTTGAGAGCCTACTGGCCCATGTGGGAATAGAACTGGCAGCTTTCGGAGTTAGGAGCATGGAGTTCTAACCTCCTGAGCCACCGGGCCGGCCCTAAAAGCAGGATTTAACTGAGAACACGGTGCTCTGGGTTCAAGTTATGTATTTGGGTAAAAGATATATATGTTATTTCTCATAATATCCAACACATGGAAAACTTTACAAGAATATGCAGGAGTCCATGTGGCAGATTTCCCCAGAGCAGTTTCCAGATGTTTCCTGAAAAAGAAGAGAGGGAGAGTAAGGTCTCTGCATCGTGTCTCAGGTCAGAGTGAAGCCAGTTCTGGAACTTGAGGCCTATGAGGAGAGAATTAGGTCTGAGGGGCCATGGGCTAGGGTCTCTCCTCAGTTCCCTTCTACTGCCTCTCTGTCCTGGATGGATAGCTGAGGGGGGGGGGGGAGAGAGAGAGAGAAAGAGAGAGAGAGAGAGAGAGAGAGAGAGAGAGAGAGAGAGAGAGAGAGAGAGGTTAGAGCACCAGAAGAAGGGGGAGGCAGGCACTTGGGAGCTGTTTGCATCTGTTCATCAATGGGGAAGTGAATTTAAAACCACCCTGAAAACAGCCGTGCCTTGGCTTAGCTCCCTTTGTGTCGACTTGAGAGCTATACGCCCTTGAATGCCCTTGTTGCAGGTTTGAGAACCTGCTGAGGACTGAATACCACATGGGGGCAGGAGAAGCAGAGGCCAGGTGAAGGAGCCAGGCCAGTGGGGAAGTGTATGCGCTCGGATGTGCTGGCCAGGGTGACCAAGTTGTTTAAGGGCCCCTTGGGGAAGCCCCAGCAGTCAGCAGAAAGTCTAATGCTGTGTTTCCCTCCATGGCTCCACCAGTGAGACTATTATACTGAAAACCAGAATAGCAATCACATCTGGGGCATGTACAGCAGGTCAGAAACTACATACATGGTTGCATTCAATCCGCAGTGAAACCCTGTGAGGTAGGAATTATCCCCCCACACTCTACAGGGCAGGTGCCTGGGACCCAAGGAGCAAGTGCCCATGGTCTTACCCAGCTTGTGTGTGCAGGGCCGGGCGTCAGCCTCAGCTCCAGGTCCTGTGACTGAGGAGCAGGAGCTCAGAGCTCTGCTGCCCCCACACGGACTTGCCGTGTCACACTGTTACAGGAGGTGAGCTCTCTGGGGGCCAGCGAGGGTGGTGACGTCAGGTCAGCCAGCAGATGCCAGGCTTCATGGTGCAGCTGTTATAACAGAACCTCAACTAGACATTGAGTTGTTGCTGCTGATTTTTAAAAATCCCTTCCACCTTCAATATAACTAGGCAAGTCACACATACTAGCTGCCAAGACCCTGGATCCAATGGGGACCCCACCCGGCCTTCATTTTGTCCCTGGCACACACACCCCTGAGTCAATCTTTTAATATCTTGTTCCTCATTTGTAAACTCCCCACAGGCAGTTGTGACGTGGAGCAAGATGATGCTTCCCCAGCGCCTGGCCTGAGCTCTGTGACCAGTCACCGTGCTGAGACCTGGCGGGAGCAGACTAGTTATAGGCTTTCCTTTCTGTCCCTGCCCTGGGATGTCTTCCTCTGAGGTTACAGTCCTGCTGGGTTTTGTCAAAGGATTGGTGCTAAAAAAAAAAAAAAAAAAAAAAAAAAAGAATGGGGCTCTTCCTTCCGGACTTTCTGGACTGAATCCAGACTCAGGTTGGTTGCTGATCAGAAGCGTCAGGAGCTCATGACACACCTTGACTGCGCTGGTGCCTCAGCTGTTCAGTTCTGTCCCCTGAAAGTCAAAACTGGAGTTCCTCCTCTGACTTCTTCTGAACCCTCCTCATTAAGCAAATGCAGGCCCACGAAGCTTCTCCTAAGGTCTCTGTAGGTTGCATTTGGGTCATTGTGGTCACAACCTTCACAGTCCTATGAGGTGACATGTCATGAGCGTGTAACATGAAGTCAGCTACAGGCTGATGTAATGAGAATGGTGACAACGAGGATTGGAAGGCCCCTGGGACAGGCCAGCCATCTTCTTGGGGAACAGGACTAAGGTGCAGACAGGCAGAAAGGCGGGGCCCGCAGCCATCCTGGAAGGCTGCCCAGGACGGTACACACACACACACACACACACACACACACACACACACACACACCACTCGCACACACACCACACTCACACACACTCTCCCATGCCACACACACACACACAGCACACACTCACACACCACGCACACACATGCCACACACGCACGCACGCACACACACCACTCACACATGCACACTTTGCCTACCCTCCCTCACCATCTGGTCCCTCTGCGACCCCTGCAGGCTGGCTTCTGCCCCACATGACTTTGAAAATGCTGTTGGGTGGGCCACCTAGACTTTCCAGATGACCAAATCCAGTGTTCTCATTTCTGCCCGTACCTTATTTGCTCTGTCTGCAACATCTGGCACTGTGGCCACTGCCATGTGCTTAAAACCATCTCCTCTATAGACTCTGGGTTATCAATAGTTTCCATATTGCCTCCTACCTCATCGGTCACTTTCCTTGCTGTTTGCTGACCTTTCTTCCCCCTCCTGCCCAGCATAACCTCCAGGACCCCCTCCCAACTCCTTTCTCACTCTGCCCCTCTTGGGACATATTTACTCCCACACTCTTATTTTCTAGGGCCCAGAGAGGTGGAGTGGATTCCCTAGGTCACATAGCTCATCAAAACAGAGCTGGACGAAACCTGGGTTCCTACTCCTCATACCCACTGGTCCTACAACTTCACGGTGCTGCTCTTAAAGGGAAAATCGGGACTGTTCTCTGAAAGCTGCTTTAGTCCCTTAGAAACATACTACAGACTTACCGCCCATGATTACTGTTAACAGTCCTCTTAACCCATCTATATTATCAATATTCTTAGAGATAACAAATGTCCTGAATTCACAAATATTATGCAAAATGTCCTGAATTCACAAATGTTATGAAAAACCATGCAAAATGTATGAATGGTTCTCTTTGTCTGAAAGCGTATCCTTGCATTGAGCAGAAGTCAGCCTTCCCCTAACTTGTACCCTTGGGTGCTAGTTTGGCACTATCCCTCTTTAAAATGTGATGAAGCTCAAAATTAAACACTACTTGGTTCCACAGATAAATTTCTTCTCATCATATTCTCCCATCAGCTGCCTGACACTAAATCCAAAGCTGTCTCTTAGTTTGCAGATATCTCGTCCTTCTATTTATATCAAATGCATGGTTATTTATTTAGCATGTACTCTGCAATGCACCTTTTTAAAACATCTTTTAACATCTGATTGCTATCAACAGAGAATCTCCCCTTTTTTTTCTTTCTAGAAATCTTTATCAAGCACTTTAAAGAATTTCCATAATCCCTGACTTCAAATTGCTCCAAGACACAAAAAATGTCTTCTCTGGGATTTGAAATGCTCAATATGAGAATCTCAAAGTTTCTTATGAGGCCAGGCTTCTGTGGGTGGACTGGTGAGGCAGTCCCAACTCCTTGTTTGTTATGAAGTTATTTACAGCCCTCTAGTGGGTCTTTAATATAACATAAGAAGGGACGCTGAGGGCAATGAATAAGGTATGGCTTCATTTGTTCATTCGTACATTCATTTGTTCATTCATTCAAGGTACAAATGCTAATTGAGTGCCTACTACATTCCAGGCATGTTTTAGGTGCTGGAGATGCTGCAGTGAACAAAACAAACAACAAAATCATATACATTAGTTACTTAAGAGGAATTTATATTTGTTGAAGGATGAGTTTTTTATTTAATCAGTCAGATATACAAGAGAAGCTGGTAATGCAGATTAATATATGGCACATTCTAAATGAGTAAGGAACAGGTAATTGCTCTCGTAGGAGATCACGGTGGGTTGAAGGCAGTCAGAAAAAATTTCAGGGAAGAAGCTGGGCATGAGCTGTCTTTAAAGAATGGGTGGAATATGAAGGATGGAGGGAATAAATGACCCAGGAAGGGGTGTTTCCTGTAAAAGTGATCCCTATTGACTCCTCATGTTCCTCGGCCACCAGTGTCTCTTTCCACTCTGGTGTCCAGTGGTTTCTGCTGTGCTGTCCTGCCCCTCACTCCCACCCAATGATATGCGCTATCTCTGGCCAGTCATTAGTGTTTGTCATGCCATAGGCATGTCACTCTTTTCTTTATCATGGTCATCATGGCCCCACTGTCTCTTTTTTAATGAACACCCAGCATATCAATTATATGCTGGGTGTTTATTAAACTGGGCGATAGTAAGTGCTCAGTAAATATTTGTTGAATGAACATATGAGCCTAGGAGACACTCTCCATATTCCTGGGATGACCCTTTCCCCAATATTTAGTCTTTGCCATAGTGCCGGGGACATTTGAAATATGAGCATTAGAGGGCTTCATCCAAATCCTTGAATAATTAATAAGCTGCTTTCTCACATTTTCATTTAACAAAGATTTGTTGCATGACACCTTTATTACAGGACTTATGCTAGCTATGTGAGGAGCTTAGAGTTGAGCTACTGTGAGACCCATGGAAACATATAATGAAAAATAACAAGTTGAGGGTTGATTTTTGTACCAAGTGGTCTGTGAACACTATAGATGGAGGAATTGCTTGTTCTAGTGTGCTAGAAGAGGCTTCCCAGAGTCCAGGAGAGAAAGTTGGCATTGAATCTTGAAAGACAAGTTACGTCCTCTAGGCAGACATGATCATGAAACAGGATGGGGGAATGGATAACAGAGTCAGGTGGACTAAATATTCCAGACAAATGGAATATCAGGTGCAAAGGTGGTGATGGTGGTGGTGTGGGCTGAGAAAGTGTGTCAAGTTTGGAGAATTGGGGCAAAGCATAAGAGCAAAAGAGTGGCCAGAGAGAAGGTGAGGGATTTGGGGCGGGCCAGCCAAAGAGCTCCATGGATGTCAATCTTTAAGAGGTACTAAAATAAAAAATATAATGCCAATTAACACAGCCACTGTAGCTCCTTACATAACTTTTGAAACCTAAATTGGTCCCATTCCCTTGGGATAAGACAGTGCCCTTGAATGTCACGTTAAAAATTCTCCTGGCTGGAATTCCAATTATGTTATATTCAGTGCATTATGTTATAGTCAGTTCTTATTTTTAACATAAAGAGGTTTGCAATTCTTATTAATAGAAAATCAAGTTCCTTTCAATCCCATGCTGAACAGATATTTAAAGAAAATTGACCTATTTATGCATTGCCAAATTATTAACTTTCTGGTAATGCTCATGCAATGGATGGCGGCCTCTAGGTCCCCTCTCTCAGGCAAAAATAGGACTGTTCCACCTGGCTGGGTCAGATAAAAATGTTGGTTTCTGTGGGTGCCCAGAAAAGGCTACGTTCAATGAAATATTGTCAATTAATTATTCAGCACCCCAGGTAATCTATTTGGTAGTCTGTTTTTTTGTTTTTGTTTTTTAGGAGTCTTAAGGGTAAACCTCTGCTGGATATTCCAAAACATCAGGGACTTCCATATTCTTTTCCGAGGGTTTGTACACATCCACTGAAGTTGAACAAGCCTCTAAATTCGGTGTTCAAAACATAGTCTGTGTATGATGACTGCACCCTTCACAAAGTCACGTGTAACTTTTAAATCGTTACTATACTAGTATGCAAGGTTTTTGCATTGATTCTTCTCTTCCTGGCTGTTGGACCTGAAGCAAATAATTTAACCTTTCTGTGCTCCTCATTATCCTAATTCCTGCTTTACAAGTGTGTGTTGAGGAATAAACGAGACTCTACATGTAAATAAATGGGTTGGCACAGTCCCACGTCATAGCTAGCACTTCAGCCAGGGACTGTAGGTTTTCATCACTGTGCTCAGCTCTCACTAAGTCTTCAGCGTGACCCCGCCCAGGCTCAGGGTACAGGAACCCGAAAGAAGAAGGCGCGTGCAGGGTGCAGGAACTGGAGGGGTCAGAGTGCAAAAGTCAGAAGGCATTTGGTCGAGGCAGTATGCAAAGAAGTCTGAGAAGTCTCTGGATTTCGGTTATCTTGGCGACTTCAGCCAGAGCGACAGTGTTGCAGAAACCGCCGTGCGGCCGCTTTCTCTTCCCGGCCCTCCCTCTGACCGACCTCCGCCCCTTTCCTCCTAAGAGTAGAAAGCAGACGCCGACGCGGTTGCCTAGGGATACGCCTTCCCAAGATGCTTAGGGTGTTGTGTTCTTCTTAGCCAATCAGAGAGGCGAAGCCTCCTCACTGTGGGCCAATAGACTGCGAGTCCAGGGCCCGCGACGGTTAAACGGGGCTGGTGACTGAGGCCGTCGGCAGTGTCTCTTGGGGGGAGTCGGTGGCCGTAGCTCCGCGGCTGCGGCGCGATCTGTTGGAGTCCTGCGGTGGGCCCGGCCATGCCGACCCGCGTGGAAGACTACGAGGTGCTGCACACCATTGGCACAGGCTCCTATGGTCGCTGCCAGAAGATCCGGAGGAAGAGTGACAGCAAGGTGAGCGCGGGCCCTTCCCTGTCTCCGCCCCTGCTGGGGTTTCGCCAGCCTGTGGTGAGCGCCCTCTGTCCCCGAAGCGAGAGGCCTGGGACTGTGGGTCTCCAAGGCTGCGTGCCCGGAAGAGTCAGCCATCTCCCCCAAACCTGTGTCCGTCCTGGGTTGCTCAAGGGGTGGGAGACCGCGTCTTTCCTTCTTTTCCCCTTTCTCTTCCATTTCCTTCCTTCTTCCTGCTAAGGGCTTTTCACTGGTGACAGGTAGCGGTCTCCTGAGCTATTTTTTGGAGAAGAGTAGAACTCTGGGACAGGAGAAAGGGGTACCAGAACCTGGAGCTTTCTGTCTTGACAATCAGAGCTCTTTTAAAACATCCGTTATTGGCGTATTGGGTCCATATTTCCCATGTGTGTATATTGACCTTACATAGAAAAAAAAAAAAAAAAAAACGATGGAGAGGAAATTGCCTGCTGCTGACCGAGGGATCTTTGCTCACGTTTCTCACCCTGGAAAAGCTTGGCTGGTTGGAACCGGCGGGGACTTGGCCTGCCTCTGCCTCACCTTTGACCAGAGTACCTTTTTCTGAACTCCCGCAAAGCACGTGAGGGTAGGAAGTTGGGGGAGGCCTAATGCGCTCACCTCCACCCTCTCCCATTGCATTATTTACTGCTTAAAAGTTAGAGAAAGATTATGGAAATAAAATCAGGTGTCCTTAAGTTTATCAAACTAAAGTAGATGTTAATAACCATGATCTATTTAATAGAGAAATAATTTTTGCAAATTTTAAATTTTGGAACATTCATTCTTTGTTTTTGAGTATAAGGCGTTCATTTGTCCCTTGGGAAATTCTTATTTCAGATATTGGTTTGGAAAGAACTTGACTATGGCTCCATGACGGAAGCTGAGAAACAAATGCTTGTTTCTGAAGTGAATTTGCTTCGTGAACTGAAACATCCAAACATTGTCCGTTACTATGATCGAATTATTGACCGAACCAACACAACACTGTACATCGTAATGGAATATTGTGAAGGAGGGGACCTGGCTAGTGTAATTACAAAGGGAACCAAGGAAAGGTAAGTTAATCTTTGAATGTAAGCTGAAAATTGGCCTGGTTTCATTTCTGTTAATCATCCTGTTTTAGGATCAGGGAGGAAGTACTTAGTAATGTGGAAGAGTGTCCTTATATTTACCCTGTTTCCCCCAAAATAAGACCTAGTTAGACAATCAGCTCTAATGCGTCTTTTGGAGCAAACAGTAATATAAGACCTGGTATTATATTATATTAGACCTGGTCTTACATAAGACCCAGTATCGTATCGTATCGTATCATATCGTATCGTATCGTATCGTATCATATCATATCATACCTGGTCTTATAGTAAAATAAGACTGGGTCTTATATTAATTTTTGCTCCAAAAGACGCATTAGAGCTGATTGTCTGGCTAGGTCTTATTTTTGGGGAAACATGGTAGTGGGTCCACAGTACTTTAGGAAATCTCTGGTGCATCAACACCCGTATTTCATATCAGAGTGTGATATTTATTTCCCTATTTGTACACTTCGAAAACTAGATAATTCACACGATCCCATCTTTGTAATGGCTTTATTCAGAAGTTATATACTGTCTAACTTCTTTGGTTTCAGACAATACTTGGAGGAAGAGTTTGTTCTTCGAGTGATGACTCAGTTGACTCTGGCCCTAAAGGAATGTCATAGACGAAGCGATGGTGGTCATACTGTGCTACATCGGGATCTGAAACCAGCCAACGTTTTCCTGGATGGCAAGCAAAACGTTAAGCTTGGAGACTTTGGGCTAGCTAGAATATTAAACCATGATACGAGTTTTGCAAAGACATTTGTTGGCACACCTTACTATATGTCTCCTGTAAGTATTTCAGAATTTAGATACTTTTTAAACCTCTTAATGCTAAGCATTAAAATGCAGGAAGAGTGAGGGTTTTTTTTTTTTTTAATTTGTGTGTTTAGTAATATCCAATAGCCAAGAGTTAATAATACTGTTTCATTTTATTTTATTTTATTTTTTTATTTTTTTTAATTAAATTTATTGGGGTGACAATTGTTAGTAAAATTACATAGATTTCAGGTGTACAATTCTGTATTACATCATCTATAAATCCCATTGTGTGTTCATCACCCAGAGTCAGTTCTCCTTCCATCACCATATATTTGATCCCCCTTACCTTCATCTCCCACCCCCCACCCTACTGTTTCATTTTAAATTTACATTTTTCCAAATTGACCACCTGACCATTAAACACCTCTGTATCGGCAATTCAAGTCATGATTTATTGAACGACTACCATGTGCTAAATTCTGGGATTACAAAGATAAAATAGGTTTTGTCTGTGTCCTGAAGAGCTGTGTTTCTCAAAATGCCATAGGTCCTGTACACCGGCTTGGGGCTTGGACTCATTTGGAGTATTTGTTCAAAATGCAGAGTCCTTGGCCTCAATCCCCAATCCCATGAGTTTGGACTCTGCATTTTAACAGACTTTCTACATGATTCTTGTTCATGGAGATTCAGGGATCAAGAGGCTCACTAACTTCAGATAACATGTTTTTACAGTGTTAACTTTTTGTATTTGTTCTTTATTTTGTTGCCTTTTCCTACAAGGGAGTTGAAGAGTCCACCTGCTTTTGTATTTCCTCTATTGCTGGATATTTTGTTTCCAAAATTCATCACCACATGAATTATTCTTCCCTTTTTTTGTTTTTGTTATTTCCTTCGTGTGTAGCTCTCAAAATGAAATCATTGGGTCAAAGGGTATTAACCGTTTGTGGCTCTCTAGATAGTGCCTGTTGGCTTTGGACTCTGCATTTTAACAGACTTTCTAGATGCCTGAAAAGCTTGAATTAATCTGAGCAAATAAAAATGGAGAGAGGTTAATTTTTTTTAGCAGTTCACAAATGTTTTACAAGATTTTCTAAATCTTCTTTAGTTATGTTAACCAATTTAACTGCAGTATAAAACTGTAAATTAATGATTTTGTTTTTCCCTAAGATTAGACATGGCCAGAACAGTGTCATTTTCTCACTGGATCATATTCCAAATAGAAAGCCTTTAACATAAAGGAAAATTATCCAGAAGTGGTTCTTGGAAAATTTGAAACCTACAGGATTCTTTTGTTCCTTTTCCCTCGTGCCCTTGTAATTACATCAGTTCAACCTTCTCCAAGGCATTGATTGTCAGGAAATAATATCAGACGCACCTGTTGAACTTTAAAACACTAAGATTTTGGTATCTTGCCTCTGTGCCCTCTGTTGAGAATAAGAGCTATGGTAGATTGTTGTTACTACAGGTGTGAAGAAGGGCAAACAATTAAAATAGGAAATGAGAATGTTAGTTACTACTGTAGTTTATACAGTGGACTAAAGAAAAATATGTAAGTGAATAATTCAATTAGTCATTTATGTCTGTATCCATTTACATGAAGGTTAGATATATGTGTTGGTTGTTGTGAAATTTTTTTCTGGTTCTTTTAAAATAGAATTTCTAGATTCTGAATGTCATGAGGGTAGAGGTCTCTCATATTCACCTTTGAATTGTCAGTCGCCTGTAGTAACGATAAACGTTTGTGAAGGAAAAGTGAGTGAATGAATTACACTATATGACAAAGTGTATTATGATGAAATCATTGCCCTTTTTTCCATTAAAAATTTGAAGATGAAGTATAAAGTATCATCTTTCGTTATTATGATACAAGATCTGACATAAGCTGAATCAGCCTTTTGTAGTTGACATTTTTGTTACAGGTATAAAATATTAATAATATAAAAATTTTCCTTTTTTTTCCCCCTTGAGCAAATATTACCAAAATTTAAGGTTCCTTTTTTTTTTCCTTTGGTCTCAGGAGTAATTTTGTAAGTTTTAAAACAAAATAAACTTCTTTTAATTCCTCGTACTTTCTTACCTTTTGTCCCCCTGAAGGAACAGATGAATCGCATGTCCTACGATGAGAAATCGGATATCTGGTCACTAGGCTGTTTGCTGTATGAATTATGTGCATTAATGTAAGTATGACGAAGGCAGATTTCTAGTCTGAGATTTACAGTCAGAGAGATTTGTCACCTTTCACTGGGTTCAGCTGTTTGACCATCCATGTATATTCAAGTCTGAAAGAATCATACCTTGGGTTAAAATAAGGTAGATGGACAGGCTAAAAAAATTATTTACCAATTAATAATATAACTCCTAAGGCCGGATCTTAACTGGTTCAAGCTTCCAACTTGGTTAGATGCTTCCTTGTTAGACTGATACTTAGCTCAAGGGGAGAGCAAAAGGGTCAGGCCTATGGAAGAAATGAAACAAAGATCTAGGGGAGAGGTCTAGAGACTGGGAGGCCAAGAAAGGGCTCCAGTGCTTTGTCCTTTTCATTTTTTCCCCCTTCTAACCCGTTCTGTAGAGCAGTGGTTCTCAGTTACAGAGGGGGAAGCACTTTTGCTCCATGGGATGATTGAAAATGTCTGGTAACATCCGTGGTTTTTACACCGAGGGAAGTTACTGGCATCTAGTGCGTAGAAGCCAAGCGTAGTATGATGCACAGGAGGAGGAGTATGAGCCCCCACAGCAAAGAATCATGTGACCCCAAATGTCAGTAGTGCCAAGACTTGGGAGACATACCTACAGAAGAAAATTGCAGAAGTAGAAACATACGCGTAAATAGAAACTGGAGCTTAAGTCGTGCTCTTAATTTGGTTCTTGGTGTATTTTAATTTTTACATTGAAAAAAAACACATTTTTTTTCCCTCTAGGCCTCCATTTACAGCTTTCAACCAGAAAGAATTAGCTGGGAAGATCCGAGAAGGCAAATTCAGGCGAATTCCGTATCGTTACTCTGATGAATTGAATGACATTATTACGAGGATGTTAAATTTAAAGGTAAACATTATAAGATTGTATTGTCTGTTTCTATCTCTCAATTAAATGTTGGCGTCTGAGTTCTCCTTGTAGAGCAATGAAACTGAAGAAACGTTAAATATATTTCCTTAGCTAAATCTACTCTGTTAACACGAATGAAAACATGTGAGTTTGGCAAATTGCGTATCTGTGCTGGTCTGCCCTCTGTTCTCTCCTTTGGTTTCGTCCCACGCTCTGCCCTGCTACCAAGCCCCGATTGCAGAAAGGTTCCGAATCCTCAGTTCCCCTTGTCCTTGCCTACCTCAAAGTGATAGGTGGGGGCTAGGGGGCCACAAATAAGACTTTAATCTCCACTGCAGCTAGAGGTAGAGTGATAGAGACCAGAGATAAGGGGTTGGGGCGAGGGGTGGCTAAAAAGATCAGAGGGGAAATGACTCAGAGATGTGAACAAAACCTGGCCGTGGAATGAGGAGGGAGATGTCCTAGGGATCAGGCTGATGTAAAAGTTAAATGCTGTGGGATTACAAAGAAGGCTATCGGTGAAGGTCCATGAGAGACTGTCCTGCTTACTGTAGTTTAGAGAAGCAAGAGCAGTACTGACCCTAAAACAGACCCTAACGGTGCTACTGAGCGCCAGCACGGGGATGGGGGCTTCTAGGTTAAAGGGGGAACAGAGATAAGTAAAACTGTGCCTTGCCTTGTGGACCCAGAACCTCGTGAGTCGGAGCCCCTGTGAACTTATTTGTCCGGGTGGGTAAGGCCCATCCATAAAAGAATACTTTCTTTTGCCTTGGAAATAGATGCCCTTTTAAGGTAACTGCTGTTTTTGGATGAGTATTCTGTTATGAAATCTGACTGGAAGACAATATTTGTTTCCCCAGTATTACCATCGACCTTGTGTTGAAGAAATTCTGGAGAACCCTTTGATAGCCGATTTGGTTGCAGAAGAGCAAAGAAGAAATCCTGAGAGAAGAGGGCGACGATTAGAACCAGAAAAGTTGCAGGAGTCCAGCCCTGTGTTGAGTGAGCTGAAACTAAAGGAAATACAGTTACAGGAGCGAGAGCGAGCCCTCAAAGCAAGAGAAGAAAGACTGGAGCGTAAGTCTGACTGGGGCGAAGCAAAGGGGAGCTGCAGGAGGGTTACTGTGACGTGGGTGAAAATCTGTGACAGGAGTATTTTATATGTGTATGTGTTCTGTTAGAACATTCTTATAAATTCTTGAGAAACCAAATATGTATTGTAAAATATGTAAATCAAGGTTGCTGGCACCTTCCTATTGAACTCTTTGTCTGAGATCAGTTGCTATCATTGTATTGTTGGGCACGAACTGTAAGGGCGCAAACACAGTATCCATTCTACGTTCCTGAAGACTTTGTAGATTTTCATGTATACATTATATGAAAAGTACAGTGGTACCTCAGTTTTCAAACGTCTCCATTGACAAACATTTCGGTTTACGAATGCCATAAATTTTATAGATCTATGGTATCATTAGATAGTAAAATTCATGCTAAATTTGCAGTTTCAGGGGTTGATTTTAAAGGTCTGGAACAGATTAATCCCTTTTGCATTACTTTCTATGAGGAAACTGCCTCGGTTTTCGAACGTTTCAGAACTCGAATGGTCTTCCGGAACAGAACACGTTCGAAAACCAAGGTACCACTGTATACGTATATAATACATTATGTGTACATTACACTTTACTATAGACTTTGTAGACTTTAGCATGTACTCTATACATTATACTTTAATGTAGCCTTTACACTTTGCTGTTACTTTTTTCTTTCTGTTCCTTAATAGATATACCCTTGAGTTTTTCTGTTGTAAAGGAAGGTCTTAGAATTGCTGCCTTCCGTAATAAAAACCAACTCCTACCTTCTGAAATCACTGATCCAATGCAGTCAGGTCTGAAATCCTACACTATGTAGGACTAGATATGTTCAGACAACTCAATAATGTGGGTACAAGAGATCTAGGTTTATAAATACTCTGATGGGTATTAATTGATTAGGTGCTAATTAGTGTTTGATGTTGAAGTTCTGTCTACTCCACTAAAGTGAGAGCTGCTATCAAGGTTTTAGAATGATGCAAGGTAGCAACAGCCCCCAGGCTCTTCATTTTAACATTAAGACACACTGATGGGGTCATGCCTGTCTCCTACCTTCCTCATGGCTCACCTGATTTTGCTTCTGCAGCTTCAAGCCCAGTGCAGACTTTATAAATCTTTTTCTAGTTAAGTGGACTTAAGAAACATCCAATGCATTTGTTAATATTTTACTTCCTAATGGTAATTATGTAGCACTGTAAGATATTCTTTCTGTAGACAGAAAACCTATGCTTCCCTGGAAACCTTTTTTTTTTTTTACTCTTGTCAAAAGAATTCTGTAAAAAAAAAAGAAAACACTGGTTATAGTATTTTGAATTTCATATAGCAACTGAAATCTGAACTTTCTGAATTCTGGGCCATAAATAAATACCAGCCTTTGTTATTCATGTGAAGAAGTACCTCTTCACTGAGCTGTGGTTTAGTCCCTTCTGTTTGAGTGCTGTCACTCACTCAGAAAAACAAAAGATTGTAGTGTAAGGACAGGCAACGCCCTGAAAATGAACTGTTGCCCGCTTTCAGTGGTGAGCAGAAACAGTGTTTTGTTTTTTGTTTTGTTTTGTTTTCCTCAAATGAGTTATTCCCCCACAACCTGACCACAGGCTGAAGCTAACTTTGTGCTTGGCTTAAACCAGTCCTTATAAGGAAAACTAAGACAACACACAACATGTTGAAACACTGAATTAAAAACTAGCACAATCAGACTAACCTGGTTATACAGTAAGGAACCTTTCACAAAGCGTTTCTAATCACTGGTCAGGCAAGCTCGTCTTAGTGATTAGGAAAAGTGACAAGCCTACCAATGTGAATCGTTTTATACCCAAAGCCACTTGTTAATTCCTTTTTTCTTGTTCCATTCCTTTTTTAAAGAGAAGGAACGAGAGCTTTGTGTGCGTGAGAGGCTGGCAGAGGATAAAGTGGCCAGAGCAGAGAGCCTGTTGAAGAATTACAGCCTGATGAAGGAGCAGAAGCTGCTGTCTCTGGCGAGCAGTCCAGGTACGAGAATCAACTCAGGACACAGAAGCTGCTGATGCCAATGAAATGGGCACCAGTGGTGCCTTCAAGGGGCTTTGGCAGCCCTTTTAATTTATAAAGTCTCGAGGTGAGGCTAAAGCAATAAGTGCTTTGAAGGAGAAACAATGAACAGATAGGAAGTCACCGGACATGGAAGGCAGCGTTTCTCTGGACAGTCGACTCCTACCTCAGGGCTTTGCCATTCTGTTGGCCTGGAGCCTACGCCTCTATAGCCTCGTGGCTTTACTTCTTTCATTACTTCTTTCATCGAGTCCCTGCTCAAAAGTCACCAGTTAAGAAACCTTCATCACTGTGACAACCCCCAGCACTTCTGTCTCCCTTTCTCAGTGTTATTTTCCCCACAGCCCATCCCTTCAAATACTCCACGTGGAGCTTGTTTATTTGTTTATGGTGGATCTCCTCCTACAAGAATAGGGCCTCTGTTTGGTCCACAATGGACCCATACAAGGAGCTCAGGAAATACTTGAACATATTTTCTTTAAATGAACACAAAGGAAAAATAAAAAGCTTCTGGAATTCAAATCTGCAGGTCCCCAACCTCCAAAGAGTCTCTCAGTAGCTAATAGTGTTACCACTTTAAGTGAATTTGTTTTTATGTAAAAGCACAATTCACCTTTTTCATCATACTGTTACTTGATTTACCTTTTCCACACTGAATTTGCTTAGGTTCTTGTATAACAAGTTTCTGATCATTTAATATGCTTTGAAGTGTTGTTGAGTATTTAACCAAATTGTGGGTGCTGTCTGTAAGAAAGAGCTTCTGCTTCCATACTTTTCTGGAAATAATGTGTTCTAGGTAGAATGGCACTTGTTTTCAAGAGTGGAGATAAATGACATTGCTTTCCAGAAGTTTTATATTGTGGCCCATTTAACCTTAAGAGAAAAGCTATTATTAAGAGAATAAAACATACCTTCCTTGATATTTGGCACATTCCAGGATTATTTTTTTCAGCATTATGGATTAAAAGGCTGATTGATTTCTACCAACCTCAGGCCCCCAACCTCCTGTCCCCAAGAAACTAAGACAGGCACCCAGATTTCAAATGGGAATTGAGTGAATATTTTTGATAAGTACGATAAGCATTGGAGTTGAACTCCTGTTCGCATAACTCAAACCCTTTTTCTTTTTCTTCCTAAAGAACTTTTCGATCTTTCATCCTCGATAATTAAGAAGAAAGTTCATTTCAGTGGGGAGAGTAAGGAGAACGTCATGAGGAGTGAAAATTCTGAGAGTCAGCTCACCTCCAAAGCCAAGTGCAAAGACCTGAAAAAAAGGCTTCATGCTGCCCAGCTGCGTGCTCAAGCCCTGTCAGACATTGAAAAAAATTACCAGCTGAAAAGCAGACAGATTCTGGGCATGCGCTAGCTGAGCAGGAGACACAGAGCTGTGTACAGTGTTTACTGCTGCCAAACCCGTCGAGATTGATATTCAACTGCTGTAGCTTGATATACTTGGTTCTGTGAGCCATGCCTTTCTGTACAGTGAGCTTTTGGAATTGCTTTTGCTGTTCTTCGGCAGTAATTATATAAAATGCCCACACCTTTAGTTTTTCTTCTTTTTTAAAGAACCCTTTATAGAAAGAATGACACTTTCTTGCTTGGGCTTTTAAATCCTGTGTGTGATTACTACTGGAACAAGAAATGGTACATGCTAAATGTTAGAGAAAAATAATGTTAGGAAAAAATATTTACCCAGGAGTAGCACTTACTGAGAAGTTTTAAATGGCTGAGTGCTTCCAATCATCATATCTGGATTTAAAATTTACAGTCTGAGGTTTTAAATGTTCTAGAGATTAGAAAACCTAATTGGATATAAGCTTGTTACTAATACCATGATATCTTGCTTATAAATATCGTTGTCAAATATCCCATTGCACTGTAGTGTGAATCTGTCACGTTTGTTGAAATTCATCACTGTGATGTCTGTATTCTTTCTTTCCCCCTTTTTATTCTGTTTAACTGTATATAAGCTGGCTGACATTTCCTCACCTCTTTCTCACTAAATAAAACTATTCTTTAGTTTTCCTATATTTATGTGTCTTGCATTTGTTGACGTTAGTTGGAGGGAGTCTGTTTAGGTAAGAACATCGATCACAAGAGCAATAATGGTACTTGACTCCATCTCATTAATCCATCGAAGCCAGTGGTTCTTAACGGGCAATTGTGTCTCCTCAGGAGACATTTGGCAATGTCTGGGGACATTGTAATGATTGCAGGGAGGGTCCTACTGAATCTAGTGAGCAGAGGCCAGCGGCTCTGCTAAACATCCTACAGTGTACAGGACAGTCCCCACAGCAACATGCCACCAGTGCCGCGCTTGAGAAGCCCAACCTAAGCCAAAACTTGTTGGGGTACCGCACCCTCGAAGGCAGTTTGCCTTGATTTTGATGGACTGTTTTTTGTCTGACTTTTAATATAAATTAGCCGTCTTCGTTGTGCCCATCACATTTGTCATGTGATGGTTTCCTAACAATGCTCGTCCTTTTCGCTAAATGAAATAAGACCAAGTTATGAAGGGTTAATCATAAATGGGAGAAAGTAGCTCCTTTATTGGTTATTTTATTATAGGTTTTCTACCCAATTAGTAATGTAATTCTATCAAAGACAGCTGATGTCTAAACACAGTCAGAAACATGACCATGCCTTTCTGATACACCCACAGATTAATCCTAATGGTCCCTTAGACACGCATGTTGAGTGTAATTTGTAGGGCCCAGTATAAAATAATGTGGGTTCCTTGTTCAAAAAGCAGGGAACACGTACCATGAAAGGTCCATAGAAAGCTTTTTCCTTTCTTCCAAGGTCTCTGCTTATGGTGGTGTTATTTGCTATTTAATGTTCTAAGTAAAGAAAAATTAAAATGTTGAATTATTTGCATGAGTTTTACTATTCATGTTTTATGTTGCACCATGCCAGTTTTAAATGCAAATAGCACATGAGCTCATGTGCAGAATCACCGAAATTATATAATTCATATTTTGTGGCTCATCCAGGAGGGTGCCTCAAGCCGGCCAGAGGAGACAAAGACACACAGATGCTTGTGACAGGCATCTGGGGACCCCTGACTCGTGCTTGCTAGGTTCCCTCTTCCTCCAGCCACCAGACCTATGCACTGCCAGATTGAAGAAGTTGAGCCACGCATCTCTCTTTCCCGCAGACCCACTGCTACCACCCACAGCACCTGGGTCACCCCCGAGGATCTTTACACCTCCAAGCTGGGACTTTCTTTGTTCCTGGATCAGGGTACCTAGATCACCCCTTCTACTAAGATCTGGCCTCCAGCTGGCTGCCCACCAGCCATGCCATGGGGCTGCCAGCCCCAAATGGTGGATTGGAATTAGGGGGCAGCTGCTGCCATGCTCTGTCCTGATATGCTTTGGGGCACGTTGCCCATGATCAGGTCCCTGCTGGGAACAGAGTGTGGCAGAGGACACGAGTACAGGCAAGAAGAGGAGGCTGGTGTACTAAAGGGTGGGGAAGCTGGTGGCAGGAGGCAGGACCGTGATTGCACTGAGGCCCTAAGCCCCCATACGTGTGCCATTGTCCATTGGACTTGACTCATGAAACAAATTCAAAGATACAATTATTAAGAATCTTGGGGCCAGCTCAGTGGCTCAGGAGGTTGGAGCTCCGTGCTCCTAATGCCAAAGGCTGCAGGTTCGATTCCCACATGGGCCAGTGGGCTCTCAACCACAAGGCTGCCAGTTTGATTCCTTGACTCCCACAAGGGATAGTGGGCTCCGCCCCCTGCAACTAAGATTGAACACGGCACCCTGAGCTGAGCTGCCGCTGAGCTCCCGGATGGCTCAGTTGGTTGGAGTGGACTCTCAACCACAAGGTTGCCGGTTTGACTCCTCGATTCCTGCAAAAGATACTAACAACGGCAAATGGACCTGGAGCTGAGCTGCGCCCTCCGCAACTAAGACTGAAAGGACAACAACTTGACTTGGAAAAGTCCCGGAAGTACACACTGTTCCCCAAAAAAGTCCTGTTCCCCTTCCCCAATAAAATCTTTTTTAAAAAAAAGAAAAAAAGAATCTCAAGACTGCAGTCACAGAACATTCAACCCCGGGGCCCTTCTGAATGCCAGGTCCTGTCTACCTGTGGGGTTTGTGTGACTGCACTGGTGGCACACTCATGAAACCAGCCCTTTCTCTGGAAAACTTCTGTTCTACCCTCGGAAGTAAGTTTCCATTTTTAAATCTGCGGCATGCTGAGAGCTTCTCTAGTTTTCCCATCTCTGACTCCGCCTTCATTTTCATTCCTTCCTTCAATCAACACACAATTGAGCAGCTACTGTGAGCCAGGCACTGTTCAAGGTGCTGAAGATACAGCCATGAAGAAACACTGAAACCCCTGCCCTCATGGAGAGTCCATTCGAATGGGCAAGACAGTAAAGGAACTACAGATGTATAGGGCATGTTAGTGCTAAGGAGCAGAATGAAGCAGGAAAGGGGAGCAGGGAATGGGAGGCTGCAGTTTTAGAAGAGGTGGTGGGCAGCGCATTGGCTCAGTTGGTTAGAGCGCAGCGCTCATAACACCAAGGTCGATGTTTCGATCCTCACATGGGCCAGCGAGCTGCGCCCTCCACAACTAGCTTGAAAACAACGACTTGACATGGAGCTGATGGGGCCTGGAAAAACACACTGTTCCCCAATATTCGCCAATTGAAAAAAAAAGTTAAAAAAAAAAAAAAAAGAAGAAGAGGTGGTGATTGTGGGTGAAACAGGAAAAGGAGGAATAGGCTGAAATGAAAGCGGGCAGAGGCTTGGGAAAAAAGACGTTTTTAAGTTGGATATGCTTCCCTTCTCCCGGCTCTAAAGCCAACAAACCCTTGTTTCTTGTTTACCCCTAAAGCTGGGAGAGTCTCGGGGTATGTGGACAATAATGATAGATTAGAAGATCTCTTCCATGGGGAGGTGGGGGGTGCTCCCAAATGATGCTTCTCCAACATCTCTTCCTAAGACCTAAGATGCTTTGCTAGACACCAACACATATTTAACATTGCATACTTTACATAATGAGTTTTACCAAGCACCGCCTACTCACAAAGATTTGAAAAAGGGTCATTGGATTGGAATATTAACCAGCTGTTCTGAGAGACAGCAACCACAAGGTGGCGCCATGATTCTGTTAGACATGAAGGGCCACGCTTCCCACACAGCTGGTACAATTGGTTGTTAATGAGAGATTATATGCCAGGCATTGGTTAAATGCTGTTTTCCCATTATTTCATTCAATCCTCACAACACCCCTGATAAATAGGCATCATTAGTAGCACATTTTACACGAGGAAACCAAAGCTCAGAGATCACAGTTCCAAAGAGACACAGCTGGTTTCTGCACTTGATTCTAAAACCCTTGACTGACTGCCTGCCTCCACAAGGCAGCAGAAGGTTAGCTTTGTTCCCAGACCATCTAGTATGCCATGATGATTGATGGGTTAAGGGTGATAGTCCATGGCTTTACCCGAGACATTTGAGTGACTAAGGAAGGGTGGACGCAGAGCTGGCACGGTTAGAGTCCAGTGGCCTTCCACACCCACAGGGGAGATGGGTTAGTGGGGGGTTGTATGAAAGGTGGTCTTGAAGCAACCCCAGTAGAACCCTAGGACTGCCCTCCCCCTTTCCTCAGCACTTTCCCTCATTCCACCTGACCGCTCTCCATTTATTAAAAAGCCCAGCCCAGTGGCCCAACACCCTCGGGCTGTCCAGCTTCCTCCCCAGAGCCACCTCGCTCAGGCCTGTTCTCCCCTGGGGTATTGTATGCTTCCAGGGGACCCTCCTTCCAGGACAAAGCCCATTCCTCTAGGCAAGGGAGTTCCCTCACAGGCTCCAGGAAAGGCTGCCCTCCTATAAGGAAAGCAAAAGATAACACAAGGCAGCTGTTTTAAAAAGGATGGAGAGAATTCCTATGTACCAACAAGAAAGGGTTATTGTTCATTGTGACTTGGCAGCCGGGAAAATAGGGATCCGTATTGATTGGATGGATTTCACAGCCAGGAGGATGGAATCCAAGGGCGTGTTGAGGGCCCGCCTTCCCCATAATGCGGCTCACTTTGCCCCTCCTCCACCCTCCACTGGCCAGCGGAGGGCCGCTGCCTAGGAGCCTCCTGCACCTGAAAGGTTGGGTTCAACAGTACCTTCAGACCCTTGCTTACCTCCACCAAAGCTCTGCCTCTACACTCTGACTGCCACAACCACAGCCTTGGCTCTGGGGCTTGCCAAACATTAAGGCTACACCAATGACTCCCTAGGGTGACCCAGTCAGGAAGCGGACCCCTCTTCCTCCTGCCTGCTCCCCCTTTCTAGGAGACAACACACTGGCCCCTCTGTAATCTTACACATTCACAGGAAATGTTCACCGTGGCTCATGTTATTCATTATATTAGACACATCAGTTTTTCCTGAAGTTATGAAGTGATAACATCAATGTAAGAAATTCTAATAGTATGGAAATATACATAGTAAAAATACAAAGGTAAAAGTTTCCTCACCCATCATCTCACTTTCTAGCTCTTTTTCCAGGCGTAGCTGTTAACAGTCTGGTGCTTGGTGTTTCCTGCTGGACTCCCTGTGTGTTGAGGGGCGTTGGGGTGTCTCTGTGTATGGGATCTGTGGGGTGCGTCACTACCTGTATGCATCTGACTATGTGTCTTTAAACCACACTCACATATAGGATCTTAATTTATGCACTGTTCATTAATTTGCTTTTAGAAATGAACAACAATCCTTTCTTCTTGGTACCTATAAATTCTCTTCATTCCTTTTTAAAAGCTGCCTGTGCCATTTTTGCATTCATCCTAACTCTCTTCTAGGAGGGCAGGCCTTCCTTGAGTCTTGGAGGAACCAGTTCCCCTAGAGTGCCCAGCAATGTGGGGACCACAGCCCCGGCCATAAGAACGTAGGGCCTTGGGGGCGAGACAGGCACACGACTTTACAACAGCTCCACACGCCCACAGAGGAGTTCGCCTGCTCCAGTCACAGTGTCACTGGCCCCAGTGCTGTTCTCATGAAACTTCATGGTCAATTAACTGGGAAAATAGTCGACACAGCATACAGAAGCCTCCCAAGCAGGATCCGGCGGCCTCAGAGCTTGCTGGACAAATTCCCATGATGCTCGGCCGAGAGTCACAGAGCACGGTACTAGCCTGACATGAGCCTCCCTTCTGCTCCCTCTCAGCACAGCGCGGGCCCACCTGCCGTGAGAACCACACTCAAGTACTTCCTACTGGAGGCCAGGCCCTGAACACTGAGCCGAGAGACCTGGCTTAGACACCCAGCAGCTGTCCTGCCTTTGGCTTGTTTGTTTAACTGCTCTGAACTTGTGTTCTTATCGGGAGGAATGGATGGTAACACCAGTGAAGATCAAGTGGGGAAAACTGTAGTCAAGGACCTAGAACTAGACCTGCCTAGGAATTTATTCCACGTGGCTTCAGTAAAGATTTAAAGTGGCTTATAAGAAAACAGGAGTTTTAATAAAATACATATAATAAAAGTAAGGAGGAAGGGTGATGCCAAGAATAAGTCCAATGTATTGTACATAATTACACACTATTGTTGGACCACAAAGTTGGCTTTAAGCTTCCTAGCAGCCAAAGTGAAAGGGGAGAAATGCTTATCCCATATAAGCCCATAGAATAAAGGCAGTCCACTTGCTCAGGATGTGGCACCATCTGGAGGATCTCTCACCTGCACCAGTAAGAAGGGGACACTGTGTCATGGAAAGAGCACCCTCCTAGATGACCTGTGTGCGGTATGTGCAGCACCGAGGCCCACAGCTCTTTCTATCCTGTCCCCTCCACACAGGCTTCTGGCGTCACTGAAGCTCAAGTCAGCAAAAGCTACTGTTACGGAGAGAGCGGATTTTGAAATATGTTAGTGTGTGTCTCTCTTTCACAGTTTTGTATCTTTGTCTTTTTGTTTTCCCTCCCTTATTTTTGAGATATGCCTTGGGGAGGCTTAGGATTGTGACAGTAGGAATATCGAGAGTAAGGAAAGGTCACCACTGTTCAGCTTGTGACAGCCAATGCTCCGAGGCAGGATTTTTGAGTCTGCAGCATTGGGAAGTTGGGCTTTGGCAAGAGAGAAAAGGATTTCCCAAACTTACTGAGCTCCCCCTAAGACGTGAAGAACCAGCCTAGAGGACCCGATTACAGAGTCCAACCACAGACAGGACGGCAAGCGCCCAGGATGTGATGGGAGCAGTTCTGCTTCTAAAATTTGAATGTGCACAGGAGTCTCCTACGCATCTTGTTAAAATGCAAATTCCAATTCAGTGGGTCCAGGGCAGGGCTTGAGAGTCTCCACGTCTAACAAGCTCCCAGGTGACACTGGTGCTGCTGTCCCTGGACCACTCTCTGGTAGGGAGGGTGCGAGGGGAGCAAGGCTGAACGTGAAGAGGGAAGACCCTCCCCTCCTGGGCCAGGGAACTGTGGGGAGAAGATGGGCCGCGTTGGGGTCGTGGGTGGTCAGACTCGTGTGCTGGCCTTGCTGCTCCAGGTTGAAATCCCAGAGTGAGGAGGCAAGCGGACGAGACTGAGGGGAAAGGCAAAAGCAGAAGGTCCTTGGTGCCCTGATCTCCATTTAGAACTTTGGTGGTGGCAGGAGTTGGGGGGAAGGGACTGTGGCAGCTTGTGGGTGAGGGGCGAGAGTGCCTGATTTGACATTCCCAAAGCCCTTAGCACGTCATGATGTAGAAGGACCTGGAAGAGACCCAGCTTCCTGCCTGTCCCCATGGGGATTTCCAATAAGAATCTGGCTGGGGACATGGGACTACGCATTGGTCTTGGACTGAATGGGAGGTACAACTGTGCTTTGGGGGTCATCAGAGCTTTCAATGACAGAGGAGGTGGTCAGTGGATTGCCCGTGCCAAGAGAATAAGCCAGGAGTCACACCCATCATTGATGACAGTAGCAGATGTCCCCAGGATGGCCAGGGAAAGACTTGGTCAGCCCACACAGATGGTCACAGAGAACAGAGAGCCACCCAAAGGTCAGCTGGGGATCCATCCTCCCCCCACTACCATGAGCACTACTTGCCACACCACCAAGGGGAAAGGAGGGGTAACATGGTTCCTTAAAGCTGAACTCTGAATTTACTGAATGACTCCACACCTGTCAATTAATTAGCCTATTGGATGTTTCTCTCACTACCCTACCAGGTGGAGAGTGTGACAATATTTATTAGACTCATTACAGGAAACAGAAGCCACAACTTTGCTCATTCACACAGAGTGAGCCTTTTTTTTTTAAGCAGTGGTAATAAAGATACTCTGTAACGCTGCTCAGGAAATAGTCTTAGTGCTGCTTACCAGAGCACCTACACAGGCGGCTTTTAGTGGGACACGGGGACATGGGCTGGGGACACAGACCTGGTGAGGGTTCAGCTGGAAGTATCCAGGGGAAGCACAGTTTGAGCAGAAGTCAGGAGAGGAGACACCTGAGTTGGCAGACAGCAAGCAGAGGAAGGATATAAGAAGGTTTAAGCAAAGCATGGGAGAAGGCCTCATTCATTTGTCCAAGGGCCCTTTATTAAGCTCCTGTTGCACCCCAGCGGCTGAGCCAGGAACTGGGAAGTCAGAGAGACACTCCGAGCCTCATCTGGCCCACTCTCCTAGGACAAGATGAAAGAAAGGCAGCACTTCCCTCCTGCCCTCCAAATAGAAGCCCGTGTAGGGAGGTGGTTTGAGAGTAGGGTGTTCAAAATACATCCCTTGGCTGCACTGCCCTCTGCGCTCTGCCTTGGAAGGTCTGAAGACGTGGGTGTGGGTGGATGGAAGACCAGTGTGAGAATCCCTTCCCCCATTCAGATTTATCCTGGGGAGAAGGGAGCAGCCATTTGTATTCAGAATATTCCCATTGACAAGCTCTGTTGCTCTCCTCCCCCATCCCCACCCCCCAACACACACACACACACACACACACACACACACACACGCAGGGGCTAATGTATCTAGAACTTGAAGTTCAAGATGGGGCATGAGGTCAGATGGCAATGGCTGCTGGGAGCAGGAAGATAACTTGAAAGGCCTTTAGATCTCTCTCATAAGGTATTTGGGTTTATCATTACATTTTGCAGAATTTTTCAGCTGCAAGTTCACTTTGCTGGAGCATAGACCCTCACTGTGCAGCTGGGACCCTGGAGGTCGGAGAAGAGGGCCAGCCTGTGGTCACGCAGAGCCAGGACTTCCCGGCGGGCCCTGCTCTCAGCCACTGTGCAAGGCCTCTCTCCAATTCCTGCCTGTTCTTCAGCAGGCAGGAAAGGATTAATCATTAATCTTTATAACAACCTAGAAGCTGATATCTGTGAACCACGAGCCCCGACACTTCTTTTCCAACATCCAGCCACTTAGTCGAGGTTTTAGCTGCGTCAGCATAACAGTCTCATAGCCTCAGAAGTGGAGAGCCGTGAAGGCCTTTATCAGCTGTTCCTGGGGGCAAAGGCCAAGTTCACAGCAGGCAGTGGTAGCATGGGAGCCGATAATGCTCTCTAAGAATGATGCCTTCACCACATAGCAGGGCTGGGCCCCATTATATTCCCTTTCCTGGCATTAATTATCTCTTACCTTTGTGTTACTTAGCTTCAGTTTTCAAAGCACTTTCACCGACATGATCTCAATTGATCCCCAAATGATGCTTTAACTGGGCTGGGTGGATAATAGTTCTCCAGGAGAAAATAATCATTCAGAGACGTAAGTGACTCACTCAGGATCAGCAAACCCAAGGACTTCTGTCCTCAGTACCACCCACCTGGAGGAATGCCTAGCTGGACCATTTTTTTTTCTTCTTTTTTTGGAGGAAGGGGAACAGCACTTTATTGGGGAACAGGGTGTACTTCCGGGACTTTTCCAAGTCAAGTTGTTGTCCTTTCAATCTTAGTTATGGAGGACACAGCTCAGCTCCAGGTCCAGTTGCCGTTGCTAGTTGCAGAGGGTGCAGCCCACCATCACTTGTGGGAGTCGAACTGGCAACCTGTGGTTGAGAGGATGCGCTCCAACCACCTGAATCATCTGGCCACCCGGGAGCTGAGCAGCAGCTCATTAACTTCATTCTAGTTGCAGAGGGCACAGCTCTCTGGCCCATGTGGGAATTGAACCAGCAGCCCCGTTGCCCAGAGCTCGCGTTCCAACCAACTTGAGCCACCCGCCCACCCCTGGACCATCCTTTTAATGCAGGGGTGTGATTACAGTCCTTGGATGTGTTTTGGGGCTGTCCATGAATCCTCTGGAAGTACTGGCAGCATTTGGGGCATTTTTCTGAAAGAGAGTTCATAGTTTTCACCAGACTCTCTCTGACCCCAACCCGTAAGAACCACTGCTTCAAACTAAGCAGCCCAAACCCCTCTGTGCCACTACCTACAACTGTACTCACCTGATGGGGCCTCCTCTTGTTGGTTCTGGAGTTTGCTGGGCATAGTCAAGGCCAGGAGCTGGGCTGGCAGGGACTTTGCTGAGCTCAGATGTTTAGTTGCCCTTGAATCTGGAACTGCCTGGGCAGCAAACACCAAGCTGGGAGACCTGTAATGCAAAAGGTTTCATTTTCAATAACAACACCGAGGAATAAGGTTTACAGGAAATGCACATTATTCATAATAAAAAACATCTGTCGAACTACATTAAGGGCCATTAAATAAATGGTAAAATATGCCACGTTGAGAATTCTTAATACTGTAAAATGCCAGTTGCCCAAACATACAAGTTTTATGCAATTCTAATAAAAATATCTAAGGTTTTTCTTTTTTAATCGGACATAGTGAATTTACATAGAACAAGTCATCTGGAAAAAATAAATGTATGAATAGAGTCATGACACTTCTGGGAAGAAAAGAACAAAGTGGATCTGTGCTCCTAGATACTAAAATACATTAAAAGCTTCAATTATGAAACAGAGAGGAATGGAAGAAGTCAGGCGGCTCAATGGAAAAGAGGAGAAAGCCCAGGAAAGACCCTATGTATTAAAATATATTAATAGTATCTGATGAGTGTGATGTTCAAATCAGCGGGGGAAAGATTAGCTGGTTAGTAAATGATGTTGGAATAATATGGGAAAATAAAGCTAGATCCCTACCGCATCCCAGGTACCAAATGAAATTCAAAATCTCCATTTCTTTATAGCAAGAAGGGGATGTAGTTCCTGCCGCACAGCACAATTGTAGGGATATTATGTGAGAGAACAGATGTGAGATCATCTTAGCCGTGTGTCCAGCTCGCAATACCCACCCGATAAATACTAGCTAGTATTACTATTAGTGTTATGATGAGTCCAGATGGACCATAATTCAAACATACAATGACAAAGTCATAACAGTACTGGAAGTTCAGGCAAATCTTTCCCTGATCTCAGGGTGGCCATGATTTTCATAGAAGCAAAGAAAGAAACAGGCAAAGACAGGGTGTGCCAGGAGGCTTAGAATGCTCTTATCCTGTTACCCAGCAATCCCACTTTTAGGAGGTTTATCCTAAGTACTCGTATGTTAGAGAAATGTATAAAGATGGTTATTAAGCATTTTTTATAAGAGCAAACAGTAGGAACAGTCTCAATGTCAAAAAAGGAATGGTTAAAAAAAACTTCTGTTCAACCATACGATGGACTACTATGCAGCCATTAAAAATTAAAAATCATCTTAATGAACATTGATTGATTTGGGGAAATGCTTAGGTTAGAATGCTACCCATGACCCAAAGTAGTATATATAGCATATATCTTGAACATACCAAAATGGTTACTTGTGTGTGGTGGGAATAACTTGAGGGGTTTTTTTTTTCGTTATTCTTTGCAAATTCACTATATTAAACCTGCTTCTTTTATAATTCTACCATATTTAACAGGGGTTTTAACATCTATTTTTATAATTTTTAAAAATTGCCAGAAATTTGTGCTTTTGAAAGTTATTTATTGAGCAGAGATTTTACTTCTCCATCCTTGCTTCTCAAACTGGGGGACATTTGGGGTTTCTGCTAATAGGTCATCACAAGATCATGTCCACAATTTCCTTGAATAATCTTCCCCCTAGACATTACTTTTACAGTAAAAAAAAAAAAAAAAAATTCAAATGAATTATGGGAGAAATACAACATGCTTGTAAATTATCTTTTCAGATGGAACAAGAGGCCTATGAAGAACTGCCCCCCAGATGACCCCCATCCATGAGCTCTGTCTTGGAAGAGCTCATCTTCTTTGAAACATAGCTAGTGTGGAGAGGCGTGTGAGGAACTTGCTTCAAAGCCATTGTGCTGAAGTGAAATTTGTCCCCACCCCTGGGCCTGAGGTAGCCAAATGTGTGCTGGGCTTTCTTGAGAGTTCAAAGTCTCTGGTGTCACAAGTCCCCAGAGTCAAAGATTTCCCTCAGATGGAGACTCACTTCCCAGAAACCTCCAAAACAAACATTGATAAGCAAATAAGGGACCAGGAGCTGGCAGGTAGCTCGCGTGGGGCTGGATGCCAGGCTGCAGTGGTGTGAGCCCTGGAGAGCGTGAGCATTCCCACCACATGGGCCTGTCGGGGCAGCTCCTTCCCCAGCATCCTCTGCTCCCTTCAGTGATCGCCCCTCTGGGCAGATGAGGTACAGAAAATGAAAAGACAGCCTGCTCAGGTGAAACTTGGCTGGGACAGGGGAGTGGGGGACAAGCTGGGCTGGCAGGACTGCTGTAAGGCAGGCAGATTCTGACAGGAGGGGAGCTGGGCTCACGTCATCTGCCTGCACAATGCCAAGGCCTAGGGCAATCACTGTGGGGGCATCTTACTAGGGCAACCTCTGTGTGTCAAGCTGCCTGAGGGTGCTGGGGAACGGCCTCGGCATATCCCACATTTTCTGGGCCTCTGCGTCCAGGGACATCAACCCACGCCAACGAGAGCAGGCTCACAGGTTCAGGGGCATGTGGGGCCATGAACTTCGCACAAGCCCAGGCCTGCTCTCACTGTGGGCTGCAGTCTTAACCTTGACTTGATTTATGAGGGACCTGAAATAAGAGAGTGAGGACAGCCTTCCAGCCCCAGGTCAGGTGAGTGAGGGAGGCCCCAGGACAACTAGTATTTATTGAGGTTTTACTCTCCATCCGCCCCTGTATTAGCCGTATGCATTTAGTAGCCTACATTTCTCATCACAATTATTGGATAATCTCCATTTCACAGATGAAGCTCACACAGCTAGTGAATTGCTAGCTGGAGATGGAAGGATTCTCAAACAGATCTGTGACTTTCCCGAGCCAGCCTGTTTCCACCGACCTCGGTTCTATGTCATTACGGAACCCACCCTCCGGGTCCCAGCCCTCCACGCCCATTCTCAGGCCCACAGGAGCTCTGGTGACCTTTGCCTTCCTTCCTTGATCAAGTCCCAGGGAAGTAGCTGGCTGGGGAGTGTAATGCTAACTTCCTTTCTTCTGTTTCCAACGCAGGGTCACCCATTCTCCCTCTTTCGGCTGGTTTTCCCCTGGGAAATCTGGCAAGCTGTCATTAAAATAGCAAGCATGAAGTTACAAAGGTTCTAGAACCAAACTGAGTTCTCATACCCCCGCCCTGGTCGGTGGTCCCTGACTCCCTCTGAGAAGGTAATTGGAAACCCAGGTGGCTCTTGAACTCTGCTTTTATTTCAGAGAGTTAAGTTTATTAAGAGCCTGGCCTCAATTCTGCCTCCCCTCTTTCCTTCAGTCCTTCTCCCGGTACCCCAGACACCAGAGGTGGTGAACTGAAGGCAGAAGGAGGGCTCTCCCTTTCTCAGGGGGACTGTTTGCTTCTCTGGGATTTTCCATTTCATTCTGCCTCACGCCACCTCCACCCCACAGGCCAAAATTGGGTCTTTTTTTTTTAAGGCTAACTTGTGCTTTGCTTAAAACGGAGATCAATTCTGTGTTTTTAGCATTCTTATTCCCAGACAGTCACAGCAAAAGGCCTTACCACAGGCCCTGGGCTTCTGAGAGGGGCTGCAACTAGCTGACACTTAGGCATGTGGGCCCTGCAAATGCTACAAATGTTTATAGGCTAAGGTCAGCCCTGCCTATCAGAAGGTAGGTGAGTAAAGCCCCACAGGCCCAACGAGCAGAACCCCAAAGATGGGAGGTTGTTACCTGAAAGAGTCGTCATGGGGTTCCCATAGTCCAGCCCCACACGGTCCTCACCATGGAGATTCCCACAATATATCTGGCCTTCCTAAGGCAGGAAGGTTGGCTGGGTTTGCCTTGCTTCATAGTCTTTTATCTTAGTGTGAACAATGCCCTGATCGTACTTGACCCTGGAGGGGGGCTGTCCCAGGATCCACTTGCATGACCATATTTTGAAAACTGGAGTCTACTATTTCCCTTTTCTAAGCTAAAATCAAAGATTTGAAATAATATCTATGTCTCTACCCAGCAAGGGACAGCAGGGTTAGTGCATAGCTGGTTAGCAGTGTGATGGTCAGGGAACGAATGCTGAACCGCACAGGTCACCCACAGCTGTGAGAGGTTGGGCAGGGCGAGAGCTGGGGGCTTCCATAGCCTCATCGGCAGAAGTTGGATGAGAATCTCTATTTCCCAGAGTTGTTGAATGAATAAATCGACAGCATTTACACTGCTCCTGGAATGCAAACAGAACTGAATTCATCTTAGCTGTGATTATACTTTAGAATCACAAAGGCTTGGGGGCCTCCTCATTCACTGAACAATCTTCACGACTATGGTTCAGAAGTTCCGTGGACCAGTCACAGGTGGTGGCAAGACAGACAATAAGCAAAGAACTGCACATGGCGAGCACGCAATAAATATTTGTTGAACAAATTGCAAACGTAGATGTGTGATGAGTTTATGATGAGAGCGTGCAAGGTGCTGTGGGGCAGGCTGGGGGCCTCCCCTACCCCAGGCCTCCCTGGGAAGGTGAGAGTGAACTGCAGTCTCAAGAATAAGAAAGGTCTGGCCAGTGCCTTCTAGGAAACTTTGAATGAGCATTTTCTAAGAACTTAGTGAGACTAGAGTGTTACTCTTGGTTAGGAAGGTAAACCATTTCAAGAGATCAAGGTTCAAGTGCAGATCAAGCCTAGACATGACATCAGTTCACCCAGTCTGGCGAACTTCCATTTTCTCCCCAGTGACTGTGAGTGGAAGGAAGCGGCAGGGCAGTCCCCTCCTTTCCCGCTCTGCCCCTCCACCCTGCTCTGGCTGCTCCCTGGAGGAAGAACACCGAAAATCCTGACACAATCAGGAAGAGTCAGGCATTACCTCCCAGCAGGCTTGCTTTTCACAAAGACCTCTTGGCACTCACACGTCCCAATTATTTTATGGAAGCCTTTAAAGCTGATCAGAGGTGGGAAACTCTGGAGCTAAGAGCTAACATTTGCTGAGCAAAATCTCGTGTCAGGTTCTTAACAACCCTGCGAGAGAGATACTATGGTTATCAGCCCAACAGGAAGCACAGAAACGTTAAGTAATTTGCCTCCTAAGATCACATAGTTAGCAAACAGTGCGGCTGACCTTCAAATCCCCACATCTGACTCCTGAGTGTTTGGGCTTCACCCTGGAGCTTTAGGCAAATGTTGGCCCAAGTTGTTTTTCCTTTCTTTACCTCTGAGCCTGCATCCAACCCAACCCTCGAGTAAGTCTTCATCACTACTGGACATGCCTTCAGAGACGCTCAAGACTCACCGAGTCACATTGTACTGACGGGTCAGAATTGTCCCCAAGGGAGACTGAAAAGAGCCCTGTCTTGTGGGAACCCTCTAGGACCAGCAGACATCTCTGCTCTGGTTCTGCAGGGACCTGTTTGGCCAGAGCCAGGGGTGGGGCAGGCAAAGACCAGGCTGAGAGAAGCACCCCAAACAGTGTCCAGAGGCATAGTAAGGGGTGGGTGCCTATCTATAAGGAGCTCAAAACCTCACTGAAGTAAGTGTGGGGCCAGTAAACTCAGGCTTCTGCACATCTTTCTTATACTGGTCATGTGAAAGTTGGTCCAGCTTCTGCCAAAGAAAACAGAGCTACTGAGTAGAAATAAAATATATATTGTCCCGGACCTACTGATTTCTATTGAAAATTTTTCCACAGGCTGCCTTGTGCAACGTTGCCTGTATCAATGTAAGAAATATCCAAACCTGTAGAGAATGTTTATGAGTTTGTTTGAGTCCAAACCGATGACAATTGCCGGGGAGGTAGGATCTCAAATGCTCCAGAGAATTACAGTTTTGCAGTTACTTTTACACATTTGAGGTTAAGGAGGGAACATAAGGAAGATTACGTGATGGTGGGAGAAAGCAAGACGGGCGTTGGATTACAGGGTCGTTAAGATTATTTGCTCGCTTGAGGGTGTTCCACCTTTGGGGGGTATTACTTCTGGACTTCAAAGATGGGGTGCCCTAGAGGCATGAGGACAATGGTCAGGCTGGCTTCTAAACCTTTGTCTAAAGAAGTTACAGGCCTGGGGAGTGACTACCCACCATGACCTGCTCAGTTAGGAATTAAGGATTTATTACAACACCCCTTTTTCGTCCATACCTGGATCACCAATCCTGAGACTGACAGTCACCTGAAGCAGGTGGTACTATATGGCAGGTGCTATTTACAATAAAACTTTATTTACAAAAACGGGCAGTGGCCCACACTTTGCCCATCCCTGCAGCAGTTTACATATGATAGAAATTTCTTTCTCTTATGTGTGAAAGTGGTGAAGCAAGCGGTCCTAGTTTGGGGGCAGTTATTTAGGGACCCAGGTTCCCTCCACTGAGCTGCTCTGCGTTCCCCAGAGGCCATGGCCTCCTTTGCACGGTTGAAGCTGTAGAGAAGGGTAAAGAGAGCGCAGAGGAGGCAGGCCTGCTGCCTTAAGGCTTAGGCCTAGAGGTGAAACACAGACCTTCTACTCACATTCCACTGGCCACTACTTAGACCTCTGACCACATACAACTGCAAAGGAGGCTGGGAAATGTAGTCTAGTTGTGTGTCCAGGAAAAGGGAAGAATGGATGTTGGAGGATGGCCCACAGTCTCTGCTACCCACTGGCTTCTATGTCCCTTCTGCCTTTTTCTTGATACCTCCATTGTGCTGCTCATGTGTCCTCCTCCTCCCTACCCCTCCCGCCCCCTTCCTCTCCCTATAACTTCTCCCCCATGTGGTGCAGGAGAAGTTGACTCCACCCCTACTGTGGGGGTTGGTGTGACTGGTCTAAGGATAATCCCAGACCTTTTATTATAGTGATTGGGTCAGGGATCTAGACCAAGTTAACCAATGAGAACGCTATTCCTGGCCATAGGGGTGATTTGGGAATGAGGGGCTGTGACCCTAATGAGGCTGTTGATTTGGTAGGAACATCTGGAAAAGAAACATTCTTTCCCTGAAAAGGGAGTCTTCTTCAGAGTGGTGGGAATCCTGAGGCTACTGTAGCCATCTTGTACAAAACTGTGGTAAAATATCCATCACATAAAAGTTACCATTTGAACTATTTTTCAGTGTGCAGCTCACTGACACTAACTTTCACAGTGCTGAGCAACCAGCACCACCACC
Source organism: Rhinolophus sinicus (assembly GCF_057876585.1). Lineage (NCBI taxonomy): Eukaryota > Metazoa > Chordata > Mammalia > Chiroptera > Rhinolophidae > Rhinolophus > Rhinolophus sinicus. The sequence goes on from NC_142511.1 coordinate 17,816,758, forward strand.
ATCTCCAGAACTTGTTTCATCTTTCCAAACTGAAACTCTGTTCCCATTATATAATAACTCCCCACTTCCTCCTTCGTTCCAGCCCCTGGCAAGCACCATTTTACTTTCTATCTCTATTTATTCAACTATCTAGGTACATCATGTAAGTGGAATAATGGAGAATTTGCATCTTTGTGACTGGCTTACTTCACTTCACATGTTTCCAAGGTTCATCCATGTTGCAGAATGTGTCAGAATTTCCTTCTTTTATAGAGCTGAATAATATCCCATTGTAGGTATATACTCCACCTGTTTATCCACCCATCTATCAATGGACACTTGGATTGCTGCCACTTTTTGGCTGGTCACTGCAACCATTTTGCTCCTATGAGATGAACCAGCAAGTGCAGGAAGCCAACATGGAGGAAAACACAGCCAAAGGAATTGCTGAGAATGGAGCTGAGCTACCAAACCCAGCTGATCCTGAAGCCTGCCCAACCTCTGCTTTAGCAGATCTGCAAAACAATGACATTCTTCATCGTTGAATTGAGTTTTAGGTTTCTTACAGCTATAAACTATCTAACTGATGCATCTTTGAAAAAATTGCCTAGTTTCACAACTGCAGAAGAAAACAAAAATGAGCAAAACCACAGAAAAGTGGGGAATCTTTTGCTGACATGAATACTGGGAAAAAAATTTAAAAGCACATTTTGAAGATTTTGTAACTATCTATGCTAGTTACTTCCCTCCGGATGAGTGTGAGTGACTAATGCTGAGTGATGGAAAAACTGAAAAGAAAGACAAATTCAATTAGGTTAAAATGTTTGGTTACATGCAGTATATGTCATAAACCTTTATTTTGACCTTCAAAGATAGACTTTTATTGAAAGGAAAAATCAGTTTTTCTTATCCTTTGGCTGAACAAATGCTGTGTGCCTATTTAGAGAAGGGGGACCAAATTATGAGCCTGCCCAGGGCTCTCATCCAACCCCATCTGCCTCAACTGTGAATGAAGTTGGAGGGCTGGGGCTTGCAGGTCCCCTCTGAGCTGTGGCACCATTTGGGGGAAAAATGCCCTGAACTCACTGGCAGCCCAGGGATCTTTTCTAGCTGTTACCCTAGAAAAAAATCTAACTTCTCTGGGCCTCTGTTTCCTCATCTGTGAAATGGGTTTCTTAATACCTTTCCTATCCACCCCATGGGGTTGGTAGTGAAAACTGCAAATGCTGTGCAGATTTAAGGCTCCTAGGGGGAAATATTAACCCGTCTTCTGTTCAAAGTTCAGTAGCCTGAGGGCGGGGTGGCAATCCCTTTGACAAGCAGCCAGGTGTGCCCTTTAGATGGCAGTCTGGAAGCCCCGCTGCCTGTATGCCTGTGGCAGTGGCTGATAAGAAGTGTGTTTCCTGGGGAGAAGGAGATGGGCTCCCTTCCCTAGATTCCCTTTGTAAACAAGTGGATCCTGACACTGGGCTGGTCACATTCACATACACTGTCCAGTTCAAGCTTCTACAACTGCCCTGGGGGATACTCTTCTCATCTGAGAAGTGAAGTAACCGAGGCTCAAAGGGTTTACATTCAAGCCCAGATCTGAACTGAGAACCTGTCTTGGTCTCTGGAGCTCTCCCTGCTGTTCCATGTTACCTTTGTCTCCAAAGCCTGGACCCTTTCTCCTGCCATGTCCCTGGGTCTCTGAGAGTTCCCTCCCTTTGCTCACCAGTCTGCGGTCCTGGGCATTTTGCTGGGGGACTGGGGGCATCCAGGAGGAGAGCAGATCCTTACGCGTAGAGACAAGGGGTTCCATGGACATGTGTCAGCTCATGAGGCCACGGCTCGGTGCTCATGCTCCATGATATTGTTCTCCCTGCAGGAACACACATTGACACTGATGAGGTCAGGGCTATGATAGGTTTTCAGCAAAATAATTCTCCATTTATTGGTCCCAAAGGAAGAATCCCTGGAAGTAAGAACGTGTTGGAGGACAAAGAACCAGAAGTGCAAGGTGCCCACCTTCTGGGGGCCCTGGCTCGAAGGGCAGAGACACTATTTTGATCACCTTGATGTCCAGAGCCCGCTAGCTGACCCAGCACACAGCAGGAGCTCAGTACGAGTTTGTTAAATGAGTGAGTGAATAAATGAATGATGACTTCTATGAACGATGGCCCCACCTTGCCTCCCTTCCGGTGTTCTCTGCGCCTCCCCTCTCATACTCTCTCCTCTTACAGCTCCTTCTAGTCTCCCACTCACTGCCCTCCTGACCTGTGTAAGTTCACATCCCTCCTCCTGCACCTCCCTCTGCTCCCTTCCTTCCCCCAGTGGTCTGCTCCATGATAAGAGTTGTTTAGCTGCCTGTGTCCAGATAATTCTCCTTTCTGGCCACTGCCTCTGCGGAGTTCTCCTGCCCTGTCACTTGACCAGGCTGGCCAATTTGACTCAACCTTTGTCCTCCTTGCAAAAAACATTAACTCTTTTGAATTCAATCCCTTAATTCAAAGTGGTTCCTGGAGAGAGACTTTGGTTGTAAGCTGTCCAGAGGGAGTAGAATGAAAGGTACCCCAGAACCTTGCACAGGCAAGGAGATGCTACGTGTTCCCCCTCTGTGGTCTCCAGGAGGCAGCCTGTCAGCCTCTCTGTTCTCTTCAATGGGAAATCCGATTGAGAGGTGCAGAATTGCTTCTTGGAATGTAGATTACCGCACTGTGACTCTTCCTGTTACTCTGGCTTCTGCCCTCTTGCCTGGTCAGACCCCTGGCTCTCTGTAAAGTTCCCATGACCATCCTTGAAAGTGCCAGAGGTGTCCCATATGTGTTCCCAACAAGCCCCATCTGCACTGTCGGCTGCCAACCCCTCTTCCTATTTCTGTCCCCTTCCAGGGCTCTCCCCTGAGTGGCCCCTGTCACCTCCTGATGTACCCCACCACATCCTGCATCCATTCCTGCTGGGCCTGATACTGCGGGAGGCCTTGTGGGCTCCCCCTGGTTGGCTCTAGCTTGAACATAACTTCAGTTCAACCTGGGTCTCCCTCCCACCTTCATTTCTGAAATACTTCACTTTCATATGAGTTTTCTCATTGATCTTTCACCAAATACTCAAAACCACCTTCTGGTATTATTAGTGTCGTAAGGAAGGAAGAGGAACTCACTCAGACCAGCTCCAGCAGGAGGAGAGGTTTGTAGAAAGGATTAATCTCCAAGGGTAAAATGAAGTGCAGCCAGATGGCTTATGAACATTTTAGAAGGGAGGTGTGAACGGGGTTGAAATGACCAATTTCTGCTGTGGTCATCATCAGCACTGCCCTATATCACCTGCTGCCTGTGTGTGCCTATGAATTTGCCTCTCCATGCAGCAATAGTTGCAATCCTGACCTAAGTGAATGAATTTGCCATAAGCTGGCCTTAGTTATTAGAGTCTTTCAAGACTTTGAAGTAAGAGTATGACCTCTCCCAAGATGGCCACATCCCACTCAGCAATTCCACTCCTAGGTGTATATCTAAGAGAAGTGAAAATAGATGTCTACCCAGAAACTTTTTTTTTTTTTTTTTATGTTTTCTCATTTGGGTCTTTTTTTTTTTTTTTCAATTTTTTAAATTTATTGGGGTGACAATTGTTAGTAAAATTACATAGATTTCAGGTGTACAATTCTGTATTACATCATCTATAAATCCCATTGTGTGTTCACCACCCAGAGTCAGTTCTCCTTCCATCACCATATATTTGATCCCCCTTACCCTCATCTCCCACCCCCCACCCTACCCAGAAACTTTTACACAAATATTTATAGCAGCATTAGTCATAATAACCAAAAGATGGAAACAACCCAAGTGACTGTCAACTGATGAATGGATAAACAAAATCGAGTATATCTATACAATGGAATATTATTTGGCCATAAAAATGAATGAAGTACTGACATATGCTACGACAAGGATAAACCTTGAAACCATATGTTAAGTGAAAGTTAAACAGAAAAAGACTACATATTGTATAATTGCATCTATATGAAAGTCCAGAATAGGGAAATCTATAGAGACAAGTAGATTAGTGGTTGCTTAGGGTAGGGGGTCAGGGGTTGGTGAAGGTAGGTGGGGAGATCTACATGTTATAGGGCTTCTTCTTGACATGATAAGAATGTTCTAAACTTGGTGTGGTAATGGTGGCACATATTTATGAATATACTAAAATGCTACTGAACTGTGCACTTTAAATGGGTGAATTGTATGGTATGAATTTTATGTCACTAGAGCTTTTTAAAAAAGAAACAAACAAGATGTCCACATCCTAATCTCCAGAACCTGTGAATACATTGCCTTACACGGCAAAAAGGACTTTGCAGAATTAAATTAAGGATCTTGAGATAGGGAGATTATCTTGGATTATCTGAGTGGCTTTCATGTAATCACCAGGCTCCTTACAGGAGATAGGTAAGGGAGAGAGAGAGAGAGAGAGAGAGAGAGAGAGAGAGAGAGAGAGAGAGAGAGAGAGAGAGGTGAGGAGAGAAGGGAGAGAGAGAGAAGAGATTTAAAGATTCTGTGGCATTGAAGATGACATAAGGGACCACCAGACAAGGAATGAAGGCTCTAGAAGCTGAAAAAGACAAGGAAATGGACTATCCCCTAGAGCCTCCAGAAGGAATGCAGCTCTGCTGACACTTTGATTTTAGCCCGGTGAAAGCTATTTCAGACTTCTAATCTCCAGAACTGTAAAATAATGTGTTGTTTCTAACCACTAAGTTTGTGGTAATTTGTTATAGCAGCAAAGGAAAGCAATTACAAGAATTTACAGAGACAAGGTCAAGTGGTGGTGGGATTTAGTCAAGTTGAAGTCAAGTTGAGCCAGTAAATATAGAGAAAGCAACATGGCTTCCTCTAGGAAGCCTTCCCTCACCTTCTTTTTCCCATCTTAGACGATTTTGGAGGTCTCCTACAATGCCCGAGTTATCACCATTGCTGCACCACAGCCCTTAATTACCTGTCGGTTTCCCTCATTCAGATAGAGATTCCTGGAGAGGTGAGGGTCTTGAAGATTCATTGTTGCATCCCCCGTGCCTAGGATTGTGCCTGGTACAACCTAAGTGTTCAGCTATTTGGTGACTGAAAGACAAAGGCCCCTGAAGCAATAACTGGTCTTTATTGAGTTCTTATTGTGCTAAATGCTTTATATTTATTTCCTTATTTAACCCTCAAATCAATCCGATGAGCCAGGTGTCATCATGATCTCCACCACACAGAAGACAGAAAAGAAGCTCAGGGAAGGTCAGTATCATGCCCAGCCTGCCACAGAGCTGCTCAGTGCAGTCGTGCTCTACGACCGTGCTGTCCAATACCATAGCCACTGGCTGCATGTGGCGACTTACATTTAAATTAATTACGATGAAATAAAATAAAAAATCCAGTTCCTCGGTGACACTAGCCACATCTCAGGTGCCCAGCCACCACACATGGCTAGTGGTGACATCCTGGGCAGTGTTTCGATAAGACATTTTCATCATCACAGGAGTTCTATCTCACAGCACGGTTTTCAACCACTGTAACTATATCAAATAAAACACGTCATTTCAAATCCTTGATTGCCTTGGAAAAATAAAAGCAGACTCAGCTCTTCATTTTCCCAAGGTAGGAGCGAGGATTCTTAGGAAAGTCTGCGTCTCCCCGGTCTCATGACAGATGGGACACTCTCACTGGAAGATGCAGGAAACATATGAGCCAACAATCCCGGTCACCTGAATAGATCTGATAAATGTGGTCCCGCCCATGGGGAGAGTTGTGTGGCTGGATTACGGTGAGGCCTCTTCCAGCTGACAGCTTCCTTTGGGGCCCTGCAAGGGTGGCCCTGGGGCCTCATTCTCCTCCCATCTGATAAAGCAGGCCCCAAACATACTCTGTAGGTGCACAGGTCCCATATGTTTGTGTTGTAACCAGCCCACCAGAGGCTTCCAGAAACACAGTGGGAAGGGATAGCCATAACAACAATAAAATAGCATTTCAGGATTGCCGGCTGTTTACCAGGCACTGCTAAGAATTGCTTTATAGACGTCACCTTAGTTAATCCTTGCAAGTAGATATTGTGATCCCCAATTCACAGATGACAAAGTAGAGACCTGGCAAAGCCAGGGGGGCCTGCCCAAGGTCACACACAGGAAGTGGCAGAGCTGGGACACAAACTCCAAAATGGTTGAGAAAAGAAGCCATTTTTGTAATAACGACTATACAGTTTGGGTAGTTCATCCCCCATACACAAGCTGCCTTGGAAATTTCATGAGATGGAAGAGAGGGGTACAAACAGAGCTCAGCAAGCGTGCTGTCAGCCCTGAGCATTCTCCAGTCAGTTGCAGGCCTTGGCTGCTGTCCCCCCATGGGGAGAGGTGAGCAGCTGGGGCCAAGTAAGCCCCCAGCAGAGACCTTACTGTTTGCCCAGCTGCAAAAATGGGCTTGCTCCTAGGATCCCAGCCCTGTGACGGCTGCCTCCCTCACTGTCATCCTCAGGAACCAGGACATGTGGTTCAACCTGGAGAGAATAGAATAGAGGTGTTTCAAGGGACCCCCTCTGACCCAAGACTAGGCAGCAGGAGGGGGAAATATCAAGCCAGTAACACAGCCCGTGGTTTCTTGGGGGGAAACCACAGAAGACTCAGCTTGGGATGGCAAAACCCACAATCCCACCACATGAGGCATGTCCTGGGAATACCTTGGCTGCCAAGACCTATATTGGCACAAGACTCCACTGGCAGCATTTTCTTGTGGCTGTTAGCTCTCCTGTCCAGCAGTAACCTCTGTTGTTGGTGGCCCTGTGAGGAGGACACTGGGGCAGGAGGGGATGGCGGTGAACACTGAGGAAAGAAGGTGTGGGGACAGAGCCAGGAGTGCAGTTTCCAGGCTCTCGGCCTCACGTGGAAAGGTGCTGGATCAGGTAGTAAATGGCCATCAACTGTCATTGGATGGCCATCAGCTGTGGCTAGTTGGCCGTCAGCTGTAACCAGTGAGCCATTGGCCACTAATATAACTGCCGTGGCTACACTAGCAGGAAATGGGGGCTAGCAAGAAGATGGTGGCTGAGCTGGCAAGAGCGGATTGTACTTAGCACGGCGGATTGCAGGTTGTAGATTGCAGAGAAGTGGACGGCAGGTTGCGGATCACGTGGCTCCTGCTTCCTGTGTCTCCAACCTAGCTGCCAGCGAGACTATAGTGGTATGACTCCCCTATCTATGGCTCCATGGGTGTTCCTTTTTGGGCTCACCATATCCTGTGTTCTTATGCGGGGAGCGGGACCAGAGACCCCGCAGGCCACCCTGCATGACAGAAGGCTTCTAGCTCTGCCCTCAGCGAGCTTCCAGCATGATGCAGGAACCCAGTTTTTTTACCCCAGAGAAGCTCCCAATTTGGTAAGAGAGGTATAGCCCCTTGCCTCCAGGCTCACAGTCTTCGAGAAGAATCCTAGAGCACAGTCTGATCTTGGATTCTACATCCAAGCAGAAGCAAAATTTAGAGCAAATCCAGGAGTCCTTTCTCAGGCCCTCCCACCTCCTTTGCTAATGCTCCCCCCACCCCCACCCCTTCCGCCGCCCAGCAAACACAGGACCACGAGCAATTCCCAGGCCAAGAGCAAGAAAGAAACGTAGTCTATGCAGACAGGTAGGTGGTGATGTTTTACGCATAGCTTTGATTTTACCTTAATTGATTTAAAAAGTAAACAATTCAGGAATTTGGGTACTATGTTTTTGGTAACACCTTCACATACAGGTTTTTTGGGGACTTAAGTTTTCATTTCCCTCAGGTAGGTACCTAAGAGCGAAACTGCTGGGTCATATGGAATTCTTGGCCCAACTGTTTTCCACAGCGGCATTTCACACTCCCACCAGCAGGGGATGGCAATTCTGATTTCTCCACCTCCTTGGGCACGTCCGTGTGAGATGCCTCTTGGCTGTGCAGTTGGTGATGTCAAGCCAGTGTGGAACTCAGGGAGAGACCAGGCTGGACAGTCGCGGGTCTCAGTGCAGAGGTGGTGCGGACATTGTGTGACATGCTAAGCAATGGGGTGGGCCCAACAGCCAGAGGTTGGCAAGGTGACCAGGAAGCAGCTGAGGGAAGAGAGCGGGGCCTGGGAGAGATAGGAGGAAGCCAAGGAAGGAAAGTCTTTCTGGGAGGGGGGAGGGGATAGGCTGTGTCAAACGCTGCTGACGAGGAAGAGGAGAGTGAGAACTGACCACTGCTCTGGGCCCCGGGGAAGGTTCTGGTGACAGTAAGAACCACAGTTTCATGACAGTAGTGGGCAAAAGCCATTGGAGTTAGCCTCGTGGCTGAGGTGGGGGTGGGCATGTTCTTCAGGGTCTGAGGAGGTTTACTGAGGCTTGATGACTGATCTTGAACAGGTTTGTGAAGGGGAGATGAGACCACAAGCCCATCCATAAAGCTCCACTCACCTCTTTCCTGAGAGTCCTGGAGGTGTTTTGCCAGAATTCTTAAAACTATTTACTTGTCTTGGCTCCCTCTAAGCTCCCAGGACAGCGACCATCATGGGGCAGGTGGTGGGGGGAGGATGGGTCCCTCCCAGGCCTTCTCATCCTTTGATGAGACCTCTATTTGCTTTGTACCTTCTTGGTGCCCCAGCTTCAGGGCCTTTGAGGAGCGAGGAGGAAGCCTTACTCCCCTGGATGGGCATCCTGGAAGGCTGCCATACTCTTTCTCCCTCTCTGGCTGGCACCAGGCCATATCCCGTGCCAATGTGTGGGTATTTAGCCATGGGAGGCATGAGTAAGGCCAGCAGCCCCCAGCCTCAAGGGCTGCACTGTGCCATCCTGCTGCAATCAACCCCCTATGTGTCTGTCCCCTTCACCTGGCTTCCAGGCTCTCCTCTTGGCTGGCTGCCTACCACGCAGGGCTGTGGGTATGGACTCTGAACTGGAGGAACGTGGGGGGATCTGACTCGGCCCTTGTTGAGGGGAATTCCACAGGAGGAGGAACAGGAAGGCTTGTTAGGCAGCCTACTCTACTCTCTACTGACCAGTGCAGGTGGGAAGGAGGACTATGGCGGCTTTGATCCTGAGGCAGCCTGGAATGACTTCAGCCTTCATGTCACAGTGCTCCCTAGTCGCAGCCTTCCCACATCGGTCTGGTGAGCCCTGCCCCATTCCATAGGCTCTGGGGCCCAAGGGCTGGCTGAGGTGGCAGAGCTCTGACCATTAATAATGGTCCCATAACCATCCCTCCAAAGTATATGGGGTTTGGATGCCTGGCTCGGCAGCAGCCCTACTGACTGAAACCCTGGGGCCGGGTGCCGATGCGTGGAGTTTCGGGGACGGTGTGGTCTTAGAGGCTTACTCTCTGGGCAGCACCATTTGTTTCTGTGCTAGCTCCTCACAGAAACTTCCCATTATGCTTTCCCCTGAAGCCCAAAATGCTTCCAAGTTCCATTCCCCAGCTGTGAGGTCACTGGCCAGTCTCCAGGGCCTGGGCAATGCTGCTTCCTCCCATAAAACAAAGCTCTAAAAGGGTTCTGCCCTCCTCTTGCCACTAATGAGCTCAGCAGAGGAAGCTCGGTGGTCTTCGCTCGGCTATCTTCCCCATCTCCCCAGCCTGGGGGAAGGATGGCGTAAGGGATGAGCCTGAAGACGGAGAAGCAGTGAAGGATGTTGGAAATCACTCATCTCATTTTCAAACAGGGAAAGCAAAGCTAAGTGGTAGAAGGCCTTGCCGAAGAGTAAAATCGAAAGCCCGTACCAGGTGCTGGATTGTACACACAAGCTCCTGTATTTTCACCTGCATCACTAAGGCACAGATATAAATTATCATGCTAGTTTGACAAATGAGGAAACTGAGGCTCATAGGTAATTTCCTAGAGTCACACATGGATTCTACCTCTGGTCATTGGTGTCCTCTTCCCCTATCCCTGGGGCCATCATCCAAGTGCATCAGAATGAACCTGCAACCTTGAGGGTCCAGGAGCCACAGAGCATTTGGAACCACAGAGCCCTTTGGTCAAGGCTGCTATTCCCAAAAGGGGACACAGTGCAGACACTCAGAGGCTGGACTTAGAGCCAGTGAGCTCTGGGTTGGTTCACTGCTATCTGTGGGACTTTGGGCAAGTTATTTCCTACCTTAAGCCTCAGTGTCTTCGTCTTTAAAGTGGGTCTAATGTTAGTACTCACGTTATAGGTTGTAAAGATGAATGAGGTCGTGTAGGGAAGGGCTCAGTGAAGACACAGGTTTCGTGACCTCAATGTTGTAGCTATTCCTGGGGTTATAATCCCAGAACCCGAGGCTCAGACATCATCTCTCTCCTATTAATCCATCCGGTCCCTTCCTCGGTGGTGACATTTCAGTTACAAGGAGATGGGAAACAGGCCAAATGTCAATGGCTTGACACTGATTTGCATTTTACAAGTGTGAGTCACCTGATGTGGTGAGTGGCCCCAAGGCCCAGGCTCCAGTGTTGCCCCTGTCCCAGCCCAGGAGGCAGGATGATCACTAATGTATCAGGACAAAGGTCTGACTGCCTTCCCTCTGTCTCCTTCTCTCCTTAGCCTCCTCTGCTTCTCTTCTCAGGGATTGGGGGGCACGGGGCTGTCACGGAGGAAGCTGAGGTCTCCAGCCTCGCGTACAGTAGTTAGAGTCACAGACAGTAGCCCTGAGCCCAGCCAGCTCTTCTCTGCCTCCCAACAGTGAGTGCTTCGGCCACAGTGTGGACAGCCCACAGTCATGTAAAGTCCTTTCTTCCCACCAGAGTCTCCTCCTTCGGAGCGAGGGAAGCAATACGAAAAAAGTTGGGCCTCACTGGGCCCGGGAATGACTATCTGGGAGCATCACAGGCCGGTCTGGAAAACAAGGTGCTGCTTTCTCTCTTCTCACCCTTTCAACAGCCCTGCTCTAGTGGCAACATGTAGAAGAGAATTATTATTATTATTATTTCCATTTGAGATATAATTATAGCAGCACCCAAAGCAAAGCCTCACACCCTTGGCACTGCTGGGGAAATTGGGCATGTGATTACATCATAGAGTCATCCTGTCTCACCTCCCTCCATTCTCTCTTCTCTCCCCCTCCAGCCCAGCCAGCCGTGCCCCACCCCCACTCATGTTATTTATGGGACTTCTCTGGCTCTGGGCCAGTGAGGTTGCTCCCCACTCCCCAGTGCCTCTGGAAGGCCCTCCTTTTAACTGCATCCTCCATTGGGTTGGAGCCCCAGAGGTCACTGGTCTGGAAGGGCTTTGATCCAGATTCTCGGGCTGGGTGGGGCATATACAAAGCCCCAGCAGCTATAGGACTAGAGTCAGTTCAGCACGGGTTGGAGGAGGTACAGGGACCTGGGCATGCTGGGAGCCTTGCAGTCAGTCCTCTGACTGGGCCTCCCTTCTGGAGACTCCCTCGGGCTCCAACGGCCTCCTGGGGGGCTGAAGAGGGCACCGTCAGGGACGTTGCTCATGTGCTGAGAGGGCCCCGTGGCCTGCTTCTGGCGGGGAAGTCTGGTTTCAGGTTCTTCTAGGCTTAGCCCTGTGAGGAAGGAAGGTGGCTTGGTTACCAATTGGCTTCTTGGCCCTTTTTTTGTGGGTACAGTCAGCGGCACCCGGGCTGTCGAGATAAGGTAGCAGCTTCCCCACCCAGGGGCTCCACAGTAGAGATACCAGTCGCCTTGTTCTCCTTCTGGAGGTGATGACTCATGAGAGAGACAGGGTGGGGACAGCGCCTGCAGCCCATCTCTCTGTGGTAACACATTTCAGGAATCCCCCACAGCTGAGGAAAAGACCTGTGACACTTGGTGAGAAGGAGAGACACAGACAGTCCAGAAAGCCACGTAACTCCCACCAGGATTCTGAGCTATGAACACGGGGACACCTGTTGCCCCACCTTTCAGATGCCCCACTGTTGGCCCAAATTCTCTTACGACAAAATCATTTGAGATCTATGCCCGTGGCCCTCCTTTCTGCTCCCATTGGGTGTACTTCTGTTCAATCAAGTCACACAGGGGATTCAGATTACCCATAGGGTAGAGAACGCCTCCAGCGGGGAACCTTGAATAAATGGCCTGAGTTGCTAGGAAAGAAAGTTGCTGCTGGTTTTCAGTAAACCATCTCTTTCGCCATTCAGAGACTCGACAAAGAACTGGGTAAGGACATAAAGTTCTAATGTGGTAGCCAGTCATTGGCATCACACGGCTACAAAGTCAGAAGCATCTTTTTGCTTTATCCTCTGTCTATGGTTCTGACTTTTTCTCCATCTCTCTTCTCAATACTCATCCTCCTATGTTCTGGGCACCCCATTGATGACAGGTTGATCCATGAGCCAGGGATGCAATCGGGGTCAAAGGAGGGAGATGGCCAACCTGTCCGTGTTGGTTAGGTGTGAGATGGGACCACAGGGCTAGAACAATGAAATCTGCCTGGGGTGGAGAGGCGCATCAGAGAAAGTTTCTGAGAAATGACATCTGGATGGGGGTCTCATGTACTAAGTTCCCCAAGCACACGAGCTGAAGAGGGCACTCTGGGCCCAGGCAGGGTAGAAAAAATATAGAACATCCAGTTAAATTTAAACTTCAGATAAACAGTAAAAAAATTTTAGGACATGTCCTTAATAATATATGAAACAAGCGTATACTAAAAAGGTATTTGTTACTTATCTGAAATTTAAATTTAATTTGCCATCCTGAATTTTGCTTTGCTAAATGTGGCAACCCTACGTCCAGGAACCAGCAGGAGCAAAGACAGAAACAGCATTTGTGGGAAGGAGGAGTGATCTAGCTGGTTAAGAGCCACAGAGCCTTGGGCCTCCTGACTTAGGATCACAGACCACCTGCCAGCAGATGCCAACACTTAGACCATAGCTCTTAGCTGCTGCGCCAGCCCTTTCTTCCGGGACCTCCTCATCATCAGCTGGAGAAACCCAGTTTCACGTATTCACTGTTTCTTTTCTTCTTTCCCAAGTTTCTGCATCCAGCCCCTTCCCTTGGGTCAGTATTCATTTAAGCTATTCAGTATACATTTACTGAATGGCAGTCAAGTGTCAGCAGTGTGTTTGGCGCTGATGATACAGGGGCACGTGGAATAGACACAGCCCTTGGCTACATGGATTTATAGCCTACACCTTTCAAAACCTCTTTTGACAGTAAAAGTTCTGACAATTAAGTTTGTGAACTTGCTGCAAACATGTTGCTGACTTTTTTTATATCAGAGGGATTCTTCATTATGAAGTTGTACCAACTGGACAACCGCTTAACCAAGTTTACTATTTGGAAGTGCTGAAAAGGCTGCATGAAAAAGTTAGACGGCCTGAACTTTTCCCCAACAATCACGACAATACACCAGCTCACACAGCACTGTCTGTGAGGGAGATTTTAGCCAGTAAACAAATAACTGCATTGGAACACTCTCCCTACCCACCTGATCGGGCCCCCAATGATTTCTTTCTTTACAAGAAGGTAAAAGAAATATTGAAAGGAAGACATTTTGATGACATTCAGGACATCAAGGGTAATACGACAACAGCTCTGATGGCCATTCCAGAAAGAGACTTCCAAAATTGCTTTGAAGAGTGCACTAGGTGCTGGCATCGGAGCATAACTTCCCAAGGGGAGTACTTCGAAGGTGACCATAGTGACATTTAGCAATGATGTACGTAGCACTTTTTCTAGGATGAGTTCATGGACTTAATTGTCTGACCTCGTATGTGATGGGTGGGAGTAGATAGTAAAAAAGACACGTATAAACACATATACAAGCTAAATTTCTCCTATCCTCCTTTTTTTTTTTTTTCAAATAGCTATTTCACAGAAAGGAAATTTCCGAGCCAGAGGCCTGCTCTGGAATTCTTAACTCTTTCTCCTTTCCAGCACGGAACAGGAACAACTGAGTTCTTAAGAGTTCTCTCTGTCATTCTGTCCGTGCACTGGATTAAAAAGCCGTTGGGAACAGAGCGCTGTTAGAAGATACAGGAGGAAAGCATCTGTCCCAGACCCCAAATGCTCGTCTGATGAGGGACACTGAACACACACTAAAACCAAACACCTCCACTCCCCACTCCAAATTACCTCTAATACAAAGATGTAGTTAGAAACACCAATCAGTAATGACAGGACTGTAATTTCAGTCATGGCCAGTGATGGCCTCCACGTGTGAGGCACGGGCTGTGCACTGAGCACTTTCATCACTGTTCCGTTCAGAACACATGGCCCAGAACAATCCTGTCTATTAACCCCAACCAACAGTTGAAATGACAGACCACAGGGAGTGGGTAATTTGCCCAGGGTCCAGCAGTTGGCAAGTGGGGCTGAAATTGGGCTTTAAGACTGCAGACCTCACAAACTTAACCATGATGCTAAAGATCTGGAGGGATAATCTGTGCCTCTGACATCTAAAATTGCCTGTAAGTAAATGCAAACGTGCATGCATTTTCACATGTGTGTTTCCACACCAGGGATCTGGTCTCGGCCAATCCTTTCACTGGCTCAGGGTACTCACTGAGCTGGGAGACTTTAATCAAGTCACGTATCTCAAGGGTGGAAATGCAAACCTCCCATGTTCTTTCCTGCCCTGGAGAGTCACTGTGGTTTAGAATCTCTAGAGCAGTCATTTTACAAGTGTGGTCCCCAGACCAGCAGCTGTAGCATCCTGGCACCTGGGAGCTTGTTCGAAATGCAAAATTTTCTGGCCCCATTCGTGACTTCCACTGAATCAGAAATTCCAGGCTCAGCCATCTGGTGATTCTGATGCTCCCTCAAGTCTGAGAAGCACTAATCTAAAAGGACTTATGCTTTCCAGCTGCTGCCAAGTTTCTAGAGCCCTTGCTCTACTGATGAGGCAGGAGGCAGCCCGTAAGGGCTTGTCCTGGGACGAGGGCTCTCCAGCCCATGCCTGGCATGTAATAGATACACAATACATGTATTTTGGTTAAAGGAATAACTGACACCCAGAGTTCATGTCTCTGTTATCATGTCAGGAGGGGACTGTCACTAGGGTGACACCTTGGCTGGACTGAAATGCCAGGATCCTCAGGGGTTCAGGCAGACCGTAAACACCCTGGACAGCAGGAGGGGAAAACTTTATTTCCCTTAAGTCTCAGGATGAACCCAGACCCCGAGACAGGCTCACCATGCTTCTGACCTTTGGAGTTTTCAGCAGGAGTTATCAAAATTGTTAAAAGTTACCACAGAAATATCTGGCTCATCTAGTGGTGAGCTGATAGACGATTGTCGGAGTAAAAAGCTCTGGCTTGCAGCATTTGCTGACTCCCAAGGTGTAAATACTCCCATCATGGCCCATGGAGACACCACTGGCACTAGCAACTTGCTTGAAACTAAAAGGGTCCTTGTTTTAAAAGAAAGCATGCAAATACTATGAAGTCTGACAATTAAGTTTGTCATTGTTGCAATGATGTTGCTACCCTTTCTTGATATTACAAGGATTATTCATTTTGAATTTGTACCAACTGGACAAATGTTTCACCAAGTTTACTGTTTGAAAGTGCTGAAAAGGCTGTGTGGAAAAGTTAGACAACCTGAACTTTTCGCCAACAATTCATAGCTCTTGCATCACGGCAATGCACCAGCTCACACAGCACTGTCTGTGAGGGAGTTTTTAGCCAGTAAACAAATAACTGCATTGGAACACCCTCCCTACTCACCTGATCTGGCCCCCAATGGCTTCTTTCTTTACCCAAAGAGAAAGGAAATACTGAAAGGAAGATATTTTGATGACATTCAGGACATCAAGGGTTGTGTGACGACAGCTCTGATGGCCATTCCAGAAAAAGAGTTCCAAAATTGCTTGAAGGGTGGACTAGGCACTGGCATTGGTGCATAGCTTCCCCAGGGGAGTACTTCGAAGGTGACCACAGTGATAGCAAAAAGTATGTAGCACTTTTTCCAGGATGAGTTCACGAACTTAATTGTCTGACTCCGTACATATGTATGTGGAAAATCAAACAGCACAAAAGACTTAAGATGAGAAACATCTTCATCACCTTCAGTCCCGCTCCCAGAGGGAACCATCCACAACAGTTGCTGGGTTTAGTTCTACTGATGGTCGCGTCATAGCTCCACACGGTGAGCTCACACCATCATGTATTCGTCTCCCATCCCCAATGTCCACTGAAGCCCTGGCTTGAACGAGTAGCAACCTAGCTCATCCCTAGCACCTTCTACTCCCTGCCACCATCCACTCCCCGCTTGGTTATTTTGATGATACTTTGCAATTCTTCTATCAGTTACCTTTAAGTCTTTAAATAATAGTAGCAGGCCCTCTTCCAGTGTTTGTTCTTAGAAAAGGTGCTGTTATATGCACTTCAGGCTTATTAATGATTGAATCCTCACAGTGGCCCTCTGAGGTAAGTTCTATTTTCATTCCCATTTTATAGATGAGAAAACTGAGGCACAAAGAGGTTAAGTAACTTGCCCAAGCTAGTAAAAGGCAGAGCTAGAATTCATACCCAGACAGGGTGGCTCCAGAGTCCAGGCTTTTAAACCTCTCAGAGGAAGGTCTTATGAAGTTGCTTCATGTTGGGGAGCAGTTGCAGGGGGAAAAGCCATAGGAATATAAACATGTCAGCAAGCTGTAGCCTATTTGCTTTTATTGCTCTTACAATGAGCAGAGATAATGTCTACACAAGCCTGCCTCTGCCCTATCAGGTAGTTTGAGCTGGAATGGCTCAGGGCCCTGTCCACCATTAGAAATATGGAAGGTGGGAGTTGCTGAAGGTCTGTGGTCAAAATTTGTCTTTACATGAAGGCCCCAGGTAATTCTGAGAACATGTGTCTATCGCTATGGGCTTTTTTCCGACCCATTCACCCTGTGTGGTACTTGGTGGGCCCTTTCAAACTGGAAGATTTGAATTCTTTTTCAGGTTTAGGAAACTGTCTTCTCTTATTTCTTTGATAATTTCTCCCCTTTATTTTCTCTCTTGGATGTTGGACTTCTTAGATTGAGTCTCTATCTCTATGTTTTGTTTGTTTGTATTCTAGCAGATTGGTTGACCTTTTCTTTGAAGTCCTTATATTAAATATTTTATTGTAGCAATCACAGCTTTAATTTCTAAGAAACTTTCTTCTTTTTTAATTGTTTCTTTTTCCTCATCAATCTGTTTTGGATCAGATGCCATCCATATCTTCTTGGATTGCTCTGAAATTATACATTAGAATTATTCGAGTTCCCTGAGTTAACGCC
This sequence comes from Rhinolophus sinicus, assembly GCF_057876585.1. Taxonomy (NCBI): domain Eukaryota; kingdom Metazoa; phylum Chordata; class Mammalia; order Chiroptera; family Rhinolophidae; genus Rhinolophus; species Rhinolophus sinicus. The sequence goes on from NC_142511.1 coordinate 17,833,877, forward strand.
ATTTCCTTTGGGGCCAGTTGTTCTGTTTTCTTATCCTGATTTTTCTACTTCCTGGTTTTTCTTCGGTTCCTGAAGTTGGTATACATTCAGCATTCCTTTGTTCCAGCTCTGTTCATCTAGTCCTTACTCTGTCTCTGTGTGAGACTCTGTGCCTGGGACTGGGAATATGACAAGTTCCTGTCCTCATGGAGCTTTCCATTTCACAACAGACTCTATCATGATACAGCAGATTGGCTAAGCAATGGCTCACCCTGTGTTTGTATATTCCATACTGTATTTAACATTTTGGTTTCTTGTCTGCCAGCCCCACTAGACTGTGATCAGGGGCTCACATTTTACATATTTATTCCAAGGAGGTCCTTGGTAAAAGTTTGATACATCTTGGTTGAATGGAACTGAATAGAGTTCTGTGATTGTTGCTATATTTACACACACACACACACACACACACACACACACACACACACACACACACACTGATGCTGTAGAGTTGTGTTGGGGTCTTCTGGAAGGATGGGAGAGACCAGAACCAAATGGCATTCCACTGGAAGGTTTTGCAGAGGCATGAAAATCAGAGTACCCCACGGCCACTGCCCATCCCGCTCACCCATCCACTCACTTTCTAAATAAACACCAAGGATACCATTGCCTCTTCTCTCTCTAGTGGCTACAAACTGTCACTTTTGCTTGCAGTGTCTCAACATCCTACCTTCCACCTCAGCTCTATAATTATCATTAAAAAGAAGGGGAGGCAGGAATGCACTAACCAGGCAATCTCTGGTGTCTCCCTTCCTCTTCCTGCTCTCCCAGAGTGGGAAGCCTCTTTCCAAAGGACAATGGGCTGTGGGTCCAGAACCTCAGTTCATTCATTTGTTCATGCATTCATTCATTCAGTCATTAATCCTTTATTAAGGAAACGTTATGTATTAGATTTAGTGCCAGGATCTAGAGACTTAAAAAAAAAAGGATATGATGCCTTCCCTACAGGTTTCAGGAACTTACAGTCCAGGAGGCTAAAGCATTTGACATTTTTCCAGGAGTGAGCAGCAGGCCCCGCTTTCCTTGTCGCCCCAACCCTGTGTTCCCACTGAATTTGACCTCTGTTCCTAGGCCTCCACTTTAGGCTACTGCCTCCCTAAGTGGGAACTCAATAGATGTATGTGCTGGTTGAATGAATGAATGAATGAATGAATGAATGAATGAATAGCACTGCCTAGCATGGTGGGGATATGCCCAGCTTCTTCACCCTGAGGGGACCCATTGCCAACTCCCGAATTATTCTGGAATCCCAAGGACTATTTGAGACCCATGATAAACAGAGGGACCAAAACTCTCTGCAGCTTCATGCTTCCTACTGTGTTGCCCCGAAAATAAGACCTAACCAGAAAATAAATCCTAGCATGAGTTTTCAGGATGACATCCCCTGAACGTAAGCCCTAATGTGTCTTTTGGAGCAAACCTTAATATAAGACCCGGTCTTATTTTTGGGGAAACATGGGAAGGAGCTGACTTTCCTGGCCCAGGCGCCTGGCTAGGGAGAGCTGAGCTCGTTAAAATCGGGATCAAAGAGAGCTTGAGAAATGCAGAAACTCATTAACACAGGACCCAGACAGACAGGCCCTGGGAGTGAATGTGGTAAGGGGGGAGGGGTAAAGGGAGGCTCTAGGGTGCAAGGAGTTGCTGTTAATAAGTTTAAAGAAAGAAAAACATGTGTGAACATTAGGGCCAGAGCCCAGACTCTGGGATGCCTGTTCTGAAGCTGGGGCTGTGGTAACACAGAGGAGGCAGCCGGGGCTGCCTGGGGATGCTCTGCCAGGTGTGGTCACAGAGCCAAATGAGCTGTGAAGTCACTGGCCAATGATGAGCGGCGCTGGAATTCCCCATTTTCCTGCCTTCCTGGTCAGAAGCAACTGGCCTGCCCCTCCCGTCAGAGAGCTTCTTCCCTTCCCTTCCTGGAGAGGGGAGAGGGGAGAGGCCCTTGTTCCGAGCAGCCACCGGTCTTCTCCTATTCACGCTCTTGTGCAGTGGGCTTGGGCTGGAGTTGCAGACTCGGAGTTCTGTGACACAGTCGTGGCACAGCCTGGGAGCTCAGGCCAGGAATCCAGAAGAGGGATCAGGATGTCTGAAAAGGACGCAGGATACCGAGGACCGCAGGGGGCTCTGGGAATGGAGGGTTGACTCTGAAGGCCAAGTGAGCCTGCTGAGCGGACAGCACCCCTCCCACACTCCAGAGCAGCTCTTGGCAAGAGCACAGGCAGGCAGGAACAATGGGAGGAAGAGAGCATGTGCAGGGCCCAGAGGTGGGGGTGTCCGAGGCTAGGCCTCCAGCCCTGTGGGCATCCAGGGACCAATGAAGATACAGGGGTTGTGTCTGTAGGGGCAAGGCTGCTGGGCCTGCACTCAGTGAGGCCTGGCCCAGGGTCGTGCCAGGAAGAAGGCCCGGTCCTGGGGTGGACGAGTGGCCTAGTGCAGGGGTTCAGAGGTGGAGGCCAGGAACCAAAGACCCAGCTGTAACAAAAGTTACAAAGGGGTGTTTATCGGAGCTTCTTAGGAGGCCCCAGGAAGGTGGGCGGGTAGGTTTCCTGGGGCTGGCTGAGAAGCTTGAGGGACCTGTTTGTGAAACACCCGGGGTCTCTGGCTAATCAGGTTGGAAAGCGGTCCACCTGGCTCGTGGTTAGGGGCAGCACTGATCACAGTGGAGACATGGGGATATTTCTCCCCTGACACTCAGGCCCTCTGTCCTTGTGGTGAAGGGAGAATCATCTTAAAGAAAAGAGCAGTGAGATAGAGTTCTTTCCGTTTGCATGCATGTCCTAATCCCCCGAGAAATTAGCTTTCCCTCTTTCTTGCACCATCTCTCTCTCCCCAACAAGCCCGTCAGCCCTGACCAGACTGCAGATGGCAGTGGGGTCCTCCCGGACCAGAGCCCTGCAGGAGCCCCAGGGACAGCAGGGGAGGCCAAGAGGAAGAAAGGGCAACTCCAGAGCATGCCTAGGTGGCACCTCCCTGCCCAGCGGAAGCCAGGCTCCTGGACAGTTCTCTGTCTCCCTTTGTCTCCACCGGCAGGAGGGGCAGAGCCTACTTCCTCCACACTCTTGGAAACAACGAACAAGTTCCTGACCCTGTTCTCAGTGTGTGTGTGTGTGTAAGAGGGAGTGTATGAGTGTGAGTGTGAGTGTGTGTGAGTGAATGTGTGTGGGTGTATGACTGTGAACATGAGTGTCAATGTGTGTGATGTATGTGGATGACAGCATGTGAACAGGATGTGAAACCATGTATACATGTATGAGTGCTGAGCATGTGTGGTGGGTGTGAATGGGGTGTATGTGTGGTGTGAGTGTGTAAGGAGGCTCCCCACCCTGCTAGGCCCTGTACTCCCCACCATGCTGTGAGATCTTGGACAAGTTACTTCCTCCCTCTGAACCTCAGTTTCTTCATCCGTAGAATGGGTATAATACTATTTACATCATCGAAGTGTTGTGAGGAGTCCATCTTCAGAAGAATCTAACAGTTGGGTCTTGGAGAAGACCAGTGAGTTGTGAGAACTGTGGCATGAGGGGCCTGGGTAGGTGGACATTGATGTCAGATAGCAGAATATTTCCCATATTCTCTCCATGTCTTCACCCCAAACACACAGGCCTAGGATGTCTGAGCTGTCAGGACCTTAGAGACCACTAGAGGCCGAGAGAGGTGTCAGCCGGCTTCACAGAGGCCAGTTTGGGACTGGAGTCCTGCCTTTCTGACTTGGTGGGACTCATTCTGGCAAATACTATAGTGATTAGAGCACAGCCATCAGATCTGGATTCGAACCCCAGCTCTACCACTCAGCCACCTCACTTGTCTAATCTTGTTCTTTCATCCCCTAGATGAAAACAATACTAGCCCACACCTTGGAGTAGTGCTGGCCAATGCAATAGCCACTTGCCAGGTATGGCTGTTTCAATTTAATTAAAGTTACGTAAAATCAAAATTAATAAGAGTCATTGTCTCTGTTTCCCCAGCCATATTTCAGATGTTCAATAGCCACATGTGGCTGGTGGCCACTGTATTGGACACAGCAGACACACACTGTTCCCATCATCGCAGAAAGTTCTGTGGGTAAGCGCTGCCTTGGAGGGCTGTTGTGAAGACTGTACGAGGCAATGAGAATAAAGCGCTTAGCTCAGAGCCTGGCTCTGAATAAATGATGACAGCTGTCACTGTTATTATCAGAGCTTCCTGAATAGTCTTCCTCCCAGCTAAGGGCGGCCTAAAGGCCAGGACATTCCTTGGAGCCATGGCCATGGCTGTGGTCTGAAAGTATCACAGGATTTGGGGTGGTGAAGTGAACATGTCTTCTTGAGCTATACTCTGAGGATGGGGACAAATTGTTCAAGTCCTGTATTTTACTGACAAGGAAACTGAGGCCCAGAGAGGTGAAGCGACTCCCCCAAAGTCACCTGACAAAGCTGAGGCCAGAGTCCTGTTTTCTGACTTCTCACCCAATGATCCTGTCCCCTGCCCCCACTCAGGTACACCCAGAGCAGGCTGCATCAGAATTATCTGGGGGCTTCATAAAAACCCAGATTTCTAGGCCCCACCTCAGATGTCTTGAGCCAGAACTCACAAGGTAGAGCCCGAGGTCTGCTTTCTTACCAGGAGCTCCAGATGCTTTTGATCTTTAGCCAGTTTGAGGGCACTAAGCTGGAAGACCAGGGTCTGGCTGGCTCAGGCCCCTGGCGGCTTAAAGATGGCAAGCTCAGGATGCATAGGCCTTCTCGACCCCTCACACTCTCCTGAGCTAGTATCCCCAGCATGTCTTTCTTCCCCTTCCCCCTCTGACACACATCAGAAATAAACTCTCAGGGTGCCTTGGAAAAGGCGAGCGAGTGAGGACCTTCAGCTTCTTCCCATCAGAGGGGCCACGGCAGCCGCTCTCGCCAAGGTGGCAGAGGCTGGAGCTGAGGAGGCTGAGAAAGCACTCAGGCCACAGCACGGTGCTCACTGAGGGACTCTTCTGGCCTGGGCACCTGGACTTTGCCTGAGGCTCGTTGGCCAGGGAGGGAGCCAGTCACTCCAGCCCTGACTGCCAAGAGCAGTCCTGACAAGATGGCAGCTGTCCAGCCTTCAATGTTGTTTGGCTCAGGGAGACTGCTCTCTCTGACAGGAAGCCTTTAATCTCCATAGTGGTAATCACCAGTTGAGAGGGACCAGCTTCCCATTCCAGGGAGCTCAGTGGGATTGTGCAACCCGGCCCTTTGCAAGGAGAGCCCCCTTTCATCTGAGCATGCCAAGTGTCTTGTTATCCATGTAGCTGGGGAACAGAGACAACACTTGCCGGCATCTGCCCCCTGTGTACACACAGTTTAGCTGGGGCCGGGGGAGGGCTTAAGTGGGGGGTGGGATGGGCCAGAGTCATCTGGGGTGGGTGCTTTCCAGAAAGTCTCCCTGCTCTCCACATCTGGCTTCAGACACTGCCACATTCCAGGGGGAAGCTCTCAACAATGGGGATTCCCTTGGGACGAGGTGGGAACTGTCTCCTACATCCTCTGTTGAGGGCTTAATAGGTCTCAACTAGGGGACCTTTGCAAGTGCCAGCCTCCTCTTTCTTCCATCAAAGTCAGAGGAGATTCTCTGTCTGGCTGACACTGAGCCAGGGAGTGGTCAGGTTCAGAGGACCATGACACCCACTCCCCAAAGAAACTGGCATGGAGAACATCTGCATGTGGTTAAATGACCCCTCAAGGTTCATTCATGCATTCATTCATGCATTCATTCATTCATTCATTCAATGCTCCTTTACTGAGGGCTTCTTATGTTTTCTAGCTCTAGCACCTGCAGCACACAAAAGACAAGAGCACTTGTTCTTGTGGAGCTAACATTCTTATGGGGGAGAAGGGAGATAGAAAAGAAACAAACAAACAAGTTAATACAGAATGTAATCTGAGTTAGAGAAAAGGGCTATGAAAAAATATAAAACAGAGTAAAGATAGGAAAGAGCAGGGCTATTTTTTTATCGGGTGGTTGGGGAAATAGGCTCAAGAAATACTGACTTTTTGTACCTTTTTCCTGGAGTTAAAAACATCCTGACTCTCTCGTTGTCCCCTCCACTTGCAGTATCTTAGAAATCAGAGACCCTCGTTCGTCCCCTCACTACCCTCTCTGTATGCAACTTTCCTGAGAGTCAAATATTCCTGTATCTAAAGTTACCTATCATGAACCACAGAAATTTTATGATGTAATAAAAATTGGCAGGTTGATGTTATATCTGTTACCTTGAAGGCCACTTCATTTAAACCTGGGGCTGACAATAAGTTCTGCTCACATCACCGTGGGCTTGATCTCAGGAAAATGTTCTCTTTAAGCCATTCTCTTAACTGTCACTGTCCTGAACCGACTCTTTGGGATTGGCCCTGCCTGGTCCCGCCTTTGTAAGAGGATGGAGGTACAACGCTGTAATCTGTGATAAGGGAGGATCTGCCCTGAGGCCAGTCTGCCAGTACTGATACTGGGCACCCCCGGACTGATAGGCATTCAATCAGGGCACAAAGGCAAGTCCTTTCCTGGAGAGGCAGGGGTGTGGTGGGTTTAGAGGCAGAGACATGACTGGAGTCCCTGCTGCCTTGTGGCCTGGAGAAAGCACCAGATTGGGAGTCAGGTGGACTCAGAATCAAGTCATGGTGCTTCTACTTCCGGGGTTGCCTTGGTGCCTCTGAGACTCGGTTTTCTCATCTGTAAAATGAGGATGTTTACCTATCTTTAAAAAACTGTACACAAGCCCCTGGCATATGTTATACTCTTGATAAATGAGATTAGCTTCTTGGGCAAATAGCGTAATCGCTCTTAGCTTTGATTTTTCATCTGTGAAAACAAGATATCAATAGATCAGCCTCATGGGGTTATTGCAAAGATGTGATATGTAAAGTTGCCTGTCACAGGGCCTGGGGCTCAATAGTGTGTGTCTAATCTACACTGGGAGCTCATCCCAGAGTGAACCAGCAGGTAGACAGGTGCATAGAGGGGCATAAATATTGCTCAAGCAGCCCTTCACATTGCAAGGATGGGCCCTCTTGCCTGGCTACTCGCTTAGTCAATGAAGAGAAAGTATAGAAGGGGAAGTGAGAGGAAGGACTTCCTGGGTGTTTTTGGTGATTTAAATTCTGGTTTAAGAATTGAAACTGACAACATCAGTAATGCACCAGCTGAGCAGATCACATACTCAAAGGAGGGCGGGGTGGTACAAGATCAGAGGTTGGTGAAAAGTGCTATCTCATAGCCTCTACTTCCCCTGCCGGAGAGATGGTTCTGCTTTTAGATGTTCGCCATTAGCCTTTCCATCTGCTGACTCATCCTCACACAGCTCCAGCCCCGGAAAGCTGAGCATGTGGAAGGAGGCCTATTAATAGCTTTTTCCTAGGACACTCATCCTGACTTTTTCTAAGACAGTTTGACGTGAACCTTGATGCCCTAACACCTCATTCTCAACCCACCCACCCCGCCCACCAGCACTCTCATTATACAGACTGCGAAGTAACAATTCTGGGCACTCAGTAGTGCCCAGAAGGCTCTGGAGCTTCCATTCGGTCACCTCTAGATGTGTTGGGATTTCAAAATGGCGGCCTATTCATTTTGGTCAGAGAGCAAGGCATGGGAAGTTCTTTCTATAGTGTTCCCAGAGGGCTCCAATAGTATCCCCCCACAGCTACTAAATGGGAAGCTATAGCAGTGAGGAGGGGGATGCAGAACACACCCCCAAAAGTAACCCAAGGGCCAGCAGAGGGCAGAAAGCCTGGAGGGCAGAAAGCAGCAGTGCCAGCTGGCATGGCTGGGTTTGTCGGGGAAGAGGCTGTGCCCTCTGGGTTTCTGCCCACAGAAACCCAGACACAGTTGGAACCTGGCTTGGCAAACAGGTCACAGAGAGCAGAAAGCACCTGGACTGTGCGTGGTATGGGGGCTGTGGGGCCGGCTGCAGCCCCACACAGAACAACCTGCGTTGGGGAGTGTGTCCCAATACAGTGAAGAATGATGACTACGTAGAATACAATCTGTGCTAGAACAAATTGACACTCCCTGGGCAAGCCTGAAGAGATAATAAGTGGTCCGGGTTCTTGGACACTGTTTTGGGAAACTGGCCAGCACATTCTCCGTGAGGGGCCTTTGTACGGGTGGATGAATTAGAGAGACCTCATGTGATACAAGTAGTTATTTTTCGTCTCAGCTTTACTGCTCATTAGCTGTGCGATTTTGGTCAAGATGCGACTCCTCTGTGGGCCTCAGTTTCCTCAACTATAAAAAGACGAGGCCTAAGTTCTCTTCCAGAAGCGACGTTCCTGCTTACTATCACGTGTCTATTCAGAAAATGTGGCTCTGTTCAGAAGAGAGAGGAACAACTAAGAGGGTCAGTAGCTGGACTGGTGGGGATAAGCAAGCAACAAAGAGGACAGAGGGTTGGAGTTCTCTCTCTCTCTGTCCCTCAGACTCTCTCCCTATGCCTTTCATTAGAAAGGCATCCCTGGGCCGGCCCAGTGGCTCAGGCAGTTGGGGCTCCATGCTCCTAACTCCAAAGGCTGCCAGTTCAATTCCCACATGGGCCAGTGGGCTCTCAACCACAAGGTTGCCAGTTCAATTCCTCGAGTCCCTCAAGGGATGGTGGGCTGTGCCCCCTGCAACTAGAAACAGCAACTGGACCTGGAGCTGAGCCGCGCCCTCCACAACTAAGATTGAAAGGACAACAACTCGACTTGGAAAAAGGGTCTGGAAGTACACACTGTTCCCCAATAAAGTCCTGTTCCCCTTCCCCAATAAAATCTTTGAAAAATAAATAAATAAATAAATAAAAATAAAATTAAAAAATAAAGCCCTTCTTTGTAGAATCAACAAGAAGTACAATTCCCATTGTATACCACACAAGAAAAAACATATTTAAAAAAAAAAAAAAAAAAGAAAGGCTTCCCTGGGGCTCTTCCCCAACCACCTCACTGGCAGGCCCATGGGTGCACTGGAAGCAGAGTCTAGCTTTGGTTTTGCTGGGCCTGAGGCAGGCCTTCCGCTTCAGGCACTGTCAGCTGATTCTCTGCTTCCTCTTGCAACCCCCTTCTGGCCCACGGTTCTTCCTTTTTCCTCCATCGCTTCTATATTCAAATCAGGATTCAGAAGACTCCCCAGACTCTGTGAAGAAATGGAAGTGACGTAAAGGGGGTCTGGGTAACGAACAGAAGGGTTGGCCTATTGGGATGCGTGTGGTAGGAAGAGAGGCAGAGAGGAGAGAAGCCTTAGAGCCAGAGGAGACCTTGGCAGAGACTGTGAGTGTTCCTCTGACTCCTGACAACCAGCAAGACCTGCGTGGTCCCCAAAACCTGCCCTTTTCTGTCTCTGGAGGAGGTTGGAGGCATTCACTGAGATAGCCTGTTGCTCACGAGCCCTGGCAGAGAGTTGGGGAGGGGGGCAGGGAGGCACAGTCACCTCTGGCAGGAAAGTGTCCCTGGGGACCTGAGGTGCTAGGGGTCAATAGATTAACTGCTGGGATGGGAATACCCAATGCCCAGCTTCAGGATACTTGGACACCATCCCAGGAGAATCTGGGCTAAGAACCCCCTCCTCTGCCCCCTGAACTTGGCATGAAGGGAAGATGGAAGCCACTGAAATGATTTCCTGGCTGGCGCTCCAGCCTGCACGCCTGTCTAACAATTGCTCAAGCCTGCAGAAACCACCTTGCACACGGCCCTTGCATCCAGATTTCTGCAAAGTGGTGCCAGGAAAACATGGGGGAAGGGAGGGGCATCTGGCTGACGAACTCACTTTGAGCCAAGAGGGAGTTTTGGGTTTGAAAATGGATTGTCTTTTGCTCTGTTGATATTTCTCTGGCATTAGTGTGCTGACTGAAAAAGAGGCTTTCAGCCAAAAAGTAAGTCTTTCTGGAATAGGCCAGTGAGAACTAAACCAGCACAGAGAGAGGGCATTTTTCTTTTGGCACAGTATGCACAGCTGCAATAAACAAGTGGAGAATACCAGCTGGAGAAGGGACCATGGTCTAAGAGCACCGATTCTGGAATCAAGCTGGCTGGGTTCGAATCAGAACCCTTTGATTGGTTTGTGTGATGTGGCCTTAACTTCCTCCTCTGTCAGGTGGGGACGGTAATAGGTGGGGCTTAGACTGAGGGGCTTTTTGTTCTTTGTTTTTAAGTGGCTACAACTATACCTGGTACATGGTAAGTGCTTGGTAACTATTACTTATCATTTTATTACAGACATTTAGGGGCATTGTCTCTATTGTTAAAGACATTTATAACCTCGTTGAAGGGATAAAAAACAAACACATGCAAACTTATATAATAAACAATACTTTAAATGACTCAATATACCAACACACAAATGGGGTATGTGATGGAGTGCCAAATGGGTGGTACAGTGTCCTCAAATGCCAGGCTGGTCCTGCTGTGCCCACAGTCCATTTCCAGGTGACCAGTCCTCTCCTCCCTCAACCCTATGGAAGGGGCAGCCCAATGGGACTGTACAATCCATCACCTGCTCACAAGGGTGAATATTTGTCCCAGTAAGTGGCCAGCTGCAGGCCAGAGGGACCCAGCATGGCCTGGTGGGAAAAGATTACTTATTCCAATCAAATTCTCTCTAGGAAATCTGAGCTGGACCCATGGAAAAAATGAGATATACGCTGAGGGAGCAGAAGTTGAAAGGACACCCTGAGGTAGAGGGGACACGGTGGGACATTACAAGGGAACAACAACGGTGACTCACAGGCTACCCATCCACAGAGATGGGACCAAAGCAGACACACAGCGTGAGCAGAAAACACTGTGAAAAGGTGACCAGGAGGCTCTGGAAGAGAGACAATGGGAAGGGATGACTCCAGGAGCTGCCTCAGTTCCTTCTGAAGAAATGTAAGGGAGTCTTTGATTCTTGGGACCGAGAAAGCTGGAATGCATGGAGCATGGAGGGCTGTGGCAGCCTGAGCAGATGAGAGAGGCTCCTGTGTCCTGTCTGAGAGGCCAGAGGACATGGAATGGGCAGACGGGCTGGAGGGAGGAATGCTAGGAGGACGATCACGGCAACGGGAAAGCATGAAGCATATTGGGAAATGTGAGTAGACTGGTTTGGTTAGAGCCGAGGCTCAGAAGATCAGAATTTGGAAATATTCAGCAAGATGCATTGTTGTATCAGTTCAGAGGCTTTCAGGTGCACCAGCAGGAAACCTGACCAAACCCGAGTTACACTCTGATGGGAACGGACTGGCTCATGTTTGGGACAACTCGGCAGGTGTGGCAGACTTCAGTCAAAGTCCAATCCAGGGTTCAAAGACCACAGCAAGGACCTTGCATTTACGCCTTCCCACTCTTCTTCTGAAGGAGGCATTATTCTAAACCCTCCGGCCTGGCTCTAAGTCAATCTGCTGAATGATCAATTTGCCAAAAACATAATTTAAGGAATATTCTTGTTTAAAACAGTCAATTAAAATGCCATATTTTAAGTTTGATTCAGAAATTGGCTTTCAGATAATTGGCCTTCAGAAAATTGTTTTTAGGCAAATTGCCCTGCTTTCAGCTATTCTTGAGAACAAAGACAGCTGGTAGCAGCCCCTAGGGGTATAAACTTCTCTATTTACGTTCAGGAGGAGAAAGAGCCTCCATGCCCCAGCCCGACTAGCAGAAGTCCTGGTGTTCGCTCTGGTGGGTCATCTGGGCTCACATGCCACACCCTGAGCCAATAACACTGGCTTGGAGAATATGCCGGCTAGAGTGGACCTAGCTCAGTGCCTTTTCCTAAACCATTCACTAAGGCCAAGGTGATGGGGTAATGGTGGTGAGTTTAAGCTTTTCAAGCCCTACTCCTGAGCTGGAGGTAGGTAGAATACCACCCTGGGCACATGGCTGGGAAACTCCATGGAAAGACCTAGAAGGTCACAGATGCAGAGGAGGCAATTCATGATGCCGATTACAACTCGGGGACAGTCTTGAATAGCCAACGAAAAGGTTGGGACTTTATTCTATAGGCAGCCAGGTGACTCTGGAGGTTTGTAGACCTGGGATGCAAACTCTTCCAGGTGGTATGTTAGGAAGACTAGTCTGACGGTTGAATGGATAGGAAGAGGGGAAAGTCTGGCAAACTCGTGCAGCTGTTAGAGAATAATAATCAGGAGGTTAGGGAATGAGGCTGAAACTAGGGAACTGAAGTGAGAAAGGAAAGAGAGGGGCAACCAGGAAGTATGTTGAAAGAAGAAGTGATTGAAATGAGTGTCTTATTAGACATTATGGAAGTGGGTGGATGGTGGCAGAGGGAAAAGTCAAAAATGGCTCCAAGGTCTCTACCCTGATGAAATCTTGGAATGTCTGCCTCATATCCTTAACCTTTTTCTCTAGAAGCTATCCCCTCACTCACAGGCAAGGGTCCTTGTTCTGGAACCCTGTTGTTTTGGCAGCCTAGCACTCCTTCTATTGCTGTGAATGGACCTTTCCTTCCTTCTGGAAACTGCCCACTCCCCATATCTCTCCATGGTTATTGTGGAGGCCACTGTGTTAATACCCAACCCCATCTGGGTGCACCTGACCTGAGATGGGTCAATCTAAACTCTTTCTCAACTTGGCACTAGAACTGAGAAAGTGATGTCTGCCTCTCTCGGGGAGATTGAAGATGGGATTGGCGCAGTTGATGACCTGCTGCTGACCCCGTTCTTCCATATAACCAAGGAGCAGAGGAAGCCAGTCTACAATATGGAGAAGAATGAAGCAAAGGCAGACATGGCTTCAGAGAGCAAGCCTGGGAGCAACTGGCTGGATCCTTGAAGGCTGTCCGCTTTCTGCATGTACTTCCTGTTCATGGGTCTGTGAGATTCCCTCTGGCTTCTTCATATACAATTTAATCAACTATTTCTGCATTCGGGAAAATCAGAAGTAGCTGCTGGTTCTAAAAAGAAGCTACAGTTGACCCTTGAACAACGTGGGGTTAGGAGTTGAAAATTTGTGTATAACTTTGGGCTCCCCCAAACATAACTACAGTTGTCCCTTGGTATATACAAGGTACTGGTCACAGGACACCTATGGATACCAAAATTCCCAGATGCTCAAGTCCCTTGTATAAAATGGCGTAGAATAACGCATACAGTTGGCATTTGCGTCTGCAATTCTGAACCGTGGATGGAAAATACTGTTTTCAGTCCTTAGTTGGTTGAATCCACGGAGGCAAAACCCAGAGATATGGAGGGATGACTGTATATTTATTGAAAAAAATCTGCATTATAAGTCGACCCATGCAGTTCAAACCAGTGTTGCTCAAGGGTCAACTGTACATCAGTTTGGAACTTAATTGCATTACCAGTGAGTTTCCTGGAGATATTCAAGCTGGACCATCACTTGGAGGAGCTGTCATAAAGAAAGGCAGATGCGCAAATGAGCTTGGTGAGCAGACCCTTAAGCACAGAAGGAAGCCGTGGAAGTGGGTGAGATCTCCCAGAGAGAAAATGTGGAAAGAAATTCAGAGGAACTTTGCAGAACAACCACATTTAAAGATTGGTAAGTGTAAGGGGATCCAGCAAAGAGATAGAGGAATTTACCAGGATTGGGGGAGCTAAGTTGGTAGTGTCCCAGGAAACAGGGGTGACTTCCAGGAGGCTCTGGGGTTGGTTGATTCAGCAACTCAAAAGTGGTCCTTAGGACCCAGGCTCTGTCCACTTCTCCACACTCAGCACTGGCTTCATCTTAGGGTGGATTGATTCCTCCCTTCGCTGAGTAACTGGAACGGTGGAAAAGAGACAGTGACCATTTTCCCAGCCATGGAATCTAAGCTTCTCTCTGCAAGCTGATTGGGCCACTTTAGATCATGTGCACACCGCTCGCCCAGTAAGACTCACCAAAGAAATGCCATTTATTGATTGGCTTAGATCAATCAGGTCCACTCCTTAAGCTGGGGGTGGGATCTGCGTCCTCTGGAGCATGTGGCAGTGGAGAGGATGGTGGCGCCATCTGAGACTCCAAGGCTCATGTTCAGGGTTCTGTTGGGGAGGAAGAAAGGGAAAGGAAAGCATCAGAGGCAATGAACAGCCCCCCACATGGCACACAAGGCCTGCGTGAGCTGGCCCTGCCTACCTTGCTCTGTAAAGTTCCCAGAACGTATGTACTAGGTGTCTCTCCCTCATGATCTTCTCATATGCTGACCCCTCTGTGCGTAATAGTTTCCGTGATATTTGCCTAATCCCTGTTCTTACATCAAGTCTCACTTAAATGTCATTCCTTAAAGGGAACTTTCCAATCCTCCTACACTAAATTAGCCACACACACCACCACCACCCCCGACTTGTGTCCCTATTGGAATCTAATTTCAAGTTGTAATTATGTTTATATTACGTTCATGTGTAGCTCTGTGGGGCAGAGTCCGGATTTTTCTGTTCACCAGTGAATCCTCAGATATTGGCACACAGCAGATGTTCAAGAAATATTTGATGAATGGGTGAATTAGATAGTTCATCTGCTTCTCTTTCTAATGCATATCTATTGGTTTTTTTTTTAAAAGCAAGTAAGACATCCTTTGAGGTCACTTGTATATAAATACTTCTACAAAACAGTATCTTTTCAAAAGAATGATGACTTTAAATGAACCTAAATAATAAGAAATTCTTTAAAATCTTAAAAATCACGTATCTTTATTATGTTCAAGGGATTTATACTTCATGTCAGTTACATAAATAAAGACAAGACTAAAGGGAATTGGTGAACTACTTAAACACTGTATTTGTTCCACAGCCTAACTCATTACTTAATTATATTATCAAACATGCATGCCTCCTTCCTCTGCACCAACCATCTGGGCTGGGCTGTAAGACTTGGCCCTGTTTCATGGAAGTTTACATTAAGGTCATTCTATCTACTAAGGCAAGAACGGAATGAACACATCTTAACAATGGTTTTCTACTACAAAGATTGAAACAAATAAGCTTTTCTGGTTAACCTTTAGGTAATTCAATTAACTTCTATCACCAGAACATTCTAGTCTGCTTTTCTAGTCAGAGTTTCTACACAGGAGGGGCTTAAGCACCAGCAATCTGTTAGAAAAGGAGGCTGGAAGCTTGTCTTGAAATCGTGTTTACACAGCAAGCATGCTGTGTCTGCTCAGATTGTGTGGCTATTTGGCGTGGCTAGAGATGGCTATTGGAAATTATGGGATAATTAAATCATTGTCTCCTCACCACCCGTTGGAGCTACCACTGATGCTAGTTAACTGAAGCATAATTGTATTTTGTTTATCAGTCTTTGGATAGCACAGACTTCAAAATCTGCTAAGATTTCAAAAAGAAAATTTCAAAGGGAGGAAGCAGCAGTGGTCTGCTCTGATAACTTGTTTATCCATGTATTTTCCAATTGCTTCGTCCTCTTCTCTCAGAGGGACTCTCAGGGCTGATGTCCACGACAGGCTATGAGACAGAGACTATGTAAATCTTTTTGAGGCGGGAAGGATTAGTTTTTGGCCTGAAAAAAAAAAAGGAAAATTTGTTAGAATGTCAAGTTAAACATCTGTAAACTAGCAATAGGGAAGCATATATTTGCGTACTTTGCAGGGACATGATGGCATCAAAATCAGACGACTGTGTGCGCAAATAGAAAGGATGTAATTTAATAGTTTCCAAATGGCCTTTCTTGTTTTATTACCACCCATCCATTTCTCACACATTGAAAAATGAAACTAGTTTATATTTATCCTTCTCACTTATGCTGAATGAACGTCTTTTCCTCAAGGAAAGCAGAACCAGACATGTCTGGTTTAATTACATAATTGTGTATTCATACACTGTTTTTGAAGATAAATGCTTTGTGACCTCAGACTGAATCAGCTCTCAGAGCAAGGAGACATGTAAGGCCTGCCATCTGCTGTATGTGGTGTGGTTGGAGCATGATCGGGCCCAGCTTCACGGTCATACCACATACGTACCACATACCAGCTGGACTGGGAAGAATGTGTGGATTTGGACTTCATTCTCTCTCTCGTTCCTAAATTCTGCTCAGGAAGCTAGGTTTCCTGGGCATGCAGTCCTACGTGATGAAAGCTCACAGTGCTAATTACACTCCTAATAATCGCTAACGTTTACTATGGACCTGTCACGGGCCAGACAGTGGGCCAAATGCTTTGAATCTGCATCTTTGGAGCCCTCCCAACACTCTGAAGTCTACTTTATCATCTCATCATTTTGCAGATGAGGAGACTGAGCAGAGAGCCCTTCAGTCACGTGCCCAAGATCGCATAGTGGAGGTTTGAACCTGAGTGTGCCTGGCTCCAAAGAGGCTCTTCTGAGAAACAAGAGAGCTGAAGTTTCAGGACCCTTCATTTATATTCCCCTTTGCAAGGCCTGTGCCTAATTCGTGTTTGTAATTTTGTATTCTTCTTTCTTAAAGAGTCCCCAGACTGTGTTAGCTCTTGTCCCCACAAAACCTGCATCCATCCCTGGCTTGACTTCAGGGCCTCCATCCTTAATCTCCAAACCATAGTTTCTAGTCCATCATAAATAACCTGAAGGAAATTTCACTTTGGGTGGTGAACACACGACGCAATATACAGATGATATATTATAAAATTGTACACTTGAAACCTATATAATTTTATGAACCTATTGGTTAATAATGACCCCAATAAACTTAATAAAAATATAAACGTAAAACACACACACACACACAAATATTCTGAATGTCAAGGACTGTCTTATTTCCAACACAAAGTAGGTGCTTAATTCAACTCAAGGTTTGAATGAAAGCATAGAAGACTGAACAAATGTCCTACTTGAAACCCATGCTGTGGATTGATCACTACGACAGCTCAAAAACCATGGGAAGCCAGAGCACCCTGTGAGCCCCTAAAAGAAATCAGTTCTCTCCTGACATAGGGCACAGAGCAACAGTAGAGCTTTTCGCCAGTGTAAAGGAGCAGGCAGGAAGCGTCTCTGCATTCCTTTACAACTGGCAAATCATGGAGAATGCCACATTGGTGAATGTGCAATGACTTCCTCTTTGCAGGCACTTCCATAAGAGACACCTCATTTCACTTAGCATACCCCATTAACAAAGGGAGACAAACAAATTAAAAGGAAGTCCCTGAGGTGTCTGAGACGCAGTGTGCCTAAGTGGATAAACAACCTAATTGAATCACCTGCCCTGATGAAAGCACCCTGTTCAAGGCTGCCTTTGAACACGTACTTCTAGTTTTACAAGAGTTTGCTGGTGTCATGTCAAGGAAAGGCTGGGAGAAAATGTGTTTAAAACAAGAGTTTTTGTTCGACACACAGATGGTGAAGATTGGTACATATTGGAAGTAACTACTGAAGGTAGTTGGAGAGTGTATATTCCTCATGTCTACAGCGTAAGCTTGTCTCCCAGCAAGGAAACCAGGGAGTTCTCTAGGACTCCTTCAACCTGGAAATACCTGTGTCCTAATGGGATGTATTTTCCCCATGATTTATGGTGAGCTATGTGTCAGAGGAGGAGATTCTAAAGAGGGTGGACTATCCTTGAGAACAATTAGTGGTGGTTCCCAGGATTACCTATGCTTTTCTGGTGACCTGATTCCACCCAGGGCCCTCTGCCCACTGGTTTCATGCAGGTATGCTCACCTGATTCAGAGGAATTTGACTCATCTGAATCTCAATGCCTTGGCGTACAAAAGAAACGCCTTGGTGTCACATACATCCAGGCTAAAGGTACTTGTTCTTGTCTGTAACGGTAGGACAATTAGCAAAATCACTAGTTGTTTATCAGATATTGGGGCTACTCAGTTTTGTTTCAGAAATTTATTGTCGTGTAAGATGTATCATGACTTAAAATAGGTGGCTTTCTGCACAAATCATCAACGAACAATGCAAATATAGTCAATACCCTAATGAGATAAAAAGGGGAAGGAAGAAGAAGAGAAGGGAGCAAAAGAACACAAAGAGTAATAAGGTAATGAGGCAGTCACTTTCCCTTTCATGTATGAATACACATGACAAATAGTCAGATACATATGTGGTAATTAAAAGTATGACCCAGAAATCCCCCTCCTGGTATTTATCCAAGTGAAATGAAGACCGATAGTGACACAAAAAATGAATAGTTACAGCAGCTTCCTTCATCATCACCAGAAGCTGGAAACAACTCAAAGGTCCCTGAGTTGGGGTATGAGAAAAACAAACCATGGCACATTCAGACAATGGCCTATTACACAGTGATAAGAAGGAAGGAACTATTGATACAGGCGACAACTTGGATGGATCTGAAGGACATCACACTGAGTGAAAAAAGCCACATTCAAAAGGGGACACATTGTATGATTCCATTTATATAATATTCTGGAAAAGGCAAAACGATAGGGACAGAAAACAGATTAGTGGTTGCCAGGGTTAAAAGGGGAGGGGAAGTTTGACTGCAAAAGGACAGCATGAGGGAATTTGGGAGACTATGGAGCTGTTCTCTATTTTACACAATCTATGTATTTGGAAAACTCAGAACTGTACACCCCAAAGAGTGAATTTCAGTGTGTGTAAACTAAAAAATAAAATAAATCAGTGTTACACTAGTACAGGTACAGACAGATCAATAGAACATCATCGAGAGCTAGAAATGGAATGAAGTATAAATAGTTTCACTAAAGATGTCACTTCAAATCCACGGAGAAAAGATGCATTATTTAATAAATGGTGCTGGGAAAACTGGCCCTTATCATTAAAAAAGATACCTACTTCATACCTTAAATCAAAATAAATTCCAGAAGGATTCATTCAAGATTGAAATGGGAATAAAAATGAGAATACGAGAGGAAAATACAGATTTTTAAATGATCTTGAGGTGGGGAAGGACTTTTTAAGGATGATATAAAAGTCAGAAATCATAAAGAAAAAAATGAATTCATTGGGGCGGCTGGATGGCTCACTTGGTTGGAGTGCGAGCTCTGAACGGTGGGGTTGCCAGTTCGATTCCCACATGGGCCTGTGAGCTGCGCCCTCCACAACTAGATTGAGGGACAGCGACTTGGAGCTGATGGGCCTTGGAGAGTCACAATGTTCTCCAATATTCCCCAATAAAAATAAAAAAATAAAATAAAAAGAATTCATTTGACTATAAAACATTTTTAAAAATTCAATAAAATAAACAGTAACTCTTAACAGTTAGTTAACAGACAAATGACAAAGTGGGAAAAATATCCACAACACGTATGGTAGTACACATATGGTAGTCAAAGATATCTGTAGTGGATGCTGGGGTGTACCATCCAAATCTCACCTTCCAAATCCCACCTTCAGTACTGGGGTGTTAATCCCCCATCTGTAGGGAGTGTTGGTGTCACAGCTGGTTGCTCTCCTGCAGCTGTCCACAGCTGAAGACAGCCACTTTGCCGGAGGTCATCCCCCTCCCTGGGGCAGCCCTCATCCAATGACTGGTCAATAAAGAGGTATAAAGGCTTGGCCTTCTTGCCTCAATGTAGAACTATTGAAGGGTCATCCCAGCTCCAGAGCTCTCCATGAGGTCAGCTGAGTGAGGCTTTCTGCCCTATCCTGCTTTTTTTCATTCTCTTATCGGTGTTGATCCCAAGGGCACACCCCCAATAAACTCCTGCATGGGACACTGTCTTAGAGTCTGCTTCTGGGGAACTCAGCCTAAGAGAATATATGTAACATATAAAAAAAATTTACAAATCAACAGGAAAAGAGAAAAATGGGCAAAAGACACAAACAGCCAGTTTTTATATGCATCGTAATTCAAATTACCCGTACCTTTTGTCACAGCAAGTTTGCTTCTAGGAATTTCTCATAAAGAAATAATCTCACAAGTGTGTAAATCTATATCATCAAGGCTGCCCAAGGGAGCACTGGTTAGAATAGTGAAAAATTGGAAACAACCTTAATATTCACCAATTGATTAAATAAATGTCATACATTGCAATTATTAAAAGCAATTTAGATATTTATAAAGATGAAACAATAGCCAACATTTAAATATATTCCTTAAAATACACTCTGTAAAATAGATTGCACAATACATAGTATATAAACCAGTCTGGAAGGTTATAAAAAAAATTTCAGTAGTTAATATTTTTTAGGATTATAAGGGATGGCCATTTTCTTCTTTGCATTTTGTTGTATTTTCTGAAAAATTTTTATAATGAGTAAGTATTACTTATACAAGCAGAAGAAAATAGTTATTTTTAAAAGGATTTTATTGGATAAGACTTTAGTATGAAGTTCAAGTATACTGACTGAAAGTTAAGCATATTTTTATTTCCAATTATTTTAATTAAAGCAAAACAATTATTTTCAAAATTAACCTTAAAAGCAACATTAATCTTAAGTTATGGCTTTACTGTTCATATTAATTCTTTTTTTTTTTAATTGGGGAATATTAGGGTACAGTGTGCTTTCTCCAGGACCCATCAGCTCCAAGTCAAGTCATTGTTTTCAGTCTAGTTGTGGAGGACGCAGCTCACTGGCCCATGTGGGAATCAAACTGGTGACCTTGGTGTTATGAGAACTGCGTTCTAACCAACTGAGCCAACTGGCCACTGCCATATTAATTCTTGAAAGTCACACACTACCTGTGTTGGACACCTGTTGTTTCTGTGTTTTATTTGCCTGAGCAGTATTTACTCTCCTTCTTCAGGTGCGGGATGCTGGTTTGCCTCTGGGAAACCATTCCTCCCTCTCCTGAGGCCATGAGGTTCCTGTAAGGCTTGACCCACAACCCCTGTGGAGGAGCACATAATCCATGCACACTTCCCATCTCTCTGACCATAAGGGCGTTCAGGAGAGGCACATGTCCCAGGTTGGTCCAGTGAGAGTCAACTGCAGGACTTTGCTAGAGCTATTGGGAAAACAATGCTGTTTTTCAACTTGGGTTGCTAAGCTGGTCAAAGATAAGCTTGGAGAAATGTTGCAGATGAAGTCAACACCGAACAAAGCAGAGAAGAGAAATGGAGAGAAAAACATTTTTGACGACAGTGTTGGTACCTTTTAATCAGGCTGGTGCCCAAAGATTAAATCCTGAACTTTTCAGTTACATAAACCAATAAATTCTCTGTTGTTGCTTAAACATTTTTGAATTGGGCCTCCTTTGCATCTCAAAGGAATATCTCCATGGGAAGCAAAATATTTTCATTGGTTCAATCTTTCAGTCATTCAATTAAAATGTATTGAGTACTGTCTTAGTTCAGGCTGCTAACAAAATACCACAGACTGAACGGCTTAAACGACAGACATCTATTTCTCACAATTCTGGAGGCTGGGAAGCCCAACATCAAGGTGCTGGCAAGATAGGTTTCATTCTGAGGCCTCTTCTCTTAGCTTGTAGGTGGCTGCCATTTTGCTGTCTGTTCACGTGACCTCTTCTTTGTGCATGCTGAGACAGAGAGCAAGCTCTCTGGTGTCTCTTCTTATAAAGACACGAATCCCATCATTAAAAACCCTACCTTCATGACCTCATCTATTCCTAATGACTTCCCAAAAGCCCCACATCCAAACACCATCAGAGTGAGGGTTAAGGCTTCAACATGTGAATTTTGCGGCGACACATTCAGTCTATAACCAACATCTAGCACCCACTATATGTAGCAACTACACGAATCCTAGGAATATAGGGGAGAAAGACACACTTGACAGGAAGGGTATTTGATGGAAACTCAACCCCAGAGGGTGATCTTTGGGGGTGCCAGACTCTTTTTCTAGGAGCCTTCCCAGCTGCCTCTAGAAGGTAGGCCATGATTTTTTTTTCTCTCTTTGGACAATCCTGCTGGAGCAGTAGCATCTGCCTTCTCTTTGGCTCTCTCTAGTATCATTTCTTTAGATATTTCCATTTGTCTGTCAAGTCTGCCTTTACCTAGAAGGCCTGGGGTGGGCAGTCTGGACTGGCTCTGCTCCTAGTAATGACGCAAATGCCCTTTGCCCTGGTGCCCTGCTTCCTGTGCTCTCTTCTTGTTGACTAGTATTTCCTCTCCACAGAACATTGTGAGACCCAGGACTTACGGAAAAGGGATAAAGGAAGAAAGGCTGCTTCGTGCCTAAGTCAAAAGGGGTTCTGTATGCGCTCCATCCAATCTAGATCTTCAGCTCCACATTGGAGGTTGGGGTCTATGTCTCCAAATCAGCCTTTGCTGTCACCCATCGTCCTTTGAGCATGGGTTTTCCTCAAGAACCTTATGGGGAGGGTTCGCTGGCCAGAGGACAGGGTCTGGGCCTTCCTGGGCTCCCTGGCCAAATGTTACCTTACTCTCTCCAGTGACCATTCTCAACCCACGAATGTGTATAAGAACTTCTAGGGAAAGTGCTCAGAATGAGAAAAGAGTTGTGGGTGTAACCTTTCTTAACATCTTTCACTCAGCCCAATGACTGTCTCAGAGGCCCTCTTAGAGAATTTCTAAGGTTGTAGATCACATCTCCGGGAGGGGAAAATAAGCATCCTCAGCAGATTCCATTAGAATAATGGTAACTAATGAGGTCATGTCTGGTAATTATAGAATTATCTTAATTAATTATTAATGTATGCAAGGCTTGAGAACACTGGCATTTTCATTATGCAATATTAACTTTCCAAATCAAGTCCAAACAGTACCTGGAGAAATTGCACAAACGAGCAGTGAGCCCCCGACCACACTTGGAGATTGAGTGCCCTAAGCTGGACTGAGTGATAAACAGTTCACTTTATGGAGCTATGCTTTTTTTTTCTTTCCTCTCACTCCTGGAGAATCATAGAACTTAGCAACCTCTTAATCGAGTGATTCTTCTTTTGGCTGCACATCGGAATCTCCTTGGGAGCTTTTGCAAATTTCACTTGTCCAGTGCCCACCTCTGGAGACACTGCATCAGTGGGTCTGGGGGGTGGGGGGCAGCATCTGAATAACCAGATTAATCTGTAAATAAGCAGAAAAGGAACTGAGACCCAGAGAGGGAGAAAGCAATTTGTGTAAGGTGACAGTGACCATTTGTCGAAGAGCCACGACTAGCACCCAGGTCTCCTGACACCGACCCAGGGTTCTTTTTACAAGTAGACGTGTAAAGAAATAGGTAGTTTTACCAAACTGCCTAGTGATCCTCAATCACCCAAGTGCCCACCTTGAAGAATGGAGAGTGGCTCCAGACTGTCCCTGGGAGCTCTGCTCAGTGATTTATAGCATCACCAAGCATTTGGGTAACAGCTGTCAGACATATCTGTCCATCATTTTCAAAGACAGGGCCACTGCCCTTTGTAGTCCACTGCAGTTGATGAGTTAGGGAAATGCATGACATGTGTCTCCCCGTTTCCTGTGCACACAGCCTTAATACGCTGTGGTTTGTGGTTGTGGTCACTTGTTTACAAAAACTGGCTCTCAAAGTCATGGTCAGCCCAAAGCCTTAGTTGAAGAACTCACCGTTTACGCGATAGCTTCCCAGGGGGCCTCTCTGCAGCTGCCCTTTCCTAGTCTTCTCCCAAAGTCACCAAGTTTGAATGTGGGCATTTTCACTGGATGCAGGAGACACAGCCCACACCATCAGTCAAGAAAGAAGTATTTGTTGAGAGGTAGTACTTGCTCGGCATCGTGCTTACGTTTAATTCATGCTATAGTTAGAAAGCACTTCAGGGTGCTGGGGTAAAGGAATTTAAGCTGCCTCAGAACTCCCTTTTGGAAAAAGAAAGCCCCCTTATTCACAGCACACCTAAAAGAATACTAAAATGCATCTTTCTGGAGGGAAATATCCTTCAAATACTCTGGAAAACTTCCACCCAACCTCTACAATGGGCCTATTTGAAGGAGCTGAGCTACACACCATTGTCAACCATCTCAAAAGTACCACCTAATTTAGCAGAAATCTGGCAACTGTGACTCATGCAGCTGCCTGGATGCTGGACTTGTCACCCATTACAACCACCTGTGTTTTACAGTTCCGACTGAGTGATTAAAGCCCAGCCAAGGTGACTCACCTGGAGTTCAGAGTACAACCGGAACAAAAGGGAAACTTGCTCGGTTTCTAGACTCAAAGGACACTATAGCTGGAAGGGATTTCAAGAGGTCATTTGGTTCACTTGCTTGGCTGCTGGTGAACAACGAAACTGTCCAAGACTAATGATTGTCTGGGGGCAGACTTCATAATGTCTCCAACTTCTTGGTTCAAGTTCGTAATTCCCAACAGTTCTTCCCGTAAGTCTAACCAAATTCTGTCTTGCTGTTAGTCTTTCAATGTTTCTCTGTTGTGAGGCCTCACTTGTTCTATTGAAGAGTCTACCCCCGGGAAGTCTTGAAAGACCCACTCAGAGATGCTGTGTGGGGAGCTTCAGGAGTTAAAGGCAGACTATTCTGTGTTTTGAGATCTTTCCTGCCCTGCCCGAATGCCAAACAATTATACTTCCCTGATCCATCATCTCCAGGGACTGTTTTCCCTGGAGGAGATTGAGACAAATCAGCGGACTACAAATACAGGCAGAGCTCAGAGATACTGCAGGTTCCATCCCAGACCACCGCGGTGAAGGGAGTATCGCAATAAACCAAATCACCTGAATATTTTTGGCTTCCCAGTGCATATGAAAGTGATGTTTACACTGTAATGTAGTCTATTAAGTATGCAATAGCATTATGTCCAAAAAAAATGTGCATACCTTAATTAAAAAATACTTTATTGCTAAGAAAGTGCTAACCATCCTCTCAGCCTCCTGGAAAAATGGTGCTGACAGACTTGCTCAATGCAGGATGGCTACAAATCTTCAATTTATTAAAAAAATATAGTATCTGCAAAGTGCAATAAAGCAACGCACAACAAAACAAGTTATGACTGCCCAGGAAATATGGAGCAACAGTAGCCATGACCATGGGAACCTGTGGGTGAAGGTTAGGCTGATGGAAGGCATTTTTCTGATTCTGAGGGCTATTATTGAAATAAAATCTGATCCAGAGGGAGGCTGCTGTGTCTCCTTTCCAGGAGGACTTACGGATGGCCTGATTCCCCTGTGCTCCCCAATGGGAGAAGAAAGATGGAGACATTTTTCTTGGACTCTTTCCAACTTTGCAGTAGTGGCTCCTCCCTGGTCTGAAAAAAAGCAGCAGTTCTAAGCGTTTCGAAAGATCAGTGTGTGTGAGGAAACGCATAAGCAAACTGCAGTTCAGTGAGATTCCCTTTGAATTTGGCTCTCACCCTTCATTAAACCAGCTTGGACAAGCCTGAAATGAGAGGGTTCTTACATGGCTCCTCCGGCAAAAGTTTGAAAGCTAACAACTGACATTTTCTTTTTTGACATTTTCCCACCTTACTGCCTCCTTCAATTAGACTGTGTAATGGGAGGAGATGCAGAGTTCTAAGATTATTCCCATATTTAGGATTTTATTTCATTAAATCTCCTTTGGGGGTAAACTATCCACGAGCATTTGCATCAATTGTTCTTGAATCACTACCTAATGCGAAATGCTTCAGTTGGGGAAGAATTTCTCTTAAGCCTATAGGTAAAATGAGATATTGCCAACTCTCTTCAGAAGAGCTTTAAAGAAAAAAATATGACAAATCTCCAACCTGTTCTTTATATCGACTCTGTTCGGGACACGTTTCACCAATCTACCAACAACCATGTCCATCAGTTAGGAAGCATTGACTGAGCCCAGCTTTAGGCCAGGAAGTGTGGGGTTTACCCCAGAACAGAAGGTTTAGTTTCTGTCTTTATCAAGTATCCAAGCTAATGAGGCTATAAGACGAACTCATGCTAATGTAAGGAAATACACATTTAGGGGCTAAGTGGTGACAGTACTTTCGTAGATTGAAGTAGTCAGGAAGCTTTTATTAAAGGGTGCACAGCCTGAGCTCGCTTTCAAGAAAGTGCAGATTTGGGAGAAGCAGAGTGAAAAACAAACAAAAAGAAACAAAGAGAAAAAAAAAGTAGAAAGTTAATTATGAAAATTTAAACTAGTGTTTACAAACTTTTCGTTACAGATCATTTCAATCGTACAAAAAGGTGCAGAAGCCCTATGTACGCATCACTCTCCATCAAACTTGATCAATTCACGGCCAATCTTACTTCATTTATCCACTGCTCTCCCCACACACACTTTTCTCCACATCCTGGATTATTTTGAAGCAAATCCCACTCATCATATCATTCCATCTGTAACTATTTCAGTATTTTACTAGCATTTAGATGCAAGCAGGCTCAAATTATACAGGTCAGAGCGTGTTTCAAAAAAATAGCACAAAACCTAAAATCTTGGCACAATAAAAAAGATCCTCCAAGCCGCAGCCAATGACACGTTTATTCCCAGTTCTATTTTGTTCAGCAACATCCCAGCGCATCAGAAGAAGCCATCATTTTCTTTTGGAGGAGGTTGAAATAAAATGTGTATGTTCAGAAATGCAAACTTTTGCTACAATGCTTGGACATTAATGGAATGTCGGAAGCATATGGACAAACACTTGTTCCTGTACATCTGCTGCAAGGAAAGTATATTTCTTTCTTCTATTTTCAACATAGATCAGAGGGGTATTTCAGGAAGACATGCCTTTCTTAAAGCAGAGTCCAACAAAAATGGCCATTGGAATCTGAGGATGAGGGGAGAGTCTGGGGTCAGGAGGTAGAAAAGCGCAGCTGGGGAGGGAGGAGAGCGGGGTGGGGTGGGGGTGGATAGGACACAGAGACTCTCAGGGCTCCTGCTGGATGTGAAACTGAGTGGGAGGCAAAGAATGAAAGTGGAGCATGTTAATCTTGGAACGAGGATGAGTCATGCAGCAAATGAGATGCGTTCCCACTGATGCTTTGAATAATCCCCCTTGACTGGGAAAAGAAACCAAACGAATGTGGCTCTTGATCATGGTAGAGAAAGGATATGTCATACCCAGTGTGTAGTTGAAGACTGGGCCCCCTTCCTAGCTCTTCCACTCTTACTGGGTGACCTGGAACAAGCCATCTGGCTTCTCAGGGTCTCAGACTCCTTCCTCATCTTCGACAGAAGGAAAGCAGGGCTAGGATTATCTGTGGATCCCTGGAGACATACAATATTCAACAATTCAGTTAACTGACATATATTGTAAAAGAACAGAGAGATATGGATTTGGGGTGATGTTTGGGTGGCAGTTGCTAGTGGTAGGGAGCAGCAGTAACAATTGAGACAACTCAGACCATGCATAAGACCATGTCACATGGAGAAATAAAACGATGGCACTAGCCCACATGTATCAAGAACTGATGTATCAATTTCTCCACCAAGCAGCTTACATACATGATCTCACTTAATTATCACAACATGCCTATGAGGTAGGTTCTACTATTTTCACATATCATGAGGTAACTGAGGCACAGAAATGGTTAAGTAATCTACTCAAGAAACATTGCCAGTAAATAGGAAAGCCAGAATCGACCCAGATCACTCTCAATTCCAAACTCTTTACCACTGCATGACATACTCTCCTGTTATGTTAGGCTGCACAGAATATATGAAAACCTTGTATCTTTTCTTTCAATCAAAATTCAGGAACCTCTGTTAAATATCTGACACAGGAGTCAGCTTGAAGGGGGTCCCAGTGGTAAAAACGGGGACAAATTCAGCACCAAAATTTAAGTACAGTGATGAATGAAAAACCATTGAAAAAATAATATGTTTGGGTCCTTTACTGATAATAAATAGATAATAAATAGAGAAATAGAGAAATCAATCAATGAATCAATCAATAAAATACTGAGGGTTGACTGGTAAATGTGGAGGAACTGCTAGAACTGGAAAATCATCAACTGGTAATTATCAGAGTAAAGATGATTCCATCTTTAAGAACCTACAATGGAGGCTAAATCTAAGGAGGAAATGTGAATGACCAAGATAGTTGCACAGTCTGAAAGTATCTCCCCAGAGACTGCTTATCAGTTCAAGGGAGTAAAAAAAAACAACAACAAAAAAAAACCAACAACAAAAAAAACTTTATACAGTGGAAAAATTTGAGCAACACCTTGATGGGTGAGAAAAATGTACATTACCAAAAACAGGCATAGGAATATTGTGTACCTCCAGCTGTGATACCTTTAAAAGGACACAATGTTAATTTTGCAGTATTCCAGCCAAGAATGCATAAACAAAAACATCAGATAAATGCAATATGGGGATGTTGTAATTTTTTTATAAGGGGAACTATTTTCTTTTTTTTAAAAAGTCAACATCATAAAACTCAAAGACAAGC
The DNA here is from genome assembly GCF_057876585.1 of Rhinolophus sinicus. Taxonomy (NCBI): domain Eukaryota; kingdom Metazoa; phylum Chordata; class Mammalia; order Chiroptera; family Rhinolophidae; genus Rhinolophus; species Rhinolophus sinicus. The sequence goes on from NC_142511.1 coordinate 17,861,988, forward strand.
TGTGGAAATGTTCCAGATTCAAGGACAACTAAATGCAAGCCTGACCCTGGATTTGATGTTGTACAAGAGCGGGGAGTGTGGACAGTGCTATAAAAGACATTAGTAGATCAACTAACAAAATGGGAATATGGACAGTACTAACGTAAATGTATAAGCTAGTAAATGTTCCATGGTTGTGTTGAGAATGTTCCTATTTTTAGGAAATGCACAAAGTATTTAGAGGTGAAGGATCCTGGTGTATGTCACTTACCTTCCTTTATATGGTTCAGAAGAGAGAGAAAGAGAGAATGCAAATGCTAAAGCAAATGGGGTAAAATGTTAACAATCGTGGATCTACGTAAAGCCTGTATGGGGTTCCTTGAAACATTTTCTAAGTTTGAAAATATGTAGAAATAAGGGGGCCTTTTTTTTTTTTTTTAAGTCGATCTGATATCACATTAGCAATTATCAATCTCTGAGTTCTTGAACTGTGTGGTGGAAAAACTAAAGGAGTGATCTGCATTGAACCATGAGAATAATTGTCATCAGATGGGAAAAGCTTAAGGCTGAGCGGCTCCTTGGAGTTTAGGGGGTTCACCAACCAACATGAGGAGTTATGTGAGTCACACAGAAAACAGGCTTACAAGGGAACAAACATCAGACGAATTCCACTGTGAGAAACACCAAGAAAACCAAATCTCTATGTGTGTAAGGAAAAGATTTTCACGTCCAGGCCTATAGTGTACTTATTTCAAAACAAGTTTACCCGGCAGAAGAATTCGCCTGTTCAAATTCATCTTTCATCTTTTGCTCCTTAAAATATATTGGGACTAGAAGGTTCTGTGGCAGCTGGGAAAGGCAGTCGATACAAGGAGAAAACTGCTGGCATTGACAAAGACACAATACATGAAAGGCCTGGGGAAACTCTAGAATAAGTAACAAATCAGTGGACAACTTTTGACAACGGGATTATTATTATTGCTACAGACTTGAGTTACTTACTATGTGCTAAGCCCTGGGGATACAGAAAGATGAAAGAAGGGATCCTTGTCTTCAAGAAGCTTTGCGGAGAAAGACACACAAAGGTACATGACAAGGCAGCAGATGAAAAGTACCAAATGAGTGTGTGCTAGAGTTTATGGAATAGGACAGTCAGGAAAAGCTTTGTGGGCATAGAGCACCAAGTAAGTGGTAGGGGCAGACTTTTCTTCCTCCCTCCCTTCCTTCCTCCTTTCTTTCCTTTCTTCCTTCCTTCTATCTCTCCTTCCTTCTTTCTTTCCTTCCAATAAATACTTATTCTGTTTTCTAAGTACAAGGTACACTTAAAGAGAACAGTGAGATTAAAAGGAAATGAAAGAAAAAAAGATGCTTAGAGGAAAATAAAAAGGCACATTTGGGGATTAATTAATAATAATAATAATAGCTAAAATGTAATGGGCCCTGTAATGGGCAGCCCCGTGGCTGCCATAACAAATTAGCACAAATTTAGTAGCTTAAAGCCACAGACATTGATTCTCACAGCTCTGGAAGCAGAAGTCTGAACTCTAGGTGTCGGTAGGTCTGTGCTCCCTCCAGAGGCTCTAGGAGAAATTCCTTTCCTTGCCTCTTTTAGCTTCTGATGGCTGTTGGCATTCCTTGGCCATCTCTGCCTCCGTCGTCACATGGTGTTTTCTTTTGTCTGTCTAGTCACCTTGTGTGTCTCTTATTAGTACACTGTCATTGGATTTAGGGACCACCTAGATAATCCAGGATGATCTTTTCATCTCAAGATTCTTAATTATATCTGCAGAGGACCCTTTTTTTCAAATGAGGTAGCATTTGTAGTTTCCAAGAATTAGGACATGAGCATATCTTCTTTTGGGGGGAGGGGGACACCATTCAATCCATTACAAGCCCTTTCCATGTGTCAGGTATTGTCCTAAGCATCTTATATGTATTAACTCATCTAATTCACAACAACCCAATGAAGTAAGTTATTCTTTTTGGTCCATATTGAGGAAACGGAGGCACGGAGCCATTAGATAACTTGGAACCATTATGGCTAGAGTGGAGAGTTTGTGTTGAGGATGAGTGAGAAATAAATTAAGGTCATATGCAGCCTGCCTTAAATACCTAGATAAAATGTTGTGCCTTATTCTGTGGGTAATGGGCTGCCACTGAAGATTTTGAGCAAGAACGTCATATGAGTACTGATGTCTGAGAATATTGATCAGAAAGCACTGTGTTAAATAGATTGGAGGAGAGTGGGAATGGGAGACCTATTTGAAGTGCACACGTAACTGCTCTGAGAGATATGTAGGCCTAGACTGAAGGTCTGGCCACAGAAACAGAGAGGAAGCCTTAATAACGCTTCCTTCTTTTTATCCCAACATGTGCAGCTAGACTCTCTTTTCCATTAGACTTAGCCCTTCCATCTTCCTAAGCTCCCTACCAGGAGGCAGTCGAAAGAGAAGACAATCTCCGTTTGCCCCAATTTAGCAGACACTGGTTTTTCCATTAAAGCATTGCTCTCAAATTTGAGGGCTACTGAGCAGCACCTGGAAATGCAATCCCAATAGTTTCGATTGTGGTCACTTTTAAGACAATGGCACTTTGGGCACTGAATGATGTCTCTCTTGAGGTTAGGAGGTGGTCATCTCTGACCTATGATGGAATAAGCCTAGAAGCCAACGTAAAGCATCACGTCACTAACAAGGACTCATGGGAATGGTCTGTAGATACAGCCACAATGAAGCTACACCTCCTTGCTCTCTTCTAGAATCAGCAGACAGACAGAGGGAAGCATCTCTATTCTCAACTCCCACCTGCGCTTCTTGGTAACTATTGCTGCTCCTGATGCGCCCTGAATATTAAATACCCCTTATTCACTTTTAGTCTTTTAGACTTTTTGTGAGGATTTGATCAGTAATGCCTGATGGGAAAGGCATTTCCTGTTGGATAATGAAAGGCATGAATGCAAGAGACCCCCAGTCATACTGTTGAGTCCTCAGCCCAACCTGTTATTCAGACTTCAGAGATCCTGAATGCTAGTCAGAGTAACTAATGTTTCCAAAAGCTGTAAAGTAATTATTTTACTCTGACACAGCAAGAAAACACTGAAATGCTTATTCACACCTAGTGTTTGATTTATTTTAAGGAGTGCTTTCCTACAGGACAAGACACTTGATTTCATTAAACATTTTTAATATAGAAGTGATGTCATTCATTACAAAATAAAATTCAAATAGGACAGATGACTATAAAATAAAAAGTAAAATTAAAACATTTTTAAGGTTGAGGATACTTTTTTTGATGGGACTCTCTTAACTCCATGTAATATCCTCCTTCCAGGGTTAGAAAATAAGCTCTAATACCTTGTTCCTCAAAGTATGATTTGGGCGCCACCATCATTGGCATCCCCCAGGAGCTTATCGGAAATGCAGAATCTGTCTCCACTGCAGACCGTATTGAATCAGAAGCTGCATTTTTAACGCCACGTGAAGGGTCAGTATTTTCACTGTTAGTCCTTTGGCAGACATCCCAGGTTGTTAAAGAGGTTGAAAGTAAGAAACGGATGAAAGAGGTGGGCAGAAAAATTAACGAATTCATTCTACAGAGTTGTGTGAACAGGACCCAATTTTGGAACACACCACTAGAGAATCAGACATTGGAGTGACCTGTTAAAGAGGTGTCACTCACAAGTAGGCCACCTCCCCTTTGTCCTTATAGTAATTACAAATTAATAAGACAGTCATAGAACCAAAAACTTTTAGACCTGAGACAAATTATAGAATTTGTAGTAGTAGCGCATGTGAGGTCTCGAGTCTCAAACTGGGTTTGTTTCCTCCAAATTTGGGTATGAGGTTAAAAATAAACATGTTGCTCGTATGATTAGGGCCTCACAAGCCATGGGACCTTGCGCAAATGTTTTCATTCCTTGAGGTCTCCGTCCATAATCTGCAGAATCTGCCCTGCAAACTTCATAGGGTCATCATGTACTTAAAATAAGGACATGGAAGGACTTTGAAAACTGTGAGAACCTAGATTATCATCTTGGCAGATTTCAAAGGTGGATCCCAGTTTCATCCAATTAATTGCATCTTGCGTGAGATAATATCACAGCAAAAGGGTGGTAGCCTGCTTGAAGTAAAGAAAAAGGTGAGTTAATTAGTGTTTTCTACACTGTCCAAAAGAAAAGGGTCCTCTGAGTCTCATGTTCCAGTGAGATAGGGAACCCCAGGGGTTTAATAAGGAGCTGATGAATGCATGCATGAATTACTAAGCTTGAGAAAGGCAATGAGCATCCATTCATCCAACAAATATTTACCGAGCCAGGCTGTCTCGGGACACAATGGTGCGCAGAAGCGCACACTGCCCTTGCCCACACGGAGCTTGCAATCTAATCAAACACTCACATGGATAAATGTAAATTGCATCATTGCTTTGTGCCGCAGAAGATCAGGGCAAAGAGCCAAGAGAACTTGTACTAACGTGGTTTAACCTGGTCAGAGGGTTTAGAGGAGACTTCCCTGAGGAAGTGGACCGTGAGCTGAGCAGAGAGCTGAAGAATGAACAAGAACTCAGATGAGGGAGAGGGGACAGAAGAGTGCCGCAGGCAGAAGGAACAGTCCGTGAACAGGCCTCTGGGCAGGCGGGAGCCTGAGGATGCTTGGTGATCAGAGAGGCCAGTCCTATTAGATGGAGTGATGGGCTGAGGCTGGGGAGGGCAGCCAGGGCCAGCCGTGCCCAGTCCTGTGCACTGGAGTTCGGTTCTTCTCCTTAGAGTGCTGGGAAGCCACTGACGGATCACAGCTGTGCTGGTGGTGCTGGTGGTAGAAGATGTGTATTTCGCCAACAACCAGATCTAGGTTTGGAAAAGATCCCTCTGGCAGCAAAATGGAGTGTAAGTCAGGGGCAGGAGGACAGAGTGTATGTACAGAGACAGGCAGTGGAAATGCTCCCCGCCGCAGAAGCTCTCGCTCCTCGGTCTAGTTCTCTCCTCCCCGCACAGCCTTGCTTCCAAGAGGCCCTGCCTACCCAGTGCAACGAGTTCTCCCCTCCAGACAGAGAAAGTGGTCTGGCCAGCAAATTAGTCCATTTTGAGTCCATGTGAATCAGTTTCCTCCAGGTAAAATGATAAAAATGCAGTTTCTGAATCTGCAAATTGAAAACTCATCCCTGGATGCAGGGCGACCCCAAGTACAGGTAACCTGAAAGGCCCACCTGGGTATCAAGCTAGGCAGCAGCATCTCCTTTACTCATAACTTAACTCCAGTTAAGACACCATCTCTTACACCCTTCCCTGAAAAGATGTGAAAAGTGAGGCCTAGAGAGGTTTAATAACTTGTTCAAAGTCACACAGTAACTTTTGAGGACCAGGTCCCTGAACTTTCTAAAACTCATGAGGTGTGTGATGCTTTCAAAATGCTCTACAGGTCAGCATCGTCTTTATAGACATGCAATGGACAGTCCTAAGAACATACTTTTAAATTTTTTTTAACTTCTTCACATTGTATTCTAATTACAATCTCCATCTCCTAGAGTAGAAAGACTAAAGAAAGAACAGGCATTCAATCTAAACCATAAAACTGACTATCTGAGCCTTCAACAATTTCTGATATTACATAACACTGCATCTAAGAAATTCACAAATACTATTAGTGAGCCTTTCCGTATAGGTGTCAGTGCCTTTATTTCTAGATTTAATTTCCAGGCATGACTGGAGAACTTAGATCCAGTTTTCAGTCTCCAAGAAAAAGTTTCCCTTTGCTATTCACTCTCACCTGCCATTCTTTAGCTTCAACAAATACAAAAAGCACAGGGATTGTCCTGGGCTTCTCAGTGCACATTCCGCTCTCTGCACTGCTCCTGGTTCTCCTTAGCTTCTGCGTAGGGTTTCCTGCTCTGACCCTTTCATATGCTTCCCCCGATACCTCTGTGATGTTTCTGCATTGTTACTTGTTTGTTCCTTGTTCGACTGCCTGGTCCCTCAGGGAGCAGTTAAATATTCAAACCTTGGCTCTCCTGTTGCTGCTAGAGATTTTAGTTTATATTTGTAAGAATTATTCAAGTGCATTCCAAAACAAAACAAACAGATCTGATTTCCCCATCATTTTTGCTTTAAGATTGAACACTAGAAGTGATTTCCTGTCATCCAAAATCAAATGCAATGTGGCTTTCACATGGTTTTCTTCCTGTCTTTCAATGGTACAGTTTCATATGGTCATAATTTTTTATAACCAAGATTCAGAGATGTTTCTGTGTTCAGCAGTTTTTACAGGAATCCTTTTAAACCTACGGTTTGCATTGATAACCTGCAAGCTAGCTCCTTGAGCTGGGAAACTCCAGGTTGGAGGAGCTTGGCATTAAGAGCTGGGAGAGATTTTACTTAGAGGGCTCTGAGATTGCAGAGTTTGTGTTAAACATTTGACTTTCTCTCAAATTGGCAGTCTTTTTCCAAAACGAGCATTATTCTCTCATCTTTAAAGTATGCTGAGTTTAGTCAGTTTGGATACTAAGCAAATTATCAGGAGACTTCTCAAGCGCTAGGAAGAAAAAGCCAAGGCATTTTACTCAACCTGGGGCCACAACCTCCAGGGGAGCTGGTGAATAATAGAATGGTTTCCCTTCATTTAACCCACTCCTGGCTGTGCTAATACTATGCGAGGACAACCAGCTGAAAAAGGACAAATTTGAATCAAGGCACCAAATTATTTTTTCTACACAATGCTAGGGGAAAGAAAACTTTTTTGACTGAAATGTTTTGCTACTATGGAAATGATATTACTCTTTCTGGAGTGTATGATTGTAAGTTTTTACAACCTGGAAAATGTACTTCCGACTCCCTCCTCCTCACCCCCAACCCTACCAGGTTATGAGAAAATAAAGCACATTGTCTGGGAAATGGCTTACAAGAGAGAAAAAAAAAAAATGCCTGCACAAAATAGTTTCTCATTAGTGACTACTGAATTGAACTGAACGGAACCCAAGAGTCTGTTTTTATATGGACCCAAACATCTCCCAATTCTGTCTGCTTAGTTATTTATTCAAGGGATTGCTAGCCTGTTTGTTGAGCATCCCTGCCTTCTACATTTCCTTTTTGGTTCCTCTTTGGGCATTAAATTCTCACATTTGGAGGAATCTGTTTTTTTAAATAAAAGGACACAGCAGCTCTCAATAGGAGGCAAAATGATCTTCTGTCTCTTGGCCATTTCCATAGGACATCTTGACCACTCAATAGGAAATTGAGTGGCTCCCCAATTTCTGTATTAGGAGGAGCTGGTCAGCAGTTTTGAAGCTGTGTTTACATATATGATCAGATAAATGTCAATTGTCCATACCAAAGGAGAAGAGATTATGGAAGTCCCAAAATCTATCTCCCCACTCCTTAGCACTGCCACCATCCAGACTTCACTTGAAACGGGTTCAGTAAGGGCTAGTTCCCCTTAAAATCAGCTCGTGCCGCCCCTCCTCCCCCACCTTTCCCGAATTTCCTCACCTATTTAAGCAATATCTTCCTTGTCAGGTTAAAAACATCGCAATTATCTTTGTTAAATTGTCCTCCTCAGTTTTCACCCTCCCACTATCCAATTAATCATCAAATCATACCGATTCCTCCTTTGTAACATCTTGGAAACTTGCCTCCATTCTTTTCTATTCTGGCAGAACAGAAATACATGAGGACCCAGCTCTCCAGCCTGGATGGGTGGGAAGATAAGAAACGCATCACACAAAAGTGGGGAAAAAAAAAAAAAGAAATATAAAACAGTACAGAATAACATTGCTCCAAACAAACTTTACATACAGATCCTGGGGCACTGGTTAGCACTGCATTTGTCTTGTAGCAATCCAAAACAGTCGGGGGTCCTTCCTTCGGCTCAGAGGCTGTGGTGAGGACTTTGGGGGTCCAGCTCAGGCCACCCTGATTCCAGCCACTGTCCCACCCCACCCCCACCCCTGCTTTAGCATTAGGAAGCCTTCATTCCCAGACTAATTGATCTCCACTCAGAGCATGGCGCATGTATATCCAATCTAAACTAGTGTTGGCACAATTTATTAAAAGTATTTCATCGTAATTTAAAAATGTTTGTATTTTACCTCCACCTGGACAGAAGCACATTCTTCTGTATTCTTACTGCCCTTCCCCTCCCCCATAGCAACCAACAGAGGGTTCTGCTGTTTATAATCTATGTTTGTGAAATCATAGAGCCTTAGAATTTTAGAGTCAGAAGGAATCTTAGTCTAGAGAGATTAGTTGACTTGCCCAAATCCATATAGTTGGCTAGTGGGAAAGGACCAGAATCCAGGTTTCTCACACTTGAAGTCTGTATCCTAAATTGTCCTTAGATAATCAATGACAGAAATATCTGACTTTACACAAGGTCTTCTGGGGATGGTGGTGATAGGGGTGATTTGCTTTACTTAAACATTTACAAAGATTCCGTCCACGCCACTCGCGGGACCGCCTTGAAGTACTAGTAACTCCTCAGCTCGGCGTTGGGCAGAGTCACAAGTTACTTGCAGCACTAGTTTAAGAGTCTGTCGCCTAATCTAGGTTCTTCTGACAGGAGGGCGCACACCGGGGCCCCGCACACAGGGGCTCCCCCTCCCTGGAGGCTGTCTGTCACCCAGCGGCCGTGCGGCCCGCCCCACGTGGACTCGGCTCCCGGGATCAAAGTCTGTTTGCTGCCCGGCCCCGCAGGTGTGCGGTGGGCTGCGAAGACCCGCAGCTCCAGAGCAGGGACCTCGCCACACCTGCCCCTCCCCCTACTGCTGCACGCGGCCCGCGCCCCCTCCCCTCCCCCACGACGCCCGTCGCTGCACCCGGCCGCGGCCCCCCGGCCCACGCCCGACTCCAGGAGGAAACGGCCCCGCCCCCATCTGTTGAAGCCGCGACACCACCCTCTCCCACCCCGCCGAGCCTCTATCCAATAGCGAGCGTGGATGGGCGGGGCGCGGCAGCTGTCGTGAGGAGGTCCTGGCCAATCGGGACGCATGCCGGGCCTGTTGGGCGGGGCGTCGAGGCCTTGTCACGCCTGGGTCCGTGTGAAAACGGGGGTTCCGAGTGCAAAGCAAAGTTTTTTTGTAAACCGTCTGCAAAAGCGGGGGGGCGAAGAAGGCGCCGGAGACCGGGCCGAGTGCAGCTGCCGTGGTCGCCGCCTTTTTAGCTCCCCTGGCTTCGGTTCCTCGGCCCGAGCCACAGCGGAGGTGACCAGTGGAGGGGAGACCTGCGCGGAGAGACCGCAGATGCTTGGAGCCTTCGCAGCGCGCAGCTCCCCGCCGCCCGCCTGCTCCTGCTCTGGCTCTTGGTGCTTGGGCTCCGGGAATCCCAGCTCCCCGCCGCCGCCGCCTCTGTCGCGGGGCTGCGGGTGTGGGGGCTGCTGGGGCTGAGCCGGGCCTCCGCGCCGGCTCAGAGGACGGACGCCTGAGGAGGTGCTTGCCGCTGGCTCGCCGGGGACGCCCACAGGCGCGGGGGCTCGGCGGCTTGACCCGGGGCTCGCCCCGAACGGCCCCGGAGGCCCCTCACTGGTGTCCCAAAGGCCCCTCAGCAGTGTTCCGAGCGGCCCACTGAGAGCCCCGCGCCACCCTCCCTCCTCCGTCGCGGGGTCTCAGACAGACCCTCGGCGCCTCGCCGCCACCGTCTCCCCAGTGTCCGGGCCGCGTTCGGCGGGCCCTTGAGCCGCAGCCATGGGGTGCTGGGGTCGGAACCGGGGCCGGCTGCTATGCATGCTGATGCTGACCTTCATGTTCATGGTGCTGGAGGTGGTGGTGAGTCGGGTGACCTCGTCGCTGGCGATGCTCTCCGATTCCTTCCACATGCTGTCGGACGTGTTGGCGCTGGTGGTGGCGCTGGTGGCCGAGCGCTTCGCCCGGCGGACCCACGCCACCCAGAAGAATACGTTCGGCTGGATCCGGGCCGAAGTGATGGGGGCTCTGGTGAACGCCATCTTCCTGACCGGCCTCTGTTTCGCTATCCTGCTGGAGGCCATCGAGCGCTTCATCGAACCGCATGAGATGCAGCAGCCGCTGGTGGTCCTTGGGGTCGGCGTGGCTGGGCTGGTGGTCAACGTGCTGGGGCTCTGCCTCTTCCACCATCACAGTGGCTTCGGCAACGACTCCGGCCACGGCCACTCGCACGGGGGTCACGGCCACAGCCACGGTTTCCCTAAGGGGGTCCGCAGCAAGAGCAGCCGCTCCGGGGACAGCGACAGCAGCGTGAGCCCAGGCGAGCAGAGACCTGACCAGGAGGAGACCAATACGCTGGTGACCAATAGTAGCAACTCCAACGGGCTGAAAAGGGACGGGACAGGTAAAGAGAGAAACTCGCCGCCGCAGGTGGTTTGGTTTGGGGAGCCCAGACCCTAGCCGGGCCCCGGCGGGATGGCCTGCACGCCCCCTGGTGCCCAAGTGAGCTTGCGTTGTGCCGCCGCCTTCCCGCTCCCTCCAGGTCCCGCCCCCTCCCGCCGGGGAAGGCGTGCAAATAGGACCCCTTTCAGCCCGAGTGTTGCGTTCCAGGGGGTAGGGAGCGCATCTGGGGGTGTAGGTGGGGACTGTGCCTCTGAGAGCGGAGTAGGGTCGGAAGGTGACGGTCAGCCCGCTGCAGTCCGCAGCCGCACTTGGCCGTCTTTACGGGCTACCTTTCCAAGAGACTGTTGAGTTTTTACAGGATCAAAAATGCTTCCTAATTCAATTTCTTGGCCCTATTGGGAAATGGAGAGAATCCCCAATTCGTCTTTTGCTGTTGGCTGTTTGAAACGCAAGTAGTTCTTATGCCCTTTAAACAAGTTTCTCAATATTGTATGCAGAGCTACCTGTAGGCATTACTTTCCTGAACTCAAAACCCGGGTTAAAGGTTTCTTTTATGAACGGCAATGTATGTTTCAGTTAATTGTCTAAAATCTAAACCTAATCCTGAAAATCCTACAATTAAGACTTGTCTAGGCATGTTAAAATAAGAGTGATGGTAATTTATTCATCTTATATTTTTAATGAGTGCTGTTCATTCTAATTATTAAGTGCTCTTGAAAGAAATTTGGAAATAAACGTTGGAAGAAAGGAGACAAAAAGGAATCAACCAATACCGTACTAGCCAAACTCCATCACCTTAGCAGTTTGGTGTATCTCTTTCCATTTTTTTTCCCATTTATATTTATTTACCTACTTGTATGATACTACACAGTTTTCCTTTTTTTCGAGATTCAGGATATTATGGTAATGAAATTCAAGCTGTATATTGAAAAAGGTTTAATAGATGAGTGAATTTCTTCTCATTCCTATTCTGCAGGGTGTTATTCCAAGAAAATTAAGCTGCTCTGATGTATATATTAATACATTTGGTTTAAGAGTAGTAAGGTAGATGGTGATCATTTATTTCCAACTTGTCTTGAAGGCTCTTGTCAGTTTCTAAACCCCCCTCCACCAACAGACTAATAAAAGTTTAAAAGTTAAATTTGACACCTAAATGACAAAGACTGACTAGAGCTTTGTGTCAAATCAGGCCTTTGTAATAGACATCTCCATAGTTGCATTTAATTTGGGGGGATAGCATTCAGTAGTATTTTTTCTTTTTGGCCAAAAAGTATAACAAAATGTTCCCAGGACCCCCACCCCACAGCAAAGATGAGCTTTTTTTTTTAGAGTGAGGGAGATTGGAGGGTAGTTAGGAGAATGGAGAAACAATATCATCTTAATGACTTTATTTAGCCCTGGCCATTTTGTCCTGGCTTGTTCCCAGTATGTCAATTTGTATTAAATTGCCCTGAGCACATTTTAAAATTATGGTTTATGAAAAATTTTTCACCTCCTTATTTAAATGGAATGAGACAAGGATGTTTATATAAACACTTTACGTGTATTTGATTCAGAATTTGTATTTCTTTGCAGATCCAGAGAAGTCCAGAAATGATGTAACGGATGTACAATTAAATGGGAATCTTATCAGAGAAACTGACCAAATGGAATTAGAAGATGATGATAAGGCTGGACAACTTAACATGCGTGGAGTTTTTCTGCATGTCTTTGGCGATGCTTTGGGTTCAGTGATTGTAGTAGTAAATGCCGTGGTCTTTTACTTTTCTTGGAGAGGTTGTCCTGAAGGGGAGTTCTGTGTGAACCCATGTACCCCTGACCCCTGCAGAGCACTTGTAGAAATGATGAATAGTACTCATGCAACAGTTTATGAAGCTGGTCCTTGCTGGGTACTATATTTAGATCCCACTCTTTGTATTGTAATGGTTTGTATACTTCTTTACACAACTTATCCATTACTTAAGGAATCTGCTCTTATTCTTCTACAAACTGTTCCTAAACAAATTGATATCAGACATTTGGTAAAAGAACTTCGAAATGTTGAAGGAGTTAAGGAAGTTCATGAATTACATGTTTGGCAACTTGCTGGAAGCAGAATCATTGCCACTGCTCACATAAAATGTGAAGACCCAACATCATACATGGAGGTGGCTAAAATCATTAAAGACGTTTTTCATGATCACGGAATTCACGCTACCACCATTCAGCCTGAATTTGCTAGTGTAGGCTCTAAATCAAGTGTAGTTCCGTGCGAACTTGCCTGCAGAACTCAGTGTGCTTTGAAGCAATGCTGTGGGACACGGCCACAAGCCCTTTCTGGAAAGGATGCAGAAAAGGCCCCGACAGTTAGCATTTCTTGTTTAGAACTTAGTGAGAATCTAGAGAAGCCCAGGCGGACTAAAGCGGAAAACGTCCCTGCTGTTGTGCTCGAGTTTAAAAACACGCCAAACAAACAACCTGAATCATCTTTGTGAGTCTTGAAAAAGGTGTGATATTTGACTTTCGCTTTAAACTGCAAGAGGAAAAAGACTCCATTGAAATTCTAAGTTTGCCAAGTAGTGTAATTGAAGTCCTTGTCTGGTCACACAGTTTAATTCTATTTTTGTAAGAACATAATGGGACTGCTTAACAGAGTTCTATATTACGAGTTTGTAATTCTTAGTGCAGAGTACAGCTACGCTGTACAATTTTGGGAAGCCAGTTTTAACACTATGTTACATTTTTGTTTAAAGTAAGTATAAACCTTATACAACATAATGACATTTGATTTCCAGTTTTTCCATGGTGAAAAATTAATTAGGGGGATAAATAAATTAAAATTGTTACTGGAATTTCTCTGCTTTTCTTTTCCCCCAGTGTTATTTATATATATATATATATTTTTTTTTTTTTAATTTTTTTTTTTAAATCAGAATTAACTGCTAGAACTTTAAAATTCACAACTTTATTTCCTTTGACATTTTAGGAAATATATACTTGCCTTTTGAGATCATTACATGGCATAATGGCAGCATATTTTAAGAGTGACTCCTAGATATTGGGAAAAGTTCCTTTTTTTCTTCACATAGGCTCTATTAATACTAATGATCAGTTACTATCCTGTATTCTATATTGCTGAGGAGTATTCTAATAAACAGTGAAATAATTAACAAATTGAACTATAGTTTACACCTAATAGGGCATATGGGGAGTAAGAGCACAGAAGAAAGTTTACCAAATTAAATATTTAGATTATTGTAAGTTAATATTCAGACTACATTTTAAAATTATTCTGAGAAATTTTCTCTTACCAAAGTTAGTCTAAAATACAGACATGTTCACCAGCATTACTTTCTTTGAAAGATTGGCATCAGAAACACTGAGCTGAAAGTTTACTCACCAAATATATACAGGAAATATTTTTAAGGACAGTGAACTCAATCTAATAATTACATGTTAAATGCAAGCTTATAAATAATGGAATCTCTTAAATTTTGGGTATTTTAAAAAACTTCAGAGTGAATGTAATTTCCTAGTGACCAATTCTGAATGGATTCAAATGCAGCTTTTCCAACAACCAGCAATGCTTGTGTTTTGCCAAGAGCCACTGATGTGGGAGAAGAAAGAAATCTGAAGGTTAATGCAGTTTGGATATTAGATTCTTACAAAGCAATATTAGTTAAGGGAAAGTTAGTAATTCAGATTCTGTAAGTCATCCTGTCTTGACATTGCTCAGATCTTCCAACAGTGGCTTATTTTTTAAGAGGCCACAATAGCTTCACAGGAAATTGTTCTTGGCTATTTTATTGTTGCTATGGATTTCAAATCCATGCACAAATGTTATTTAAGGGTATTTAAGTTATATTTTTCTTGATAGAGGTTATGCTTTGTGAAGAAACTATAGATTTTTGTCCTCAAAAGGATGAATATTAATATCAGTTATCATGTATAGCTCTATTTTTTTAGACATAAGGTATCCTGACTACTTCAGTGACTTTTATAGCTGACTACTTTTGGGATGGCTACCTTTTGGGGTTTGAAATAATTCATTGTTTAATGGGTCTTAAGATGAAAGCGCTGGCCTTTGACAGTTAACTTTTTAAAGGGATGATCTGGTAGGTGGTGTGTTTCTTTTCTAGTATAAGCCTATTGCTGGCAATGGGCCTACTTAAGAGCAGCTGATTTTTCCAATGAGAATGAGGTAATTTTAGGAACATAGTTTGTAAGTTCACATTTACTATAATGGGCCAAAACCATAACCTGCCAATTTGCAATACATCTTGATCTTTTAATACTCTTATCTGATATTGTGTAATTCAATTCCTAAACTGATAGTTACTTTGGATTTTGCAGAAATGTTTTTTTAAAAATGAAATTGGGAAATCTCATATGGGTGAATAAGAGAGAAAGCTTCAAATTGTACTGTATCGTGTACATTCCTGATTTAATACTTTAAACTACAAAATACTAAGATCTCAATACAGTTTGTTATAGAAACATTTCAGTAATGATACAATAGGAAAACTGATAAAATACTATATTCAGTGGGGTTTTCTTTACCAATACTCTGTTGGGTCTATTTCTTAAAGGTTGTATAATGTATAAGAAATCAACTGAATGAGGATTTTTTAACTGGTGTATAAGCATGGGGCAAGGGCTTTTTTTTTTTCCCCCCCAGAAGTGCTTTGAAGGTAACAGCCTTTAGATTTCAGTTAGTTCACTTTTCATAATTTTAAGTAGCTTATATGTAACAAAGTGATACAATAGGAGTCTCTTTTTTCAAAGGACTTTGTCATAATAGCAAAATCAGTGGGCACTGACTCACCTTTTGAGTTTTAGCAGAGAATTATTTATTTCTTTACAATGCACTTTCTAACCCATTTTTAGCTATATTAGCATTATCTTTTTTAAAAATGCTTTTGTATTTAAATATTGTGGGACTTAAGTGTCTTTTCTAAAATAGCTTATTCCTTCCTGAAAGAAAATGAGGGAAATACCCTGAATTATTAGGAGACTTAAACCCAATATTTAAATATGCTGTTTTATAACACTGCATCAGTTTTAGGAGGTGCATCTCTCCTGCTGGCTCTTTTATATTTGAGCAAGATCAGTGTATTTAGAATATACGTTTAGCAATTTGTCTGTTATCTCCGTTTAGTGAGAAGAAGATGCTGCATGTGTCTGAATTAAAACCAACCCAGAAATTTTTCCAAGCCAAATGCAGCCTTAGTGATGAGAGAGATTTAATCCTCCATTGTCACCTTTTAGCTTATGTGATTGGTTAAATTTTTTTTTTTAAAGGCATCTGCATTGTAAAAGTGTGGACTAGAACTTACAAAACAGGTCAAAAAAACTCACAAAAACTTTGCTGTATGTATTTTACTATCTTAGAAAACAATGTTTGACGAACTAAGGTATGTAATTTGAATAGGAAAATCTTCCATCAAGAGCACCTTTGGAAAATCACAATAGGTAGAAGATTATGTTGACCCGTTTGTGTCTTCTTTAGTAACCTCAGTTAAATTTGAACTTTTGGAAGTTTTGAGGGAAAAGACCCATGGAATCTAATGTGAAGTATTTAGTAGGCTAACTGGTATTGAGTTGAAGATTTTTACTGTTTATAAGCAGATATTTGAATGATATAAATGTCATCTACCTGCTGTCTTAAGATGTTCTCATACATAAATATGGAGAATAATTCTACAATATAGAAATATTTATTTTAATAGAGTTTCAGTTAAGTCATAAAACAGTGTTAAAACTCTTGGGAAGGTGGAGGGGTTTTTTTGCTTGTTTTTTAAATTGAAACTGTCAAATACAGTGTTTGACCATCTGAAATGGAAATTGTAATGGCACTATTTTGATGTAGCTCTACCTATACTAAGTGGCAGGCAATGCTATTTTGTTTTACTAACAAGCTCTGGAATATTTAGCAGTCATTTTCACTGGCACAAGAGCTTTTTGTATGTCATTCAAATTTAAACTTTTAAACCAAAAATGTTATGGTCCAGTGTCTTTGGCAAAAAGATGCTGAAGGGAATGTAACATACAATTAATATGTGGTTTATATATAAAAACACACAAATTGCCATGTTATGGTTCTGCCTTGAAACAGCACAATGAAGTATATCAGTGTATTCTGTGATTCTTTATGAAATTTCCATGTTGTGTTGTTTTGTGTCTCCCATAGCCTGTCCTTTGGGCCAGATGTGGCACAGTTAAATGCAACTATCATTTCATTAAATGCAGATGCACATAAAATGTCTTTAGTGCTGCAAATTTTACCTAACATTTGGTATGTTTTATGACTGTGCATTGTTTTCCAAAGCTGTTCCTACCTCACCATGAGGCTTTATGGATTGTTATGTATTATAAATGTTCTTTATGAGACAGACTACTGTGTTTCTTCTCATTTATTAAAAGTTAAGTAGAAAAATAAACTAATTTTTAAATATCTACTGCATCATTTTGTGCATATGGCCTCCCCTTCTATGCTAGTCTGGGTTATATAAAAGAGAGTTGGACTTCAAGTATTGAAAGGGAAATTGCAGCTTAACATAAGTGTTACTTGTGTGCAGAATGTCCTGGTTACAGGACAGTGAGGTAGAGGAAAACAAATGTGGGCAAAAATTGCAAGAGAAATTGAAAGGGTAATAATAGTGTAAAAGCTCACCAACATGAAATACTCAATAAATTATGTAGCTATAGGTTAACCTACTTCTTTGAGACTTGCTATTTATTTGTAAGCATAGTTACTAATAAGGATTATTAAGTATTTTGTAATTATATAATCCAGAACTATTAACCCGAGAGTATATTAGTACATTACTTTGTTTATATGAGTTCAGGACTATCATAAATGTAGTCTCATAAAGAATTTCTGTAAAGAACTTGTACTTGTGACTGGGAGAGAAACAGTTGAAAAATCAATTGGTAATGTCAGTAGACAATTAGTAGAATTGATAAATAGATATTCCAAAGGGATAGAAATCTTTGGAAAGGATTCAAGTAGGTTAAAATTGAAAGGAGGGGAAGTGGGTGTGAGGCACAGGGACATGGAATAGTATAGAGGGTTGAGGGTCCAGATGTAGGAGGTTTTGTTAAAAGTGCCATGTCAGCTGGTTTGAATTTGGTTTTATAGGAATGGAGGAAGCCATCAATAGTATTTGAGTGGAAAAGGCGTTGTACAGGCTAGATTTGGAATGGAAGTAGACAAAGTGAGACAGGACAAATCAGTTTACTAGGCATTCAATGCTAAGAGCATGAGCAGTTCCCAAATAACACACTCACTCTACATATACCACATTTCTATTGATTCCACACGCATTGTTTTCATACTTGAACATTTCTGAAATCAGACATGCACAGATAACAATCCGTGGTATCTTATTGCTGTTGGCCAACTTTGTTTCTTATCTGGCTGTGTTCTTACTAGTAAGGGTTCAGAAAAGAATTCTCAGGCAATATGGTCTTTTAAGAAGTATTTGCCAACATTCCCTAAAACAGTCTCATGTGCTATGCATTGCACATCCGAATGAGAGCTACTCCTTTCGATTAGATTAAAAAATACTCTAAGAAAGTCAGTGGCAACATTTGGTTTTAAGGAAATCTCAGACTTTTCCAAGCCTTCAGAATTGACCATTTTTTCCACACACATACCCACCCACCACAGCTGTAGCCTCCTCGACTTAACGATTTTTTGACTTGGCCATGATGCAAAAGTGATGCTCATTCACTAGAAACCGTACTTCGGATTTTGATCTTTTCCTGGGCTAGGGATATGCAATGCAATACTCTGGTGTATGCTGGGCAGCAGCAGTGAGCCCAGCTCCCACTCAGCCACACGATCGTGAGGGTAAACAACCGATGCTCTACAGTGCAGTATTAAATGCACTTTCAATTTAGAATATTTTCAACGGACAATGGGTTTCTCAGGATGTAACCTCATCGTAAATGGAGGAACACCTATCTAGCCTTTATTCTTTTAAATCAAGTAACTTACAACACTGTTTATTTACAAACTCGTTTCCCTTTCAAGTTGTAAACACTGAAGTCAAGGCTGTCAGCTTACTTCCTCAGGCTCTAGCACAGACATTAGTCATTCAAGGTGTTTGAATGGATATTGAAGAATGGCTGGAGTGGAAGACACAGTAATAATATTATGAATAGCTAAAATGTACTGAGCATTTATTACATTCCAGGCACATACATTTTCATCTAGTCCTTACAAACCATTAGGCATATGAAATTCCCATTTTACAGACAAACATATTAAGCATCTTACCCAAAGTCATCCAGTTAGTAAGTGATGGAACCAGAACTGGAGTTCAGTAAGAGAGCTAGGATGCAGCGAGTGGCTTGCTTTCCCATCACTGAGCTGTCAACAACCTTTAGAAGTAAACTTAAAATGAAGAGTTCTTTTTCGTTTTCACTCAGTGAGCAGCAATAGACAGGCAAAAGAAGTGAGGAAAAGAAATGTTAAAGCATTTGACATTTATTTTAAAAACTCAGAGTAGCCACCAGACGACAGATCAGAACTTTCTTACCAAAGTTAGAGTTTCTTATGTTATGGTTTAGTGTCATTTTTATTTTTAATTCCGTGGGGGAGAGGAATAACAATCGATTTTAGAATTTAGGGGCTCTTGGTTTTAATTCACTCTTGTGGACGCGTGCCAATCTTTACAAACTAGTAGTGTTTTCACCTAAGCTACCGTACAGTGTTGTTTGAGGTATTTACTGCTTCTTCTAGAGCACAAAAACTGTGGCTTAAATATCTTTTATGCTGAAAACAGTGGGTCTTTAGGAGAATGAGGAGCAGAGGTGACTGAAGGAAACTTGGGTGAGGAGACACGGAGAGGACCATCTGCTTTTCAGCATTTGGGTGAGACAATTTATCATAGTGCAGAAGGGTCCTGTGCATTGAGTTGAGCAACCCTGGCCTCCTTCCACACAAATGCCTATAGCAACTCCCCTCCCCTGCCCATCAAATGTTTCAAATGTCCCCTAAGGAGGTGGTATGACCCTATGGGAAAACATAAAAGGCTATCCCACTGGCTACTCCGCCAATCTCTCCCATATGATCCAAATGCTACATCTAGTCTCCTTTTACATAGATTGGTAACAGATCCTTGGCATTTCGTTTGAACTCGTTTCATCCTTCCATGCAGGAACCATGCTTCCATGCCTGCATCGTCAAATAGAAAGTCTGAGGGTTTGATTTCTGAGGCTTGTAACTATCGATAGAACCAGGTAGACAGGAGCTCCTCTGATTGGCTAAGAAGAGTGTTCTGTGCAAGAAAGCAGCGCAGGTGGGGCCATCTGAGTTGGTCATGGAAACCCTTGGCTCTCTCTTTAGAAATATAAAGTAAAAACGGGTTTCTGGCAATATAAAGGGGTTCAAAACCAGTGCCTTTTATTAAAGTACAAATTTGAATATTCAAATAGAAATTGAGAAAGACCCACCCAAATTTTTCTTTCTAATGACGAAAATGTCAAGGACAATATTGGACAAAATTTATCAGGACTTTTTATAGCCTGTAAGAAGAGTGACAGACAATAACACCTGCCCTAGGCTCTTGCATCAAGTTTTCAATTCCTCTGGAAGGTGATGGTAATGAGGCAGTATTTGTTGGTAAAGCTATTGGATCCTGAGTTTCTACATATTATTAAAAATCAATGAGCTGAAAAAATTAGGTAGCATATTATGATAGATGCTCATGCCCCAATCCCCAGAACCTATAATATATTGCTTACATGGAGTGTATTACATGGAGTGCAAGTGTATTTACATAAGTTAAGGACTTGGGGATGGGGTGTTCATCTTGGATAATCTGGAAGGGCTCAATATAGTCATAAGGGTCCCTTATAGAAGGAGGCACAAGGGTCAGGGTCAGATTCAGAGAGAAGATGTAACGACAGAGACGTAGATGACAGAAGTAAGGGTTGTGGTTAGAGCAAGAGATTTGAAGATGCTACACTACTGGCTCCGAAGATGGAGGAAGAGGCCACGAGCCAAGGAATGCAGGCAGCCTCTAGTAGCTGGAAAAGTCAAAGAAATGAGCAAAACACGACAAGAAACTCCATCACTAGATGATATCACTGGACGGTACCCTGGATGGCACGAAGCTCTGAGGGGCAGGGTATGGTGACTCAACCATGGGTGAGGGTTGCCCCATCTTCTAGCAATAAGTAAATCTTGGGAAACTTGAAAAAATGTCAATGAAATGGATTCTCCCCTATTGCCTCCAGAAGGAACAAAGGAACACAACTCTGCTGACAACCGTATTTATTCCATAAAACCCATTTTGGACTTCAAACCCCCAAAACTGTAAGGTAATACATACAGTTTGTTTTAAGCCACTAAGTCTGTTGTAATTTGTTACAGCAGCAGTAAGAAACTAACATACATATATTAGTGCATAAATATAACTTATACACTAAATTTTTATATTGACCATAGCAAAACCTTTGTTCTCATTGGAGTTAAATTACAGACTAACTTGCAAGTAAAAATTTTATCAGACAAGGGCTAGATACTATCAACGGTGGTATAACTTTTTGTGTCACGCGTATGCAATAATTTACATTGGATAAGTCAGTTAATGAAACACTGATCTGTGGTTTTAAGGGAGGGAGGAGATGCTGAGGTTGATTGGATATGTGAACTACAATGAGGGGTTTTCTTTCATTAGACAGGTGCTCTGAGTTTGTTGAGATTTCAAGCTTAAGGGATAAATAATTCCTTAAGGAATTTGGTGGGAGTTCAGACGTCCTGTGTCACAATGAGACACAAACTGAATGAAAGGAGAGTTCCCGGTGCGTGAATCAACCTTGTAAGGATTAGAGATGTCATCTCAAAAACCCTGAGGCTTCTGAGGTAACCACAGGCCAGCATTCACCACAGCAGGCTCCATTTTCTTCTTCAGTTTCCTCCTTTTGTCCCACACAGAGCCTGCTTCTTCCTCTTTTCCTCCTTCCTCCACTCCGTCTTCTCTCTATCCAGTTCTTCCCCACCCCCAGTCAGGTCCCTTATTAGGCATTAGGCAGGTTGGATACCTCTTGGAGTCTCAGTTTTCAGATCTGTGAGATGGGGATAATGCATCCTTTATAGGGTCCTTGTGAGACTTACATGAGACAAAAACAAAGATTTGCCGCATTCTATGTTCTGGCACTGTGCTAAGTGTTTTAGGCTGTGTAATCCTTACAATTACTCCATGAATTAAATGCTATTATTATCTCCAATTTAGAGAAGAGGAAACTGTGAGAGAATTGAGTAACTCCTGTAAATCTAAGGAGTAGGAGAACCAAAATTGAACTCACCTCTGTCTAAGAGGGTCTGTGCTCTTTGGTGTTTTTTTTAATAATTAAACACTTTTTCAATTACTGTTGACATCCAATATTGTTATTAGTTTCAGGTGTACAACATAGTTATTTGGGGTCTTTGCTCTTAAGTATGACATCCATTCCACAGAGTATCTAACACTGGCTCTGATCTCTGGGGGCTTCTCCAAATTCAGCAGTATGCAAAGTGGTCAGCTCTGGAGTCAGCCTACCTGACTTCAAAGCCCAGACTCACTGACTGACTGGGGCTTGCGTAAGACACTTAGACTTTCTCCTTTGTTGCCTTATCTGAAAAAATGAGGATAATGATAGCTTCTCCTAGAGGACTGTTGTAGATAGTAAATGAATCGGTCTGAGTAAAACACTTTGAACAGCGCCTGCTCCTTGGTGCTCAATAAATATTAGCTACTTATTTTATTCCCTTCCCATTTTGCACCTTTCCCCCTTTTTTCCCTTCTTTCTCTTTTCTTCTCCTCCTCCTTTCTTGTCTCTCTCTCTCTCTCTCTCCCCCCTCCCCCTTTTCCTAAGCCAATTAGTGACCCTTAATAAGACAGATTAATCCCATTCTTGACTCTTGAGCTTATACTGTTCTCTTCAATGGGACCACAATTCTCTCTCTTTCTCGAAATAATTAGACTTTTTTTTTTCTTTAAGTAGCTTCCGTAACAAACACTACCTGCAGGAGACAGCAGGATCTCATGGACAAACAGATGTTTCCCTAATGGTCTACACTAGGATTTTTACTTCTATAGGAAGGGTTTGGGGGAGGAGGAGAAATGATTGAGGCTGAAAACAAGACAGCCTATTTCAACAATTCATGTAGGCTGTGGAGGAAATGGGTGTGAGGTGTTTTCGTCAAGGACGGCGTTGGGTGTGTGCTGTTTGCCTTCTTGCTGCTGGAAAGCCTGGTGGTGCTTTCTGCTAAGGGCCAAGCTTGGACCAGTATCTCTGAAACCTTTCTAGCTGAGATGCGGGGATTTCATGGGACGTCCTTTTAAGGGGCAGTGCTACGGCCCAGTGGAAAGAGCCCCAGATGTGACTTTCCACTGCACTGACCCAGCAGGCCTGGCCCCACCACCTATAGTTCCAGGAGACAGGTCCAAAGGAGGCAATGATATCACTTCCATTCTTCTTTTCCTCGTCCTCTTCCTTCTCCTTCTTTTAAAGTCAATGGATAAGATCATTTTCACCTTTTTTTTTTTTTTAGTTGTCCTTTCAATCTTAGTTGTGGAGGGTGCCATTCAGCTTCAAGTTGTTGTCCTTTCAGTCTTAGTTGTGGAGGGCGCAGCTCAGCTCCAGGTCCAGTTGCCGTTGCGAGTTGCAGGGGGAACAGCCCACCATCCCATGCGGAAGTCGAACTGGAAACCTTGTGGTTGAGAGCCCACTGGCCCATGTGGGAATCGAACTGGCAACCTTCGGAGTTAGGAGCAGGGAGCTCCAACCTCCTGAGCCACCGGGCCGGCCCTCACCTATTTTTTTTTAAACTAAACTATTTGAGAACCTCTGAGTGTGCAGGCAGGGAGTGCGCCCGGGGTCTGATGGGCAGTCTCCTGAGTCAGCAGCTAGAGCATTTCCCCAACCACCACCAGCTGCTGTGGGGGCTCTAACCTCCGAGTACTAAATTGCATTTTCTCTCTCTTAATTATAACTTAGAGACAAGTCACAGAAGGAACACCTATTTGAAATACTAGTTAACGAACAGCAAAAAAAAATAATGATTCTTCAGATTTGTTTTACTATCTCCTTCCTCAAATCACTGTGTCGCCTTCTTGTGATAAATATTATTAACGGTAATGAAAATGTCTACGCTCCTCCAAAATCCAATGTACGGAAGAGAAAAGATGGTACTGATGCCATCCCATCTGGTTTGTCATTTATTGGAAGTCAGGACTGCTCTTGCCCACAGTGTGGGATTGGTGGCGAAGGGCTTGCAAAGAGCAACCTGAAACCTCCCTTACCTCATCATTTAAAGCAAAACACTAGCATTTTGTAAGCATTAAAAAAACAACAAAAAACGCAGCTAATTTTGTTAAGTGTATAAATTAGGTCCTGAATGCACTTTTTGTCTATTTTTTTACGCTGGAATACATGGTAATATATCAACTTATATCTTAAAACGATATGTGTGTACATGTAAGTATATGCATCTATAAATATTTTTTATTGCTCAAATAAATAAAAGTCAGTTGAACAACTTAGGCCACTTTTTAATCAGTGAAAAGTTAAATGTGAGATCACATTTAAAAGGAGCTTATAGAACAATTTTAGTGACACATTCATCTAAAGTAAAAAGATTGGTTCCTTATAAATCACTTACTCTGTGCAAAAGTGACAAAGCACCAGGACGCGGTGCCAAATAAGATCCTGGTGGTGCTGGGGGCGATGAGATTACGCTGGAATGTGGAAGGCTGTGGCAAGTCGCCAGGCTGGGAAGGGTGGCGGTGTGGGTTGTCCCTGGGGTTCCTGGCTGTCCCTGCCCTTTTTCAGTGGCAGGAACAGCGCCTTGACGTTTTGTTCGGGAGCAGCTCTGCTGAGGGCTTGGGCAGCCGGGAAAATCAAGGGACATTGTGGGCACCTCTTCTCCATCAGGAGCCAGCATTTTGTGTGCACGGACCCGCTCTGCATCTGGTGTGGTGGTTAAGGCATGAGTCTTGGAGACAGGGAGATGACAGTTGGAGTCTTGTGACCTGTCCATTTCCCGTCTTTATCACCCTGGTCCCTTTGGTCTCTGCATGGGAGTATTGTGAGGACTAATGCATTTACAGTCCTTGCCACGGGGCCTGGTATTAAATAAATGCTCAGTAAAATATTAGTGGTCTTCACTACAATCCCAGGAGGCAAGTATTCTCCACTGACCAACCACAAAATGAGGCTTCTGTTAAGTACTAAAGTAGATTGATGATACACTAGAACGAGTATTCACCTAGGCTAGACCTAGATTCAATCCATGCCCCCAGAGCTCTTGATTTGCCCTTCACGCCACACTTACATCCTGTGGGGTTTTCAGGATTTCACTGTTCTTCTCCGAAGTACAGATTGGTTTATTCATTTAATAAATATTTACTGAGTGCCTATTATGCCTTAATATTTAGATGTAAAGGTCAGGAAAGCCTGAATGAATGACCAAGAGATATTTGAGCAGAGAGTGAAAGGCAAGTAAGGAAGCAAGCTGCTCAGGTTTCTGGGGGAAGAGCCTTCCAGGTAGAAGGAATGGCAGGGCTGAGGTCCCTGAGGAGGGAGCTGGCCAGCTCTTGGAGGACAGAAGTGGATGTTACTGAGGGAAGGTCTATGTTCATCAACAAAAGACAACCTACTGAATGAGAGAAGATATTTGCAAATGATATGTCTGATAAGGACTTGATGTCCAAAATATATTAAGAACTCATACAACTCAACATCAAAAAAATAGACAATCCAACTTAAAAAATGAGCAGAGGACCTGAACAGACATTTCTCCAAAGAAGACACACAGATGGCCAACAGACATATGAAAAGATGTTCAACATCACTAATCATCAGGGAAATGCAAATCAAAACCACAATGGATATCACCTCACACCTGTCAGAATGGCTGCCATCAATAAATCAACAAACAACAAGTGCTGGCGAGGATGTGGAGGAAAGGGAAACCTCGTGCCCACTTGGTGGGATTGCAAATTGGTGCAGCCACTTTGGGAAATAGAAAAAAAATTAAAAAAAGAACTACCATATGACCCAGCCATTCCACTTCTAGGATATGTATTTGAAAAAAGAGAGACAAATATCATATGATTTCACTCATATGTAGAATCTGAAAGACGAAAAAACAAAATGAACAAATAAAACTAAACAGAAACAGACTCACAGACACAGAAACCAAACTGATGGTTGCCAGAGGGCATGGGGGTGGGGGATGGGTGAAAAGGATGAAATGGAATAAGAGGTACAAACCTCCAGTTCTAAAAAAACAAGAAGTCTTGGGAATGTAAGGTACAGTGTAGGGAAAATAGTCAATATTAACGTAACAACTTTGTACGGTGAATGATGGTTACTAGACTTATCGGGGTGATCACTTCGTAAGCAATGTAAATGCCGAATCACTATGTTGTACACCTGAAACTAATATCCTATTGTATGTCAACTATACTTTAAAAAAAGAGAGCGAGGGAGAGATCCAGATTTCTTCTCCAAAGCAGATGATTGTAATATTTGGACTTCCTTCTATTCAGTCACCAGCCCTTGTTTGGGTCAAGCAACTTGGAGGTATAGGGCTGGCTTCACGGTGTTCTGGTTTGTTGCATAATAGCAGTGACTGCCTTGGTGACTCAGCAGGGTTCTGTGCATAAAAGTCACCCCAGTGGGTGACAAGTTCCAGCCCTAAGGCCTCCCTCGTTCCAGAATCCTCCACAGGGTGAAGGAAGGGGCCATTTCTCTGAGCCTGATCTTAATGTCTAGGTTCCTTAGAGCTTTGAGCAAGTAAATACTTTATCTCAGAAGTAGGGATCTTCCAGCTTGATTTTACCTCCCTGGAAAAAAAGTCTGATGAGTGCAATGAGCGAGAACATGGACTTTGGAACTGGAGAATTGGCTTAAGTGCGTGCGCTGGCATTTACGAGTTATATAATTGACCTGCAAAATGAGGACGTTAGTACTTGTGTCTTAGGAGATGGGGTTCAAGTGTGGTGATTAGGGAACATGCCTAGCTCAGTGCTAGCCCTTCGTAGAAGCTCAATAAATGGTCACTACGATTATTTTTACCCTCTTGAGCCCTCCTATCCTAGCAGAACAGACATCCCACTACTCTGTCCAATTCGCAATCCTTATCCAAATACTGATTAAATTGTGTCCCTGTACATCCAGAATCGCAACTGAAAATAGGCTGGATGATCTCCATACGTGAAATAAAAGTGCATTGGGGGAATTAGGCTGGGAGTGGGGGTGGAGCCATATCAGATAAACTAGCTAAATTGAGTAAATTTATGGTTACCTACCCTTACTTTCTAAAGAAAGGGTTGAGCGTCTTTTCCATTTGACCCTGGAATGCGGTATTCTTGCGCAATTCTTGAAGCTCATCATTTGCAGATGGATTCTGGTGAATGGAAACCTGTTTTGAATGTGGCAAGAGAGATCACTATTTCAACAAAATCGGCGTTTTGTGTGTTTTAAGAATGTGGATTCACTATCTCCTAATGTTTGGGTTGCTCGTCCAGATTTCTCATAGGTATGTGTATTTTTGTGTTTGCAGAATCATTTTCTCTCTGTCAAATAGTTCTGTGGCTATCTATGGAGTCATCGATTCAAAGGCTTTTTCACTAGAGTTTTCCTCTCCCCATGTACATGGGTTTGTAGGAGGTGGAGGGATGGTCATTCACCAGGGATTACATTTTTCTTGGGGAAAACCCACTTAGGGCAGTGGAGGTCACTGAGTGAGTGCCAGTCACAGCAACTGAAGGCCTGCAGAGACGAAGAATCTGCACTGTAGCTGCCTTCTCCTCTGTCCGAAGGCACCTCTGGTCAGTGTGGACAAAGCTTGCTCAACTCAACTCTGGAGCTTTAAGAAATCAACCAATTTTTAATTACACAATTTATACCCAGATGCATTCCCCTAGTAAACAACTGAAATAATACTGATAAGACTCAAGGAATTTTCCCTCTCTTTGTTTTCTAGGAGTTTTTAAAACATAATGAATTTTGAATTTATCCAAGTTCTGTTTTTTCCATTGTTATGATCACAAGTTTTTCCTTTAATCACTGTCCCCCTGTGATCCTCAATTTGGTGTGTAGCATTCAAGACCTGTTCATATATAAATATAAATATATATATATATATATATATATATATGCATATGTATTAATATCTATATACCTACATATGTAGGTATTAAATTGATATGGGTATTACATTAATATCAGTGTTCAAGCCATATACATGTATATGTTATTAATATATAATTAATACCTATATTAATTTATGCAGGATTTTCTATGGAGGGTGTTTCCCAACTGAATCATTTTGCAACTTGCTCTTTCTCTCAGCAATATGCAGTTCATCAGGCTCTGCTTTTCATTGGTAACTGATGGGTAGTGTTTCCTAGTGAGGAGTTTGTTTGGTCAGGCTCCTCCTGACGGCTGTAGAGGGTGGTCCAGCTTCTCAGTCTTAGAGACTGTGCTGCAGTGGACATCTTTAGCCATGTTTTCGTGTGCACATGGTTCTGCCGTTTTAGGAGGTTCATTTTAAGAAGTGTCACGGGTTTTATGCAATTCAAATCTAATAGATACGGCCAAATTGCCCTTCAGAGTGCCAATCTAAATTCCCACCAACAGTGCATGAGTGTACTTGAAAACTTTTCATATTATTAAACTAAGATTTTTGTCAAAAGTTTGCAGTACTTCAATTTTGTTTTAATTTGCATATATCTGAATGGCAATAAAGTGGAGTCCCTTTCCATGCCTTTATTGGCCACTGATATTTCCTCTTCAGTGAATTTCTTATTCAGATTTTTCCATACTTTTCTTATTTAGGTTGGTTGTCTCTTTTATATGAATTTGTAATCATTTAAAAAATGTATTCTTGATACTATTTGTTTCTCCTCGGCTGTTGCTTATTGTTTAATTTTGTTTATGGTAGCTTATACCCAGAGAACAAGTCATGTGAGGACACAGTGAGAAGATGGTCATTTGCAGGCCAAGGAGAGAGGCCTCGGGAGAAATCAAACTAGATTTAATACTATTAAATCATCTAATCTGTGAACATGAGATTCTATGTCATCCATGTTACTATTACCAAAAGTAATTACCAAGTTTATCAAGGGTTTAGTTCTAGAAATTTTTGTTTGTTTTTGCTTATTTGTTTCTATAGTAAACATTTCATACACCTAAATATAGGTACAATACACTATACATACAAATAGGTGTATATATACATACATACATACGTACATACATACACAGACACACATATACACGTATGTGTTTAGCTTACTACTTCTTGAAACTCACTTATTCCCCATAGATTAACTTTTCTTCTTATTGAAATAATCTTTATTTCAGAGAGGTCTAAATTGACTGGACAAGGAATTCTAGGTTCTATTATTTCCCCTTACCATCTTATTTAGTCTCTGCAAAGGCCCTTGAAGGAAGGTACCCTAATCCCTATTTTACTGATGTAGCTTTAGAAGTTTGGGGAAGCTAAGTAGCTTGCCCAAAGCCACACAGTTAACACAAAACAAACTGGGATTCGAGCCCAAGTCCTGTTTGTTCCAAGCTCAGCTACTGAGGCACTTTCCAAAATACCAGGCTAACATATGAAAGTCAATAAAAAGCACTCAGTTGTTAGTTTCCTTCTGTCCTGTCTTTCTCTTCTCTTTTCTGAAAATGCGCAGAAATTTTTCTCCCCATAAGTGAATCTATCAGCCAATGAATGAAGTTCACTATATTTAGATTTTCATGAGTAGGAACTGGGAAAAGAGGGATTTTTCTCAGATCAGGAGACAGTAGAAATGATGGATGGACATGACTGTTGACCTGGGATTGGCCTGTAACCTGTGGTTGGGGACAGAGCAAACCTGACGGCTCCTGGCTCAGCCTGGCATTCTCTATGAGGCAGTGAGGTGGTGTGTGCCTGGCAAGGCCACTCGAGCAGGGCCTGGGAGGTCAGCAGCTGGCAAGAATCCTGCAACCTAGCACGTGAGAAGGTAGGAAAGACTCCTGAACAACTCAGTGCCTGGGGCTGGAACATTCTGCCTTGCTAGCTGTGGTTCCCCTCCCCCTTTCCTGGCAAAGCTAAATGATTAGGTGCATCTCAGCAGCAAAGTCAAAATTAGTTTTGCTTCCCTCTGCAATGAAAGTCCAGCTGAGTTGGGAAGGGAGGGGCCCTTGAAAGGTATTTCCACCTCAGCCTGACTTATTAGGTTAGTAGAAATGGAATTTTTGTTCTTCTTGGTAGGTTATTAAAACCCTTAAGGAATGTGCAGAAGGCAAATTTAGTTTGAGGAGCCCAGTAGGCCAAGGAGACGCTGAATAAAATAGTCTAGTTGTTTGGATAGCTGGAGTGTTGGTAAGAGGGAGCTTTTGACTGAGGGCTGCCCCAGTGCTGCGCTTCATGGCTCCTAGGGGCTCCATCCTAAAAGGGTCTGCAGGTGGCGTCTGCTCACCGCTCAACCCCAAAGCCTTCTGTGCCTGGGCAGCTCCTCACCTACGGTCTGGGGAATCCAGAAGCTCAGCTGGCCTCTTGCCCCTTGGACTTGATGTTCACTGAAATCCCCTCAAGTTGAGGAGTGCGGGAGAAAAGAAAGAGGTGAGACTGGGTGACAAGGGAGGTAGGAGAAGGTCACATCGGGCACGTTCTGATATTCTCTGGAGCAGTGAGGGATCAGCAGGGTGAGGTCTGGGGAGAGGAGGCAGTGCTGCAACCTGTCACTGGGAAGGGTTTCATTGAGCAGCTGACTCAGAAATGCAGGGCTGACAATCCCTAATTACAGTCCCATGCCACATTGAGTCTTGTCAAAATGCAGAGCCCTACTTAGTCCCAGAGCCTCAGCCCCTTCTAAGTGGGAGAGGCCTTTCCAGAAAACAAATCCTCATACCTCCCCACACTCAGCCTCACAAAGGCAAGAATCACCTGTGTAGAAGAGGTGTTCTCCCTTCAGGAGCCCAGGGAGTGTTTTCCAGAGACAATCCTGACCATGTCAGCCCTCCTCCAGATCTTTAGCAAGGCCTACAAGCCTGTTAATCTGGCTCCTGCCCACCTCACAACCTCATCTAACACCCATGACCTCTAGGGCTAGTTATTAAATCAATGCAATGCACGGTATTGAATGCCTACTTCCGGCTGGGTGTTGTTCTAGGCATTGAGATTACTCCCATAAACCAAATAAAGTTCCTGCCCTTGTGGTGTGTACATTCTAGTAGAGGGAGAAAGGTAAAATTTAGAGCAAGTTGGCTAGCAGTCAATGTTAAGGAGAAAACCACACAAGGTCGATCAACGAAAGCCTCACTGATAATGTGCCATTTGAACAAAGGCCTAAAAGAAGAGAAAGGGCAAATCAGACTTCTGGGGAAGGTTTCAAGGCCAGCAAGTGCAAAGGTCCTGAGGTGGGAACATGCCTTCTATGCTGCTCAAGAACAACAAGAAGGCCAGTGTGGCCGAAACAGGGTGGGGAATAGAAGACGTGATCAAAGAAGTACCAGGGCGTTTGCGCTTTGGTTTTCACTCAGAATGAGATAGAAGGTTTTGAACTGAGAAATTATATGATCTGACTTATGTTTTAAATGGATCCTCTGACTGCTTTGTAGAGACTAGAATAAAGGAGATGAGGGGTAGGACCAGGAAGACCAGTTAGGAAGTTCTTGAAATGACCCAGGAGAGGGGTGTTGAAGGCTTGGACCCAGTCTCAATGGTGAAGGTGCTGAATGCTGGCCGGATTCCAGACACACACGGCAGAGTTGTCAGGATGGCCTGACAGATTGGATGGGGGAATGAGAGGAACTGAGGAGTCAGAGATGACCCCAAACGTTTGGGCCAAACAACGAGAAGGATGGATCGACCACTTACAGAGAAGGGAAGATGGCAGGAGAAGAAGGTTCTGGGGGCAAGATCAGGAATTTGGTGTTGGACCTGTTAAATTTGGGATAATTATTAAACATTCCAGGGAAGGTGTCAAGCACGCATTTGGATGTTTGAGTCTGGAATTCAGGGGAATGATCTGGATGGAAACATAAATTTAGAAGTCATGAGCTATAACAGGTATTTAAAATTATGAGCCTGGTTGAGGATTGGCCTTATGTAAATTCATGACTACCAACCACATTGGGGTCTTGCGGAATTAGAGATGAGATGTTCAGGGACAGAGCCCTGGGATATTTCAATGCTTTGGAGTCAGGAAGATGAAACAGAGCCAGCAAAAGACACAGAGAAGGAGCACCCAGTGAGATAGGCGGAAAACCAGGAGAAGGTGGTGTCCTGGAATCCAGGGGAGGAAAGTGTTTCAAGGAATGAGTGATCAACTGGGTAAAAAGTCCTGAGGAGCCAAGTGAGATGGGAACTGAGGATCGATTGTTTGGCAAGCAATTGGTCACCTTAAGAAAGTGTGGAGAAGTGAGGGAAGTGAGGTCAAGAGAGGATGGGAGTACAGAGTCTTATTAACTATCCTGTCCCTTGCTTTTTCTCACCTTCGTGTCATCTTCCTTCCGTTCTCTCTTCAATTCCACGTGCATAAAAGAAACTGCAAAACTGTCAGTGTCTGGAGTATTTGAGACCTGGCATGTCATCAGTTTGGCTCACATAAATTCTTATGAAAGCTTTCTACAGGTTTGGCCGTTCTCACATCAACCCTCGCATGTTTGGCGCCTGGACTGTGTTCCAAGGCTGGACTCAGCTGGGACTGCCGACTAGCGTGCCTTCCACACAGCGGGGTGGCACCAAGGCAACTGGACTTCTTACATGGTACCTCAGAGCTCCGGAAGTGAGAGTTCCCGTGAACACAGCAGAAGCACACGGCCTTTTCTAATCTAACCTCTGAAGTCACATATCAATACCTCCACTGGACTCTTGGCCGAAGCAGGCACAAGCCACCCAGATTCAAAAGGAGGGACATAGACTCGACTCCCCCATGGGAAGGATGCCAAAAGCTTGACGCTAGTCTTCTAAGTCTCCTTCATGATACTTTTTTTTGTGTGGGTTTTTTTCAGTGTTCTTATCTCAGTATGCACTCGTATGTATCCACTATGGTGACAGCTTGAGTCAAGGCTTGCAAACTCCAGTAAATGACTACCACAGTCAGGCAGGGGAATGAAGCTGACCAGGTGTAAGAGACCTTAGGGCTGGTGAACCAGACGTTGTTTGCGCTCTTTGAAGCAAGCAGCCACTTCTTGGCACTGGCTAATTGTTGTTCCGAGGGAAGGCATGCCCAGTATTGCCAAAGCTTCCAATTTTTCAAGATAGGTCCAGAACTAAGGGTGTTTATGTAAAACTTATCACGATTAAAAAGGCTGTGCCGGCCACCTGCTGCCTGGCGGATAGTAGGCTCCTTAAATCATTGTGGAAGAAATAGAAATAGAAGAGGACCCTTAAGGTCCTCTCACACTCATCAAACAAGGAAACTAGACTCCTACCACAGGTTGGCATTTAGCACGATCCACACAGCACCTCAAAGGGCAGGTCACTCTGCCTCTATTTGGCTTTCTTTTTCTTCTAAATGCTTAAAATGATCTGAGATATGTAATTGATTGCCTGGGCCTCCCACATACCAGGTTAAGCCTCATTGGTTTTGCTTGTTCTGTACCCAGGGCCTAGAGAAATGCCTGCCGTAGAAGGTGCCCAGTGGATTCTTACTGAAGGGAGGTCAAGTGGGTGTGACAGGTGCCATTTAGGGGGCCAAGCACCTTGTGGCAGGTGCCAAGGTAAGTAAGGAAGCTGGGATTAACACACACACACGCACACAATTTGGTGCAGAAGTACAACTATAGTTGACACTTTGGTAGTGAAGATACTCCTTGACATACTTTGGAGTCATGTTTTTGCAAACACTTGTGCAATTTAAAAATGCATTTTTCAAATGAGTTTCCATGCACGATATTACAGGAAAGAAGGGGATTAAGAGATTTTGGTAATCCTTGGGAGACATTACAAGCTTCATGATTCCAGCCTGATTCAGGCAAAACGGAATATTTAAATACGTGATTTAAACACGGAACTCTGGGGTGGGGAGAGTAAGGAAGAGAGATTTGGAAGCCACGCAGGGGTGGGGAAGGTGAGGCTTGGCCTCCCTAACTGCCTAGAGAGGTTTCATAGCAGTAGAGACTGTTCAGTTTTTCCTGTTTTTGTTTTAAAGACATTTGGAAGTGTCACCCATCTCCAGGTGGAGCTCACCTAGCTCAGCTGGCCGGGAAGTCAGAAGTTTTATAGCAAAACAGAATGGGGTGTGGTGCCAGTGAGCAGAGATACAGCACAGAGGCACGTCCTGAGACGATGGCCTCAATACGCAGCTGCTCGTAGGTGACCAGCCATCCTCCTACACTGCCTACTGATGTCAGCGATGCAGGGCACTCAGAGGTGGCAGCCTATTGTGACACCACTGCCAACCCTATGTTGATGAAAGGTGTGGGGAGAGAAAGCAAGCTTTACACAGAGAAACGCATGACCCTGCAGTCTTTTCTCTATGGAACTGGGTGTTGACCCCAGAGTTCCCTGACCCCCAAACCCTTTCTCTCTCCACAGGTTCGGCTGGTTAACCTTGTCTTTTTCACATGTCACTCATTTCTCAGACAGCAGGCAGTTAGGACAATGTCTGGGGTTGCCTCTCAAGAGCTATACACCATCTCTTTGATCTGCTTGCCCTCCAAGGCAGAGTTCTAGCAGCAGTTCGGGGCTGCAGCCCCTCATCTTCATGCTGCCCATTAGGAGGGACCGTGGGGCTGACTGGCCACCTGCACCTGTACACTCAAGAAGTGGGTGTTTGAGAGAGTGTTAACCATTATTGGCACCACTGGGTGCTGGGTGCAGTGCTGAACTCTCTGCGAACGTAACTCTTTAACCCTTACAACTAGCCTAAAAAGCAGCAGCATTGTCCTCCTTACAGATGAGGAAATTAAAGGTTTGGGAGCACAGTGGGCTTGTCCACACTCACAGAGCTGGTTACTAGTGGAGCTAGGATTTGAACGGAATCAATCCGCCTCCATAGCAGCTCCTGTGGTATAATATCCTGTGGGGGAGTACGTGTGTGGGGGTGGGGGTGGTCTTCAAGTTGCCTGTATCCAGTGCTGAGGGTGTCCAGATCAAGCAGGCATCCTTTGATCTGCAAGTGTGAGTAGAACTCAGGCGGGAGGTGTTTGGAGAAGCTATGGGGAGGCGTGAACGAGAGCAAACAGGTTGGGGCAGTAGGTGGGGCACACTGCAGGCAAGATGACATGGCCCGGCTTGGTGACAAGCTCAGCTGGGCCCCTGAGGTTCAGGACAGGAGGGCAATGAGGGAGGGGCCACGCACAGAGGTCACAGCTGGGCCCATCAGAGCTCAGCCTGATCTGAGTGGTTGTTTTTTGAACTGGACCAGCCAAACTCCCCCAGCAGCTTACTGGCTTTCTAAGGTCTTCCCTTCCTTGTTCCTAAGTCACTGGGCTAAGAAAATACAGCATGTCCACCTGGCCAACTTCCCAGATAGAGCCTCATAAAGTCCCAGCACAAAGAGAAGTGAAACAGGAGGAAGAAATAATGGTTCTTCTGTTCATTCTACCATCCAATATTTATTGAGTACCTACTATGTGCTAGGTGCCATCACAGGTTCTTGGGATACCGTAGTGAACCCAAAAGACAGAGACCCCTGCCCTCAGGTTGCTTCTCATAGGGATTGGGGGGACAGTGCCAAACAACCATAAGAAATAAGCAAATTAGATAACAAAGGCTGTGAAATAAAGACAAACTGGAGTAGAAAAAGGGGGACCAGGAGTGAGTGTGTGGCTGGGGTTGGGGTTCATTCTGGCTGCAATCTCAACAGAACCACCAGGGAAGGGACGGAGTTGCTCATTAGTTCCAGGGGAAGAGGGTTCCAGGAAGAGGGAACGACCAGGTCAAAGTGCTGAGGCTGGAGGCCCGGGCCTCCGTGTCTGAGCAATAGCAGGAGAGCAGAGGCTGGAGAAGAGAGGGCAGCAGGAGGAATTGAAAGATGTGAGGATAGGGAGATCCAGGAGCCGTACAATGGAGGCCGTTTCTGAGCTGAGATGTGACATGATCTGACTTCTGTGTGTAAAGGACCCCCCAGCTGAAGGAAAAAGGTGAAAATGGAGACCAGCTAGAGCCTGGGGGGATAAGCAGGTGAGAAATGAGTGGGGCTGGAGAAAGGTAGATGCAGTGATGAAAGGAGGTGGGATGCTGGATATAATTGAGGGAGGAGCCAATAGGATCTGCCCATGATTGGATTTGGGGGGTGAGAGAAAAAGAGGAGGCAAAGAAGACCTAGGGTATTTGACCTGAGCAATCGATGGAGTTTCCACTGCTGAACGGGAAGATGAGGAGAGTAGGTTTGGGGGGGAGGAGACAGGGAAGAGCATGAGTACAGTCTTGTGTCTACTGCATCTGACACGTCGGTCACTCCGGCTGGACGTGTCAGGTAGGGAGTTAGGCATAGGAGTTAGGACTGCCAGAGAAAGGTCTGGACTAGAACTCTGAGGTATCAGCCTACGGACTGTATTTAAAGCCACGAGCCTGAAGGATATTGAGGGAGTGTGAGAGCAGACAGAGAAAGGACAAGGGCTGGGCCTCAGGGACTCTGGTGTGAAAAGCCCTGCAGAGAAGGAGCCACCAGGAAAAGAGGAGAGCCATGAGGAGAGCTTCAGGGAGCAAGGAGGGAGCAACTGTATCAAGTGGTGCTCAAGCCAGTCTTGCTGCTTTTGCTGTGCTGGGGGGCTGCCATTCCCCTCCCTATAAAATACGAGTGACAATGTCCATTCCCGAGGGGTGCGATGAAGAAATGAAATAACGTATTGGAAACACAGGGCACTTGGAAAGCTCTTCCCGACTGGGAGTTTCTTTCTATGGGAGAACGCATACAAATAATGATAATGGTGACCATGGCGCTGTTGCTTATCTGTGTCTCAGAAAAAAAGTGTTCAAGGCCCTTGTTGTTGGGCAGCATGGCAGGGGTTGGGAAGCCCACGTGGGATAACGGGAAGCCATCCGTGCTTGCTGGGCACAGGCTGGAACGGAGGGGCCAGGGGACCAGGAGGGCTTCCCACAGTTGCGGGACTTCACGACAGTAGGTACTGGATGTGGAGATTTGGAGGGTGGGGGAGGAGGGACATTTACGTGAAGAGAGGATGTCACAACCTCACAGAGGTGCAGAAGGGATTGGTGGGGACCTGCTTGATTACAGTGACATGTATTGGTGTGTGTGTTCAAGGAACAGGGACAGTGGGCAAGAGGTCGACAGGGAGGTAAGGTTAGGTCACATTACACAGTGACCATATGCTATAAAGCAACAACTAAGCCACCAGACCTGGGGGGGGGGGGGGGCGCGGTTAGTACACAGCCTTTGTACAAGCACCTCAGGCCCTTCCCAGCACGGCCTTATAATTGCTCTGTTTGCTGTTGAACCCCCAGCTTAGTGCCCTGTTTGAGGGAGGCATGCGTGATGCACATGGGGGTCCCTCTGGCCGTGCAGAGGACGCTCTGTGCCCAGCTCCCTGCAGGCACGCAGTAACTGGGAATGGAACGAATTCATGAACCCAGGTCTGAGTGTTCTAAGACCTACCTCAGAGGCGTTGGGGCCCATCAGCTGTTCTTTCAAAGCCCCTGGTAGGAGTCTTGAGTCCAGATGGCTGGGAGGGCTCCCTGCTTGTCACTGCTCCCAAGCCCAACGGATCCCAGGATCACTGCTTGTCACTGCTCCCAAGCCCAACGGATCCCAGACTCACTGCTTGTCACTGCTCCCAAGCCCATCAGATCCCAGGCTCACTGCTTGTCACTGCTCCCAAGCCCAACGGATCCCAGGTTCACTGCTTGTCACTGCTCCCAAGCCCATCAGATCCCAGGCTCCCTGCTTGTCACTGCTCCCAAGCCCAATGGATCCCAGGCTCACTGCTTGTCACTGCTCCCAAGCCCAACGGATCCCAGGCTCACTGCTTGTCACTGCTCCCAAGCCCATCAGATCCCAGGCTCACTGCTTGTCACTGCTCCCAAGCCCAACGGATCCCAGGCTCACTGCTTGTCACTGCTCCCAAGCCCATCAGATCCCAGGCTCACTGCTTGTCACTGCTCCCAAGCCCAACGGATCCCAGGCTCACTGCTTGTCACTGCTCCCAAGCCCATCAGATCCCAGGCTCCCTGCTTGTCACTGCTCCCAAGCCCATCAGATCCCAGGCTCACTGCTTGTCACTGCTCCCAAGCCCAACGGATCCCAGGCTCACTGCTTGTCACTGCTCCCAAGCCCATCAGATCCCAGGCTCACTGCTTGTCACTGCTCCCAAGCCCATCAGATCCCAGGCTCACTGCTTGTCACTGCTCCCAAGCCCAACGGATCCCAGGCTCACTGCTTGTCACTGCTCCCAAGCCCATCAGATCCCAGGCTCACTGCTTGTCACTGCTCCCAAGCCCAACGGATCCCAGGCTCACTGCTTGTCACTGCTCCCAAGCCCATCAGATCCCAGGCTCACTGCTTGTCACTGCTCCCAAGCCCAACGGATCCCAGGCTCACTGCTTGTCACTGCTCCCAAGCCCATCAGATCCCAGGCTCACTGCTTGTCACTGCTCCCAAGCCCAACGGATCCCAGGCTCACTGCTTGTCACTGGTCCCATGCCCATCAGATCCCGACATAGGCAGGCCAGGGACTCCTTGCAGAGATGCACTCCAGGCACAGACGCCATCACAGATGGCAGTTTCTTCATTCTCTTCTCTGGCCTTGAGGCCCTTCCAGTTCCTCCCTGCTCTGGCCTCCCTCATGCTCAGATAAAGGGCTATTTTTGCTATATATTCCTCCCACCCCACTTACCTCTCCTATCCCCTAGGAGGGGCAAGTGCGGGTGGGGGGAATATATAACACAAATAGCCCTCTGGGGACAGGCACAAGGCAACCAGCTGGCAGGCAAGGAGAGGACAAGGAAGCAAGTGACTCAGATGGAACCAGCAAGACACAGCGGGAGAGTAAGAAGGAGCAGGTGTGGAGAGGGGTGGCAGTGGGGGTGCAGGGAGCGAAACCAGACCTGCAGGGTCAGGGGGGACCTGGGCAGAGATGAGGAGAAATATTGGAGGCCGGGCACAAAGAGAAAGGCAGAGCGACAGGGCGCCCAGCATTGCGCAGGGGGTGGGGCCTCTCTGGCTCTGGTTTGGGGGTGTTGATGGGGTTGGGGGGGACTCCACTTGCAACAAGCAGAAGTTCTGGGCCATGAAGGCGGGGAGAACAGAAGGGACACGTGTGTAGAAGAAGGGGACGTATGGGGACAGTGATAATTTTGAAAAAGGGTGAAATTACAGATTTTTAAAACTTCAAAGTCCCCCACTAATCTGGGCTCCTAAGCATAAACAACTCTTACTACAGTATGTCCTTTGTGGGTTGGTCACAGTGTAGCTTATCTGTGAGCTGCTGACAGTTTAGTCAATCAGGAGGGGTGAGAGTGTGAGCATATGTGACTGTGTGTGAGTGAGGGTATGTGAGGGGGGAGAGTGTGAGTGTCTGTGTGTGAGTGAGAGAGAGAGAGGAGGGTATGAGTGTGTGTGTGTGTGTGTGTGTGTGGCAGAGAGAGAGAGGAGGGTGTGAGTATGTGAGTGTGTGTGTGGGGGAAGGTGTGAGTGTGTGTGGGGGATGGTGTGAGTGTGAGTGTGTGTGTGTGTGTGTGAGGGTATGTGTGCATATGACCCCTCAGAACAGCCATGTAGGGGCCCTCATGGGTCTACGGCAGGATTAGCTGTGTCTGGCCGGTGGGGCTGACCTACAGAACTTTTCCTCCAAGTTCCTGGAGCTGTTATGGAGTGGCTCACCCAGGAAGGCAGTGGGTAACCAAGCCCTCAACGTTAGAGGTGAGAGGTGGTGACCTGCAGCCCATCAGAGGAGGGGACAGCCCAGCCCAATGCTGTCTGATTGCTCGGAAGAAGACTCTAAACAAAATGAGACCATTCTCATGAAGATTCTGGCCCGTCCAACCAAGTGCAACTCTCAGGGGAGACTTGTCCAGAGCCCCTGACACTCAAGCTCCAAGAAATTGAAGGCAGTAGCTGGTAAGACCCAGTGGGGCAGAAACCCTGGAGGCATCCAGGGGTGGGGACGGGGGTGTTGAGAGTTGGCAGAGGGTTGAGGCCTTGTGAAAGGGGGCACAATAAAAATAAAAGCCAGTGACATTTTATGGTGGTTCATCTGTACCCAAAGCATGGAGTGGCCTGGAGGAAATTCAGGTACATGAACTAGGAACAATTAAAGACTATTGATCGTTTTCATTAGACTAACATTTACTGAACACATATTTGTCCATTCCAGGCACTGGGACAAGCCCTCCCTCCCAGTCCTTAGGAATTCACCATCCAGTGGGCAAGATGAGTATAAAAATGGGTCATTATGAGTTGCTCGTAAGTAATGATGGTGACGATGGCAGCAGTGTACTGAGTGCTCGCAGGTCCACGGCACTGTCCTAAGCACTTGACACACACTAACTCATGCCGAGATTGACGTAAGCGTAGGGCGAGGGGGTCGTCAGAGAAGGGCAGCTCATAGGGCCCAAGGGCAGGGTTCCTCGTCCTCACCGTTCACCTCAACCTGGAGAGAAGCTGCTCCACAAGAGGAAACAGCATGTTCTGCAGTGTTCTAGAATGGGTCAAGGAGGACATCTGAATTCCCAGCAACCCCCAATCCCTGCTCTCCCTGGAACAGCTGCATTCCTGGCTGGCCAGTCTCCGACTTTCCCTGCTTGGGGCTGGCTGGATCAGATTTGTCTAGACCAGAGCAACCATTGCCTAATCTCTCGAGCCCATCTCTGAAGCCCATGCCCTCTGGGCCTCCTGGAGAAAGTAAACCGTGGGCTCAGAGATAAAGGCAGACAGAGGCTCCTGGGTGGTGTTGGGATAGAGCGGGAGGGGTTGGGAGGCTGGGCCTCTGGAGACCTCCCAGGTGAAGGGAGGAGGAACCAGCCAGCTCCTTCCTGCCCAGCTCAGAGCCGTCCTCTGGGCGTCAGGACATAGTACCGGCCATCTAGAGGGGGTGGGGAAGTTTACATGGCTCAGGGCAGAACATATACAGCCCACCCCCTTCTCTTCCCACTCCTGGCTCCATCCTGTATCTAGAAGGACCACCAGTGCCTGTGTGGACACGCCAGCCTGCACGTCCAAACACCACCAAACAGCAACCCCTGGCCACTCCTTGGGCCCAATGAAGGGTTGCAATATTTGGAATATACCTATACTAAAAAATTATTCCTTGGGTTTCTGAAATTCAAGTGTAACTGGGTGTCCTGCGTTTTATCCGGCAGCCCTTACCACCCGCCATCAGGTCGGCCCTCAGTAGGCCCAGGGGACAGACCCTCACAGGCCCTGTAAGTGGGCTCAGGCCCGTTAGACAGGGATTTCCAGGGTCCAGTACTAGAGTGTGGTGGGGGGCACAGGCTGTGGGGGGTGGGGGGTACATCTTGGCCCTGTGGACTTTTCTGGAGAGAGGAGGTCTGTGGGGGCAGAGCCCCAGAAAGCAGTTTCCAGGCTCTCGGCCTCACATAGACAGGTGCTGGCTCAGGTAGTAAATGGCCATCAACTGTGATTGGATGGCCATCAGCTGTGGCTAGTTGGCCGTCAGCTGTAACCAGTGAGCCATTGGCCACTAATATAACTGCTGTGGCTACGCTAAAAAGAGAGAGAGAATGGGGGCTAGCAAGAAGATGGCGGCTGGGCTGGCAAGTGTGGATGGCGGTTTGCGGACAGTGTGGATCCAGCCTCCAGTGAGAGTATAGTGCCGCCAGAGAGAATATAGTGGTATGACTCCCCTACCTATGGCTCTGTGGGTGTTCCTTTTTGGCCTCACCATATCCTGCGTTCTTGTTTGGGGAGCGGGAGCAGAGACCCCGCAGGCCTCCCTGCATGACAAGGTCAGATCTGGGTCCCCGAAGCTCAGGAGCTAGAGCAGGGCCCTTTGCATGCTCACGAGAGCCTGGCTTCAAGTGAGAGCTCATCTCAGGCACGGGGCATAGTGGTCCTTTATCGGTCTCCTCAGTGCCTTTACCTCAGTTTCTCCACGAGGTAGTGCCCTCTGATGATGGGAGAGGCTAAGAGCAAGGGCTGCGAGATAAAATACAGGGTGCCCAGTTACATTCGAATTTCACATGAGCAATGAATTAACTTTTTACTGCGAACATGTCCCATGCAATATTTGGGACAAAAGTACACTAAAGAATGATTTCTTGTTGATCTGAAATTCAAATTCAACCCCGTGTCCTGTGTTTGATTTTGCTTTTATGTGCTTGTTTTTGATAAATCTGGCAACCCTGCTGATAGCTGGGGTGTTGGAGTCCCACAGACTAGGTTCCGACCTCAGCTTCTCCACCTCCTAGCTGTGTGAGCCTCTCAGAGGTTCACTTTCCTTGTCGGCCTCAAGACTGATGGAAGGATGAGATGATAAAGTGCCTGGCATGAGTGACAAGTGTTATTATTGTCCCTGGCTGAGATCCCACAGCTAGAAGGCAATGAGGCCGGTATTCACCCTCCAACCTCCATCTTCAGGTTCCTCGGTCTTCTCTAGGACACTCAGTAGCCTGCTGCACCCTCCTTGGAACTGAGCCCTCCACGTCCTCGAGGGCCCCGGGCAGAGGCTGTAGGAAGGTTTAAGGTGCTCTGGTCTGGACATGCCGATTTCTCTAATGCCCCGAGAGGAGCCCTGTGGGATCAAAGAGGGAAGGGAGGAGCTCACATTTATTCTGTGCGTAATATATACCTGGCATTTCCTCCTCTAATTTAATCCTTACAAAATCTCATTCCCCTTTGGCAGCTAAAGACGTATTCATAGCAACACAGGAGAAGGGCCTCGCTGTTCCCCAGTTGGACCGTGGTTACTCCAGCTGACTTCACAGCTCAGTCTTACCTCCTTCAGGCTTCTGCTCACCTTCCCCTTCCCAGGGAGGTCTTGGGATATAAGCTCCGTGAGAGCAGGTTTTTCCAGTCACTTTGTTTACCCACGTTCCCTGTGCCTAAAACACAGCCTTGCACATATTTGTTGAATAACTGAAAATAGCAGTGATAACGATAATAGCAGTTGGCACTCATTTAGCACCTCCTTTGCCCCAGAATTGTTCTAAGCACTTTACATACGTTCGTTTACATATCTTTAGAACACCTCTATAAAGTACAGAGCAGGCACAGAGAGGGTAAATAACTTGCCCAAGGTCACACAGCTAGTGGGCAACAGTTTCGATCTGGTTGTCCTGAACTCCCAGTCGACAATTTTTACACACTCCTCAGGTGTCCATGACCCCGGCT
The DNA here is from genome assembly GCF_057876585.1 of Rhinolophus sinicus. NCBI lineage: Eukaryota > Metazoa > Chordata > Mammalia > Chiroptera > Rhinolophidae > Rhinolophus > Rhinolophus sinicus. Next base: position 17,904,485 of record NC_142511.1, read on the forward strand.
TCTGCTCCTTTAGCGCACTCATAGCCCCATTGGTGGGGCCCTTCCACGTCTCTGTCTCCTTGTATTGAGTGTCTCTTTGCTCCTTTCCTGCTGACTTAATCTCTTTGAAGGCAGGGACTATCTCCTTCATCCTTATTTCCTTAGTGTCCTGCCTGGTGGCCAGCCCACTGTAGGGCCTCCTCACTGCTCTCCTGGTTGGCTTGGACAACAATCCTGGGAGGTGAGAAGCACAGGTAAAGTTGCTCCACCCACCCCCCAACCCCCATTGTACCGCTGGGGGAGCAGGCTCTGAGAAGTGAAGATGTGTTGCAGTAGGAAGAGCAGGCCGGAAGCGGACCCTGGGCTGCCTGAGTCAGCGTTTTCCAGGCCATGGCCTGCTGGGGTGGGGATCCACCCTATACAGCCCATGGTCTCTGGCTGCTGTCCCAGGTTTTGGGGTTACCACCACCACCTGTTAGAAGTGGGCAAAGGCAAAACATAGTCATGAAGCAGGGGGGAGGGGGTGCAAGTGGAACGGAGAATCCAGCCAGGTTCTTTCAATGGAGGCCTGTGAGGACTGCTTCCTGGAGCTGGAGAGAGTGAGTGGGGAGTCGGGTCCTAGCCTGTGATGCACGTCTGCCAGGTGCTTCAAAGCAACAGGATGCAAAGCAGGCTGTATTTAGCCTGTGGTTGCTGCTGTGGTATCAGCCCACTGCCCAGTCCCTCCTGGTGGGGGAACACTTTGGAGGGTTTTCCTCTGACTGGGGAATGTGTTCCTTGGGGGGAAGGGAGGGTTTCAATGAACAGAAAACCTAGAGACTCATGGCTCAACCAAAAAAAGGCAAGAACTTCCCAGAAAGAAATATATCTCAGCTGAAGCAGAAGGTCTTTATGCCTGTCTTTCTTGTTGGCCACCAAGGATGTTCTGTGAACAGACTCATGCTGGAACCTGGGAATGGTGGGGAGAGGCTATATTCATTCATTCATTCATTCATTCATGCATTCATTCATTCATTCATGCATTCATTCATTCAACAAGTATTTATTACATTTCTACTATGCACCAAGCACTGAGCTAACTGCTGAGAATATACTGGGGAAAACAATGTACTTGTCCACTTTGAACTTTCATTTTAATGCAGGACAAACATTAAAGGAGCCTTGCTGTTACTTATTTGTAGCTGTCAGTGCTCTGAAGCAGAATTACTGGATTCCATGAGAGGATTAAATAAGGAATTGCAGTCTGGAAGTCAAAGAAGGCTTCCTGGAGAAAGTGGTGTTTAAGCTGAGTCCTGGAGGGTCTGAGAGTTCATTTGGCAACTTGCTAGGAGTAGGAAGTGAGAGGGACTGAGCAACAAGCATTTCAGGCCCAGAGAGTGGCACACTCCAAGACCTTGAAACAAAGGAATATGGCTTATGCATGAAGGTCGTGCATGAAGGGCTCCCAAGTGGCTGGTGTCTGGAGGTTAATCCCATTGAGAGACATAACCCTTGCCCACAAGCACTCCCTAGTCTGATGGGAAAAATAATGGAGTTCAACCATAAGAGTAGCATTCCACTAGCAGCAGAGACACAGGGGTCTGAGCTGGTGATATTTGCCACAAAGGGACAAGTCAGTTGGAAAATGCTTGTTGAAGAGGCATGTCTTGGATTTTGAAGGTGGAACGTGTCCTGATTTGGCAGAGGTGTGAGAGTTTGAAGAGCTGTATGCAAGGCTGGGGAAGTGGGTACAAGCATACGTCAGGTTGGAGCAGGACGTGGGTGAATGACTCCACTTGGATGTGTATGTTCTCTGTCTCCGATGAACTTGAATAGCTACTTTTTATTTCACAACCACCGTGCGCCAAGCAGGCATTCATTTAGTCCACACAAATAGCCTTGTGATGTAGCTGTGATCATCCCATTTTTCCAATGAGGAGAGAAAGAAGGCTCAGAGGATTAATTAAGTGACCTACCCACAGTGACACGGAGAAGAGGCGATAGAACCAGGAATCAAACAAAATGTGTCTACTCTGTAGCTCATGAACCTTCCAGCGCAATTGTCTTCCTCATGATGTGACATTTTAGGGATTGTCCCTGCCTGCTCTGGGGAGACTAGTACCTTACATATTGGCTAACACCAGGTTTAGCCGTTTGCAAGGATTTAGCCACAGTTCTGTTACCACCCACCTTTCCAGCCCACAGAGAAGCAGCTTGGGGTTCTTTATTGGAAAAGGCAAAGCACAGAGGATGTAGGTCTGCCTGAGAGCTTTCCTCCATCTTGTGTGTCCACAGCCTTTATTGGTATCCCTAGAGCTGAGGTTTTTGTATGTTTTATTGCCATGTCCCCGGTCCCCAATATAATGCATGACGCATAGTAGGCACACTAAAAATTTTGTTGAAATAAATCGTTGTGGGTGGTGCAACGTTAAGGGGAATTTCACATGTATAATCCCTTGCCCACTGGCAGTTCATCGTTTAGTTGAACATAACACTACACATACACACACTCACACAAACACACACACATGCAAGCACTCACATGCATACACTCACAGGAAGCCAGCTTCTGACTTAGCCAAGACATTGGGGAACAACGATTCTCCACCTGGACCATATGTGATGAAATAGTGTTTTTATATAATAAGATGGAATTGGGTTAGACTTGAGCCAGCCAGCTATTTTTTCCCCAGCAGTGAAATCAACCAGAAACAAAAAACATACTAAACCTAAACAGAACTATTTAATATTTTGTTGTCTTTTTTTGGATTTTTGTGTGTGTGGTGGTGGTGGTGTGGATATAACTTACATAATAAAGTTTACAATCTCTGCTGTACAGCCAGACGCATTTTTACATATATAACGTATGTATGTACTGGTGAAACCTCAACCCAGATAAACATACAGAGTATTTCTAGGACCCCAGAGGTTTTCTCATGTACTGTCCCAGAAAATATCCTTCCCCCAAGCAGAGGTTCCTGCTATATTTTAGTTTGTGTGTTCTTCACATTCGTAGAAATGGAATCATAGCGGAAGTACTCATGTCTGGCTTCTTTTTCTCAACAGTATGTCTGTGAGGTTTATGATTGTTGCTCCATGTGGTAGTTCATTCTTCTTCACTACTATATAACGTATATAATATGTTTCAATTAATTTATCCATTCTCCTACTGATGAGCATTTGGGTCATTTCCAGTTTGGGGTTATTATGAATAAAACTACAATGAACGCTCTTGTGACTCCTGGAAGAGGAAGAAGTACCAGATAGGGAAGGATCATGGAGAGGACCGAAGAGGGTATTGCCCCAGTTAACTTTAAGTGTCTTCCAAGGACACTTGCCCTATTGTTGCCACTGATGTGATATGGTGTGGCCAAAATCAAAAAAAGAGAAAGTCAATGTAATTCTTACTTGGTAGGCTCCCCTCTGCCACCATGACCCAGAATGGTCATTAAGGGGTCAGTCAAACCTGGATTCTAGTCCTGGCTCTGCCCTTTACTAACAGTGAGGCCTTGAGGAAGATAGCAGAGCTTTCTAAGCCTTAGTTTCCTTGTCTGTAACATGTGGCTGGTAAGAGCCCACACCTCCCCGTGATGCTCTGCTGATTAAACAGGTAAGGCACATAACTACATCAACAAACGCGACTCATTGTCTGGGAGTGAGGAGAAGTCAGGGACTCATTGTCTGGGAGTGAGGAGAAGTCAGGGTCGGGAGGCCAGAGTTCCCTGGGACTCGCCTGCTGGGTTGACCCAGGAGGCAGCAATGTGGGGTGGGGGAGACCATCTGCTTGACTCTGTCAAGACCGCTTTCAAACTCAGTCTTCTCTTTCCTGAAAACAAATAGAAATAAAGGGACTTAGACTGCCGCTGAAAGGACTATAGTGATATAAATTGAAGAATGGGTACAGACGTAGGCTGCAGAGCTACTGCTCGTGAAAGTCTTTGGAAGGAAGAGAGAATTTCACCCTGGGGGTTGGGGGCAGAGTTCTCCTTGGTGTCACAAGAATGATCTGCTGGTGGAGACCACGTAGAGTCACTTGTCTTCCGTCCCTGGAGGCCATGCCGTGAAGAAGTTGTGGCTAGCGTGGAAGCCGCAAGTTCAGCTGTCCATGAGTGCTGGATTTAGTTAGGGGCAGAGCTGGGTCCTGTTCACTGCTCCCTTTGGACTCTGCTGTGGGTCTGGGATCCTCTCCTCAAGGTCTCAGGCCTGCTGTTCTCAGTTATCCTTCCCTCTGGAAGGCCGTGGACCGTCCTGGGGACCCACCCCAAGTGGCTTCCTTCCCTTGGCTACAGAGTCTTTGAAAATGGCTGAAACAGTTTCTATCCCAGGCCGAGTCAGGCTTCCTCCCTACCCCAGAGCTGTTACCAGGTCCAGTTAAGTCTGGGCTAAGCTTGGGAAGGCAGCGGGTATAGGGCCTTCCTTCCAGTTCCCAGAAGAGGATGTGGAGGAAGCAGGACCCCAGTGAGCTTGCCCTGAGAGATACTCAGCCTGGCACTGTGAGAACAGGGGACACAGACCTCCATTTCCGGTCCTCTTAGGTGATCCAACACAGCTCCCAGTAAGAGCAAGGCCCAAGGCAGTTCACTATAAAAAACTAGTGTATAGGAAACTATTCCAGGCAGCTTTAAGCAATTCCTTTACATTTAACTCTCCAAATGCTAAATTCTAAACTTGGCTGATTACTTCAGTTCAGGGCCGATAGCCACCATTCTTTTTCTTTTCACAAGTAAAAATTGTATAAATTTAGGGTGTACCACATCATGTTTTGATACCTGTATTCCGTTCAGTGATTACTACAGGCAAACTCCACTCTGCTAGTTTATCATGAATCCCACTCTGGCCTTCAGGGGTAAAATAGCCATGATAGTAGTAGGAATCATAATAATAGAGGTCTGGCCACGTGGGCCCTGCCAGAGGCAGAATATACTCTTGCCACTCACGACCTGGAGAGTCTTTGGATTTCGCGGAAGCACAGATGGGTCTAAACCTTGGACTGGGTTTGCGGCTGAGGCTCCCTCTGTTGTGCTCCTCGCATCACTGTGTGGGTTTAGGGTCTGAACCCACAAAGAGGCCCCTTCCTGAAGGTGCCACAGCCAAAGCTGGCAAACGCTGGGTTTCTCAAACCACCAAAGGTCAGGCAGTGGGTGGGGTGGGGTGAAGATGAGGAAAGACTAGGGGTGGGAGTGAAAGAGAGTAGGAAGAATAAAGGCCTCCCTTCCCCCACCCCCAGGCTGTTAGATAGGGAGACTAAGAATGCCCGTCCTTAGACCTGAGGGAGGGGCGGGTGGGGACACAGAGGCTGAATAGGAGGGAGATGTGCTCATTTGCATACTATGTTTGCGCAGCATTTGCATGCTTTTCATGTATTGTCTAGAGTACAGCCCTGGGAGATTCCCCCAGGCCCCACTGTCTCCTCCCCCTCCTTCCCTGAGGTGCTGCACGCCCCCAACCCCTGGTAGAAGTGGATGGGCTCTCTCTCCACCACAGCCCTGTCTGGGCGAGGAGGCTGCAGGGTGGGGACCATGTGCCTGGAGTCTGAGCAGAAGATGAGGCGCCCATGATAAAGAAGCCAGGGGTAGGGGAAGGTGTGTGGAAGGGGAGTCCCCCTGCTAGGAGGATGGGGGTGGAGGGTACAGGGTGTCTGGCGAGGAGATGCTTTCTGACTCCAGGCTTTTTTCTAGACCAGGACCGGAAGGAAGGAAGCCAGAAGCGGTGCCTCCTCCTCAATCCTTGTGAAGTTTTATTTCCTGCTTCGGAGCAGGCCTTGACATCAAACACCTTTGTTTTCCAGTGGTCCTGCACTTCCACGCAGCTGGCTCTGCTTCAGCCTTTACAAATGGGGGTGGGGATGGGGGTTCAGGGCACCAAGGAGGACGCTCTCAGGGTTAGGGCCCCATATCTCTCCTTGTGCATTCACAGTGGCTGGCTGGGCTCAAGATCAAATAACAGGGGCCCTGAGCAGGCTCTGGGCTAAGCCTGGGGCTGCCTGAACCCTGGCTGGCTTCTGATTGGTCAAGGGTGGCTAATCCCAGAGTGCCCTGGGGCAGGACTCTGGTAAACTGTAGAGGTTTCATCCCCACCCTGGGTGGTGGGGGTCCTCCCTCTTGTCACTTTTTGTTTCTCTCAGTTTTCTTTGCTCACTCTCTCGTCTAAGTGATTTTTTTAATCATGAAAATATAATAATGACCCAGTAGCCTTGTTAGCCTTTCCAGGGTCCTTTCCCACTGATATCCTGCTTCCCCACTGTTGTTGCTAACAGGCTCCCTCTGTTCTGTATGGGAAGTGTGGCTGCCTTATGCTCCTAGAAACACGGCTCCACCACCTAAGGAGTGGACAGGCAGCGGTGGGGCAGCTGGACGGCAGCAGGGGGAAGAGTGTTGGGCTGGGGAAGGCTTCGCACACTGGTGAGGCCTCTGGGCCCCAGACGCACGAATGACTAGGCTAAGTCTGGTCAGAGCACCCACGACAGGCTGTTGATTCAACTCCTGGGGAACAGCTGGAGAGGCCAGCCTAGAAGAGGCACGAGACAATTTCCTGAGCCAGAAAACACACAACCTAGCTGCCTGACACACCCTTAGTCTTGGCAGACCCAGGACCTCTTTGCACACGCACAGGCTGCATGCACACTTGGTGTGCGTGGATGGGCCCTGCACATGCTCACCGAGGCTCTGTGCACATCCCCACGTTAGGAAACCCGGATAGACTCCAGCTAGGCTTCTGCTCCAGTCTGTTTGCCTTTAGGCGAAGCTCCATCTCGTCCTATGTGTACAGTGATGCCACCACCACGCTGTAGTGTACCTTGGTGTCACGTAGCTCACCCTCCCCCAGGTTACACTTAAAACTGAGACCAAGTGGGGTCAAGTGACTTATCTAAGGTCACATAGCTGATAAGCACATTTTCTTTTGAGTTATAATAGAGTTTGGAATTTGGAGTTGACAGAGATTTGAAGGGTGACTTGAAGTCTGGGAGTTAGCAGGAGAGACAGATAGGCTTTTGAGTCCTAAAGGCCTGAGCTCATGTCTCTCTGAGCTCTAACTTCCTTCTCTTTAAAGTAGGAGTGATCAAACCTACTCTGCAGGGTGATGGTAAGACTTTGGAACGATACACATCAGAGGCCTGGCACACAGTAGGTACCAATAAATGGTTCTACAACTATTTGATAATGTAGTAAACACTGGCTGCAGTGTTATTTCATCATACTCACCATAGGCCAGGCACTATGCTTGTGTCTGGGGAGACTAGAACACAAGGGTTGTCTGGGTAGGTGGAACATGGGAGAAAGACAAGAAAATGCTGCTGTGTTACATTACTAGTGTCACAAGAAATACAGAAGAGAAGCACTGACCCACGGTGGTGTATGTGGGGAGTAGGGAGTGGTGGCGGCAGTCAAGACTTCCCAGAACTTTTAGGGTGAATAAAATTGAATCAGGCAAAGAGGAAGGGAAAGGAGATTCAAGGTGAGAGAACGGCAAGGACAGAGACCCAGAGGCTAAGGAAAATCTACCATCCATATGGCTGGAGGGGACCAGAGTAGTCAGGGACAGGATTAGTGAGTATGAAAGAGATGAGCTTCGATCTGAAAGACTGGGGAGCCTTCGAATACAGTAATGCTGACACCAAAAGTTCTCCACGGAAAAGCATACTTAGAAAATAATGAACTTTGCTTCAATTTACTCTTTTCTTCTCAAAAGCGTTGCTTCATTGTTTGCTAACAAGCCTTTTGCTTTTATTAAAGGTCACTGGCAACTGAAAGTTTTGGCACAGAACTAGTCTCTTTGATATAAAAGGAAGAAATTCCAACATAACTGAGAAATACAAGTACCTACCCATTTACTAATGAGTTAATAAATTACTGTTTTGGGTCTTTAACCAGGAGGGTACCCCAAGCCCCCAGCTAGAAATTCACTCTCATTATGTTGTTAATGTGTTGAACACATTGTAGTTGGTAGTTTTCAAAGCTGTGCTTGATGATGGTAGGTGGGGGGGGAGGGTGTTTCAAAGTGTTTCATTCATTCAAACTGGTTCAACAAATATTTGCCAGGCACTGTTCTAGGCTCTAGGGCATAGGGTTGAATAAGACAAGGTTCCTGCTTTCCTGTGGGTAACACCAAGTTTTCAGGCAGGAAACACTCAGCCATCCTGAAACACGTGGCAGAGTAGAATGGGTAGAGCCTGGCATTTTCAAGTCAGACCAAACCTGGGTTTCAATCCAGGCTGTTTGAACTCAGGCAAGTGATATCATCTCTTTCAAGCCCTCAAGAGGAAAATGGGAGAAACAGAACCTACTTTACACGTTGTTCTGAAGATTAAATGAGATAAAAAATGTGATGCATTTGACATCAAGACTGGTATAAATAAGTCCTCAGTAAGTGACAACCACCAGTTCCAATGATCTTTGGAACAAACTCGAAGGCTAAGAGAGGGAGCAGGAAAGGGCCTTTATCGTGGAGTAGAGACTGGTAATGAATTTAGGGGGAAATAGTCTAGATCCCACTTCAAAACCATTGGAAGGAAGGTTTCTCTAGAATTCGGATTGGGTTTTGTTCATTTTCTATGTCCAGTGTCTAGCACATAACAGACATGCTTCTGAGTTCTTGGAGTTGGGTGTCTGACAGTTCTAGGAAGACACCATTCCATGGCTACTCCGGCCAGGAAAGGTTGATAGAACCTGGGACATCATCAGGAACTGGGTCATTCGTGAAATAAGCAAACATGACATGGTCACCTAGCAACACATTTTTAGGAACAGTGCAGAGAACAGAACGTCAGGGGAGAGCAGGCTGGAGGCAAGGAAGGATTGGAAGACCTTGGGGAGCGGCCTGGAGGGTCTATGGCAAGAAGCATCCTTGTTCCACAGTTCACACCTTGGACCTTCAGCTTCCTCAGAGAATCTGCCTCACCCTGTGCCAAGCTGCTTATGAAGTTCACTCTTCCATTCAAACAAGGATGAGGGGCCAGGGTTTCCTACTCAAGAACAGGAATCTGGGATTCTTAGGTTGGTCTATGATCTGCCTAGGGAAAGGACAGCCAGGGTCACAATAAGAACATTCCACAGCCAGTCTAACAGAGCCACAATACTCCCCAAATTGGGAGACTTTGCTCCCTCATTTTGGGGACGGGGGGCAAATTCAAGGATGTCTGGGCAACACTTCATCCTCATATGCTCACAGACTCAGAGAATGTTAGAGATGGACGAAGCTTTGGTCCACGCCTCATGGAACACTTGAGGACACCGAGTCCCAGAAAGGACAGTGATTTGGGCAATGAAGAGCGGTGAGCTGGGGTCAGAACCCACACCAGCTGGTTGTTTTGTGGGTCAGTGCACACAGTTTGTAAATGACGCACACATATTACCTCTGAGCTCCTGACTGGGACATCCAGTTTCCTACTTGACATCTCTTTTTGGATGTCTCAAAGGTTTCTCCACCTCAGTGCATTTGAACACTTCATAATCTTCTCAGCCTGGTTCTCTTTCCTGGCTCCGTGACTGGCACCACCTATCCACTTGAGCAAGCTGAGGAAATTCCAGTAATCGCTCTCTCTCTTTCACACCCTCCATATCCAATCCGTTATCAAGTCCTGCTGATTTTATCTCTTAAATACTTCTCCACCCCCCACTTCCTTATTTCTACTTCCTATATCATCACCCTAATGCAAGCTACCTTCCACATCTCAACTCCTGCGCCAGCTGTCTACCTGATATACCGGAGTCCATTTGGTCCTATCCAAGCCATCCCTCACCGTGCAGTCAGTCACATGACCTTCACAGAACACAGATCCAGTCATGTCCCATACACACCAGCTTGGGGAAACCAGTGGCTTCCTTCTGTTCTTAGGATAAAGACAAAACTTAATGTGACTTCCAAGACCCTATGTCATCTGACTTGCGCATAGTCCCGCACCAAACTCTCCAGCCAGAGTTGCCTTTTCTGTGCTGTTCCTCTGAGGGAAATGCTCAACTCCCTCCCTTGGCCTGGTTAACACCTTTTCATCCTTTAGATCTCAGTCCAAACCTCACTTCCTCAGGAAAGCCTTCCTGAGTGACTCAAATCCTCCCATGTTATGTTCTTATATCACCTGTCACAGCTCATATTTTACATCTTTTTGGCGGCTATTTGGTGATTGCCTTTTCCTCATCATCCTATAAGCTCCACAAAAGGAAAGACCATGTCTGGCTGTGTTTATTATACCCTGAGTGCATAGTACAGTGCCTGGCACATGAGAAGAATCTAAATATTTGTTCATTGAATGAGTGAATTAATGAATACTGTTTTTAAAAACTTCCTCTGAAGATGACACAATGGAGAAAAATCACCACTTTTTTTTTGTCCACAGATAGCCTCCTGTGCCTCTTTCTGAAACAAGATGGAAAGCTAGGTGGTGAGATGCATGTGAAATTAATTGTGCCACAAACCTTATCTCCTATTGGTTTCCTTTATATGTTCCTAAAGAAAGTCACCATGTCCAAGTGGAGAGAAAAACAGACTAAAGTGATATGTACAATGAAACCTTACTGTCATTTTTATTTTTTATTAAAAAATTAATAATTCTCATTATTAATACAAAACAACATGATGATTAGACATTTATGCACCTCACAAAATGATAAACTCCAAACCCTCTGACATTGTGCATAGCTATTACAATACCATTGACTACATTCCCTATGCTGTACTTTACATCCCGTGACTACATATTTTTATGTAATGTCCTTCTTCGTCTCTTAGTATAGTCTTTGTTTTAAAGTCTATTTTGTCTGATATAAGTATTGCTACCCCAGATTTTTTTTTGTTTCCATTTGCATGAAATATCTTTTTCCATCCCTTTACTTTCAGTGTATTTGTATCTTTTTATCTGAGATGGGTCTCATGTGTGTGCATATGCTTGTACACAGCATATGCATGGGTCTTGTTTTCGTATTACTTCAACTACCCTATATCTTTTGATTGGAGCGTTTAATACATTTACATTTAAATTGATTATTGATAGGTACATAGTTATTGCCATTTTATTATTCATATTTTTTATCTTCATTTGTTTTCTTCTTCTGCTTAAGGGAATCTTTTTAACCTTTCTGGTAATACTGGCTTGGTGGTAATAAATTCCTTTAGCTTTTTCTTGTCTGGGAAGCTCTTAATCTCTTCTTCAATTTTAAATGATAACCTTGCTGGGTAGAGTAGTCTTGGTTGTAGGCCCTTGTTTTTCATTACTTTGAATATATCCTGCCACTTCCTTCTATCCTGCAAAGTTTCTGTTGAGAAATCAGCTGTTAGTCTTATGGGAGCTCCCTTGTCTTTCTCTTGCTGCTTTTAGGACTCTTTCTTTGTCTGTAACCTTTGTTATTTTAATTATGATGTGTCTTGGTGTGGGCCAGTTTGGGTTCATCTTGTTTGGGACTCTCTGTGCTTCCTGGGCTTGTATGTCTATTTTTTTTTTTTTTTTTGCCAGGTTAGAGAAGTTTTCAGTCATTATTTCTTCAAATAAGTTTTTGATCCCTTTCTCTCTCTCTTCTCCTGGTACTCCTCTGATGTGAATGTTGTTATGCTTGATGTTGTCCCAGAGGTCCGTTAAACTATCTTTTTTTTCTTTTTCTTTTTTGTTGTTCTGATTGGCTATTTCCTCCTACCTTGTCTTCTAAATTGCTGATTCAATCCTCTGCTTCATCTAATCTGCTGTTGATTCCTTCTAGTGTATTCTTCATTTCAGTTATTATAGTCTTTATTTCTTTTTTATGATTTTTATGTCCTTCTACTATCTCTTTGTTCAAATTCTCACTAAATTCATTAAGCATTCTTATAACCACTGTTTTAAACTCTGTCTGTGGTAGGTTGGCTGCATCCATGTCATTTAATTCTATTTCTGGAGGTTACTCCTGTTCTTTTATTTGGGACATGTTTCTTTGTCTCCTCATTCTGGCTGCCTTTCTGTGTTTGCTAGTGTATTAGGTAGATCTCCTATGGCTCTCAGTCTTTGCTGGGGTGGCCTTACGCAGTATGTGTCCTGTGTGGTCCAATGGTGCAATCTCCCTAATCTCCTGTATGTGTGGTCCAGGAGTGTTCCTTGAGTGTGTTGTGTGTGTTCTCCTGTTGTAGATGAGCCTTGATTGCTTTTGGTGCATCAGTGGGTGGGACTGACTGACTGTGAAAATTGGCTATGCCCATAATGTATGAGCTGCTATGTGGGGCTGACCCCTTGGAGGAGGATTGTGCCTGTTGAGACCCTCCCTTTAAGTGTGCTGCTTGTGGGGCTAACCAGATAGTGCTCTTGCTCTGGTGTGGTCTGAAGCTGGCCTCTGGGTGTGTTGTTCCTAGTGTCTCTTGGGAGGGGCTCCCATGCAGGCCAGTTTCAGCCTTGCCTGTGACAGGTCTGTGGCTACCTGGTAGGAGCTACAAAGTTGTGTGTACTTGGCTGCTGCCTGTCCTGACCTGGAGGCATGTGGGAATGGCCTCACTGTAAACCGATGTGGGCTGCCATCAGTATTGGGCCTGCAGCAATTTAGCAAAAAGCCAAGGGCCCACTAGGCCTATTGCCACCTACTGTCTGCCTGTAAAGCTCAGCCATTGAAAGAGCCTCCTTAGGTGCCTGGGCTGGGCTGGTTGACCCAGTGTTAACAGAGCCTTCGGAGATGTAGTATTAACTGACTAGCTGGGTGGAGCAGGGTCCCAGGGAGTCATGAGATGTGTCGGTGCTTGTTACAGGTTAATGCAGATTCAGTTCTTGTACCAGTGACTGGCCTGTGACCACTTCAAAAAATGCCCTGAGAACACTACAGCCAGCCACTGCTCACCTTGGGCTCACAGGTCCCTGAGAGCTACCCAAGAGTGGCTGCAGCACAGGTTGTGGCTTACTGTCTACCACCAAAAGTTCCCTGAGCAACTGCAGGCCCTACACTATTGTAAAAGGCATCTGCAGCTTGTGGAGCCAGAACCCCAGGTGCCAAGAGTGCCCCTGGCAATGCAGCACTAGGTGGGTGGAGTGGGATTCCAGGGAGCTACTGGGTGTGGGTTATAGGTTTTACAGAGTTAATGCAGTTTTGGTTCTTGCATCCATGCCAGGCCCACGACCATTTCACAAAAACTCCCTGAGAACACTAAAGCCATCCACTGCTCACCTTAGGCCCGCAGGTCCCCGAGAGCTGCCCAATACAGGCTGCAGCCCAGGTTGTGCCTCACTGCCCACCACCAAGAAGTTCCCCAGACTGCCGTGGGCTGTCTGCTACTGTAAAAGGCTTCTGCAGCTTGTGAGGTGGGGCCGGCCACTCAGTAGCCAAGAGTGCTCAGGGGGATACAGTACTAGCTGTGCAGGGTGGGGACCCAGCACATCACCAAGATGGTATACATGAAGGGATTTTATCAGACCAATGCAGTCACTGTTTGGCCACTTGAGGGAGGGTTCAACATAGAAAAGATGGCACCCTCCTTTAGGCTACCTGCAAGGTAGGCTCCACACAGCAATAATGGCTGTTGTCCCTCCAGCCCTTGCTCCGCAGCCACACAACTCAGTTTTTCCCCATATGTCTCTGGTGCCTCTCAAGTTGCCGCCCCTCTACTGGAGACTAGGTGAGTGTTTTCAAGTGAGTGAGTCTATGTGTGGGTGCTTTAAAAGGGCATCTGGGTTTCCAGCAACCTTCTGTCTCACCTGTATAGGCAGTCAGAGTCCTCGCTGATTTTCACTGTCAGATGTTGTGGGAACTCCTCTTCTCAGCACAGGACCCTGGGCTGCAGAGCCCAGTGTGGGCTGGGGCCCTTTCCTCTTCCAGGGGGACCTCTGCCACCAAGGTGTCCCTCCTGGTGTTCAACCACTATCTATGGGTTTGAGGTCAGCCCGTTTCGCTCCTCGTACCAGTCTAGATGTGGCCTCTTGTTTATATCCTTAGTTATAGGGGTTCTATTCAGCTAGTCTTCAGATGGTTCTTGAGGTTGATTGTTCCATAATTTATTTGTAATTTTGGTGTGACCCTGGGATGCAGTAGGCATATCATTTACCTAATCTGCCATCTTGGACCCAAATCCCTTACTGTCAGTTTTAAACACGCTGGAAAAGAATAACAGTAGATAGTGGGGTACAAATGACCTGTCTTCCTTTTTAATATTTTTGGTAAATTTTCCATTATTAATATGTTTTAGTTAGTAGAGAAGTAAAAAGTATAAGAACTTTTCTGAATGTATATGTAACACACACACACACACACACACACACACACACACACACACACAGGTTTAAAAAATGGAAGATCATGTGTTCAGACACCCAAGAATGTAAACCATGTTTCCCCTCAGCCTGGGACCTTTCTGAAGATAAAAACCACTTCACTTCCTCTCTTTATTTTATCCTTGCACCCTCCTCTCCCATTTCAGCCAGCACTCTTTTAGTTCCAAGTGACAGAAAATGCAACTGAAATTAATGTAGGCAAAAAGGAAATGTAGATGCTCATATAGCTTGACAATTTCAGGCACGGAAACCCTCAGAGCTCAAGGGATGTCCTCAGGAATTTAGGACATCTTTCTCTGTCCCTTGCCTTGGCTCTCCTCCCATGATGGCAAGATGCCCACCAGAAGACCCAGGTTCATATGCTCTACCAGAGAGTTCCCCCCCCCCCCCCACTGGTTCCAGCAAAAGTCTTGACGCGGATTCCTACACTGATTGCTATGGCCAGGGTTGGGGGGGTGGGGTGAAATCTCTTACTGGCCAGACCTGGGCCAGGTGCTTACTTTTGGTGATGTGAGCTACAGGAATCTTATAAACTACAGGTGGGTGGGCCAGAATAAGGGAGGAGGGATGATGAGCAGACAAAACAAAAGGTGACGACCACACCCTGAGCATCAAGATCTGCCCACAGTAGGTGCTCAATCCCTAGTGCTGACTGGTTGAGCTCCAGCTGGAACCAATAGGCTCATCTGAACATTCAGAGAGAGGGATTCTGGGCCCATGTATGTCCCAGAAGGTGACAAGGAGGTAGAGAGTGATGTTTGCCTGGTTGCATGAAAATTGCCCTTGAGCTTGTCCAAACACTGTATGCCTAGGAGGCTGAGCTTGATAACTGGTAGAACTGGGGCCCAGACCGGCTAAGCCAGCCGCTCAGGATGCCTGGGAGCATTTGGTGCGCTGATCCCTTCCAGCAGGCCTGGCGCACGGGCCACAGGTGCTCAGTGAGTGCTGATAAAGCTCTAAGGGATCGAGCTTCTTACGAGGCATGTTGAGAGTGTAAGATCAAGAGGAAGCATGGCTTGTGGGTTGGCGAAGCTCCCAGCCTGATGGGAGAAATGTAGCAAAACAAGACTTATTCTGTACTTTGGGGCATCAGACTGATGTGCCAGCTTCTGTCAGGGTCAACATGCTAACCACTTCTGTACCAGGGGCTGGGCTTGCCCCACACCGTCTTTGCTTCCCTTGACCATCTGTTACCTCTGCCTCCTGCGGTCCCAGCTTGTGTTGACCACACAGGCCAGTTCACTACCCACTGCATACAGGAGTCCCAGCACAGGGCCTGCTTCTGATGAGAAAATCCCCCCTTCTCATCCTGGCCCAGTGCCTGAAAGGTACCATCTGGCAAGGTTGGTGCAGGTTCTCTTGGCCAAATTTCTACCAGAGGGAAAGGCCTCAGGAAGCCTGAGCCTAAAATGAGAAGTAAGACTGGTTCCCACAAAGGCCTGTTCGGTGGGTTTTCTGCAGGCGTCTCCCTTTCCAAACCCTCATTGCAAAGGCTGGGGAAGGCAGGTAAGGGAGAAAGTGACAGTGAGGCCAAAAGTCAGGAAGTGAGAGGAGCTGGAGGCAAGAACTTGAGACGCCAAAGCTGAGAAGCCCATGAGCTGGCTGGGCAGATAGGGGGCTATCAAGTCACACCCAGCTTGACAATTCCCTAGGAGCTTCCTGGAGAAACCAGCCCAGCACTGTCTGGACCAGCAGCTGGCAGTGAGCTCACAGGGCCTGATGAGGCCATCTGGGCAAGCCAGCCTCCTCCTCCCTTGCAGCACGTTCCGCCCTTACGCTCTCCGCTTCCATTCCTCCGCCTCCTCCCCTATGTCAGCCTCATGTCACACAGTCTAAGGAAGGCGGGTACTAAGCCTGTGTGCACAACTGCCAGTGACTGGTGTTTTGGATGCTATGGACAGGAGCTCCCACAGGGGTCCTTCTTGATCTTTCTGCTGCCATGAGAAGATGGATGGTCCTGTTCCAGGCACGTTCTTAATAAACATGTAATGAATGAATGGATTAGTGAATCAACATCTGATTAAACCCTATGGTAGCGTTTTGAGGTAGCTCATATAGTTACTATTAGTATCATTTGCAGCTGGGGAAACTGAGATGAGACACAGAAAAATTATGCACCATCCCATTCGTACGCAGTGATCAAGTGGGGTCAGAACCCTGTTCTCCCAGCACCCACAAGCCCAGTCCCGATCCTAATGCCCACTGCCTGTCCCTTTCATCCCCTTGCACCCTCTCAGCCACTCCTTGGGGTTCAGAGGTTCAGATGGGGGAAGGCACAGGGGTCATGGGGGCAGATTTGCACCCCACTGCCTCTGGACTGTGGGCACAGTCAGTCTGAGCTGCTATCTCTGCTGTGATGGCCTCATCCCTGGGACCACAGTATTCTGGGGCTCCTGCCTCACGTCACTCCACTCCACTCAAAGCAGAAACAGCAGCTGGGGTCCACACGCCCGATGAAGTCACATCAGAGCCTCCACGGCACTTGAAGTGAAACCTGCTGAACATGGGTAGTGACCTTTGACCTGCTGGCAGATAGGTCCCTGATTAAATGTTTCGTGACCTCCTTGACCTCATGACTGAGGAATCAGAGGAAGCAGAATTCCCTGGGATTTGGGGGTGGGAGAGACTGGAATTCTTGAGCGTCTTCACTGGTGGGTTTGTGGCCCGCACAGCTGAACGGGAGGCACTCTCCGGGCACCAAGAAGGCTTTAACCTTGTGAGTGGTCTCCCGAAAGCCTACTGCCAGCTCGTTTGGCTTGAGGTCCTGAGCCTGGTGGAGGAAGGGGAACAATGATTTACATTGTATTAGTTACATGCTTTTATTGTCAGCTATTATAATTATCTGCTCTTTTCCAGGACAATGTTTTGGGGGAGCGGGGCTGGTGAAGGACTGATGGGGCATGACTAAAGCTGCTCACCACATGTGGCATTTAGATTTAAATTCATAGAAATGAAATAAAAAATTCCTCAGTTGTACATTTTGAGCATTCGGAGTGCTAAATACCTGCTCTATAGGACAGCGCAGATAGAGGACATTTCCACCATTCCAGATAAGGCCCCACCTCCTGTCTTTGGCTCCCTGGATAACCTCACAGGCCACTTTTTGAAATCAGGAGTGCCCAGGGCAGGGGGTGGGATGTTGCGGGATAAAGCTAAGCGGGTCTAGTCATCTCAGCAGGGAGGGTTTGTGGTTTGTAAGACGGTTTGTGGTTTGTGGGAAGGCGCCAGCTTCTCAGGTCCCACCTCCCCAGGCTGACTGGGCGTGGCCAGGCACTGAGGAGCAGGACCTGGGGCAGGAGGTGTGTGCAAAGGATGCTGAAGGTGAGCAAGGCGGCAGGTTGCAGGGGTGGGGGGTGGGGTGTGTGTGCAAAGGATGCTGAAGGTGAGCAAGGCGGCCGGTTGCGGGGGTGGGGGGTTTGGGGGGGGGGGGTTGCACCTCACTCTGTGCCTCACTGACCGCCTTAACCCGGTGGTTAATTATTAATTTCTCATCCCAGCATGAAGCGAACGTTCCACACCACAAGGCCCTTTCGCATAATTGACTGATTTCAGCTTCCCCATTTTCCAGATGAACAACCTCAGAGAGCTGAGGTGAGGTGCCTAAGGTCTCACCGCTCAGCAACAGAGCAGGGAATGAAACCAGGCCTTTCAGACACAGGCCCAATGTGCTTGAGTTCTCCACAGCTGCCTAACCCCAGGCTACCAAGTTAACAGCTACATGAGTAGAGGAAATAAGGGCTGGCCCTGCTAAGGACGGATGTCAAGCTATCGGGAATAATAGTTCATGTTATCCTATGCTCCTTGGGGCTGAAAGCAATTGTTAAGTGAGGCATCCCGTTCAAGAAGCCCGTCTCCTGACTTGTGAGCCATTCCATCTCTAGCTAAGACTTCAAGGCATTGGTTCCTGGGCCTTCTTCACCTTATGGGGGTGGAAAGAACAGGGAAGGAACTTATTCACAAAAATGAGGATAAAAGTATTCTGAAATGAAGCTGGAAGTTTCAGGAAACAAGATTAGATTTTCCTGTTTCTAGGGTAAAATAAGGCACGCAGGTGCCTGCACACTCCGGGGCAAGGACAGGGCCTCTTAGCTTCTGTGTGGGCGGTGCCGCGCTGATATCATCCTGGACCTGTGAGCACCGCGGGGGCCCAGGTTCACGGGGAGCCCAAGGTTCGTTCCCCTCCTCACCACGAGATGTCGCTGTTGCTCACAATTAGAGGGCACTGAGCTGGACCAACCCCTATCAAACTTACCGAATCAGAAACTGGGGGGTGGGCCCAGCAATCTGTTTTTATCATGCCCTCCAGGGGATTCTGATGCTAGTTTGAAAACCACTGATATAGGTCGTCCTGCAGGCCCCGCTGCCCCCAAGGTCTTGACCTGTGCAGGTGGTCAGAGGAACTCACTGTCACCCACTTGGAATTCCCACCGCTACCTAATTGGGCAGGACCTACATACTCAAAGCTCCGACATTTTCCTTGCAAAATGGAAGTAGTAGTACCCACTAGACAGAGTTGTTACAACAGCGTTACAGTGCTGTAAGGGTGTCATGGCTGATGCTGTTTTACTCCCAGTATGACAAGCTCTAAACTGAGTTGAAATGCAGATCGTCCTGAGGGTTCCATGCGCTCACTTTTCCTCCTGCCATCACTCCTGTTCCTCTCTGCACCTAGAATCACCATTCAGACACCCTGGGGAAGCCAAGTTCAATACAGCATACAGTCCAATAACAACAGCTCAACTTTCCTTGAGCACTCACCATGTTCTAGACCCCGAGTTATCTGTTTCATGTATTTTATTTTATGTAATTCTTACACATTGCAATAGGTGCTATGAAAAACGCTGATAAGGAAACGAAGGCACAGAGAGATTAAATAATTTCCCTCAAATCATGTAGCTAACAAGTGGTGGGGCCGGATTTGAACTCAGGCAGTGCAAGGCAGGGCATGCTCTCAACGGCTGCACCATTCCACCCCCAACACAGGCTTCCCAGGATCCCGTGTGGTGAGAAGCAGTGTGGACTAGTGGAAAGAGCACTGGGTTTGGATTCCGAGGCGTGGCTTTACCATTTTCTAGCTCTGTGATCGTGGGTGAATCATTGAACATCTCTGAAGTAGATTCAAAGGGGGCATCTTACATAATGCACAGAGTATCTGGCTCAATATATTTTGTGTGTTCAACAGTCTCCTCTCTCCTCATCGTTCTGTCCTCAGATCAGACAAAGGGCAAAACTCATGGCTCTATCCCCATAACGTCCCTGAAAGGCATGTGGCTGGAGTCAGGGCCAGGAGACAGCTCCAATCCTGGCTCTTGCTTACTGCATACTCCCCAGACAAGCATCACCCTTGCAGACAAGGGGTCACTGGTATTGGCTGTCACCTGTTTCCTGCCAGGTGGCCCTGGCCCTGAATTCCCCTGCAGCTGTCCAGGGAGGGGGTAATAGATGGCTTTGTTTCTCCAGTTTCTCAGAAACTCACTCAGCCCATTGACTGTCACTGGGGCAGGAGGCAGAGGTCTACCTCACGAGAGCTGGCCTGCTGGCAAGTGAGTGTGGAATGTGGGGGGATGCTGATCAAAGGGTAGATCCTCTTCTGTCTCTTACTAGACATTTCACTTTGAATAGGTCCCACTGACAAGCCTCAGTTTTCTCATGACAGAACCAGCCTTGCGAAGGTCTGGAGGAAAGGTGCCCCAGGCTACGGGAACAGCAAGAGTGGAGGCCCTGAGGTGGAATCACTCTTGGCAAATCGCAGGGGCAGGGAGAGACCAGTGAGGCTGGGTGAGAGAGCATCCAGGGGCATCTGAGGGGTTTCTCCCTCCTTAGACAAACATAAAACAAGCCCTTCCCTCAGCTTCCTCATTCCCCACCGCCTCTTGCTTATTTTGGAATTCTCTGTTTCCTGGCTCCCACCCCACAAGCCCCTCCATGGAAGTAGGTCCCAGTGTGCCCAGGAAAGTTACAAGGAGTGGCCCAATCATCTTCGCCTTGGAGCAGGGTGATGAGCTGACCTTGTTTCAGACGTACCGTCTGCCCTGGTCTGGCCCAACTGCTAATCTCCAGGCAGCCCCTGGCTCCTTCCTGTCCAATTCTGCTTTCTGTATTTTTGTTTAGAAAGGTTGTGTGGCAGGTGGGGCAGGTGGGGAAGGGGGTTTGAGGAGACAGGAGCCTCTTCTCATCTCCTCCCACAGTCCCTGGGTCTGAGCCATGGCCCTCAGTGTCTGCTTTACTGGGAATATGTGTTTTGGGATGAGAGTAGGGTGGGGGGAGACATGCTGCTGACATGACACTCCTGTGGCTCACGTGACAGTCCCCAACTGTGTATGTGTTCTATTGCAGTGTGATAATAGTACCACAAACTTAGCAGCTTCAAACAACACACATTTATTATCTCACAGCTTCTGTAGGTCAGGAGTCTAGATACAGCTTAGCTGGGTCGGCTGCTTAGGGTCTCAAGGCTGCCGTTAATGCAATAGCACATCCAGTCTACCGGCCTAGCAACCTTCCATGGTTTCCTTGCTATGTAATAAGAGAAGTTCTAGGTTTATCTGGTACATTTCTTGCCCCGACCTGGAATCAGCCTCTTCTCCAAGAAGCCCTCATGAGTTTGGAGGATAAATGGCATTTCAGGACCACAGGCTGGGCCGTAGCATCCATTTTTTAAAAATTGAATTTGATCTTGTATTGCATGTCTTTATCAATATATAAAAGTAAATCATTTCATTAACCAACATATTTGTAGGGCCTACTACAAGCTACATCAGGCAGTTTCTGGAAAAAGGTGGATTATAAATAAGCATAATTGATACCCCAAATTTCAGGACCCCAAGGAAGTGGATGAAGCCATGTGAGGGCATCTGTGCACTGAGACCTCAGCGAATCCTTGGGGACAGAGTAGCTCTGCAAGTGGTGGGTAGAATAACCTGGTCTCCCAGCTGGAGCCCAAAGCTTGAATGTCTCAGTGTCTATTTGGCTGATGAGGGAGAGAGGGTTGAATGCAGGATGACGCCAGGTAATGAGGGCAGGCGACTCTTGTTGCTATGTTTGCCAGCTCGGGTGGCCCTGGGGACTAAGGGCGGACAGGAGGAGCACAGCTGAGCTATCTGAGTAGCTTTTCTAGGTACCCCCTCAGGTGTAGCACCTGACTTCTGCATAAACAGGTAGGAGTCTCAGGGGCCAACAGAATTCTGGGCACTGCAATTGAGCCTACTCTGCCCCTGGCCCATCAGACACGGGAGCTGGGGGTGGTTGTGTTTGCCCCAGTGAGCAAGGGCTGAAGAAGAGGTGTGGAGGGTAGGAGGTGAAGTGCCACTAGGAGCCCTGGGGGCCACCCACTGGGCAGTTCTGTGGACCACAGGGCTCCAGGTCTGGGCACATGGAGTGGGCTGTATGCCCAGTGTTGGCTCCACTTCTCAAAAGCCGTGGGAATGTGGCCCCAACCACAGATCCAGGCTCCATAAGAACCAGGCCCTTTCCCTGATCCATCAGCCTGAGGACCTCCGACTGTGCAGCCATTACCAGAATTATGGGTGATAACTCTGGCCTTCATGTAACACAAAGGGCATGGCCTTTACAGTCTGCCATTTGAGCACTAAAACGTTCAGCGATTGCCCCCTGAGCCTCAGTTTTCTCACTGGAAAAATGGGGATACTAAGAATGCTGTCGTGAGGCTGCCGTGAGAATTAGGTGGGTTGATGTGTCAGCGGCCTTTGCAGAGGGTCTGGCATGTGGCAGGGTCGCACAGAGGACGAGGCTGTCTCTCCTGTCATAGAGAAATGGAGTATCTGTGTGACCGGCACAGGTCTCTGTGCAAGGCGTGTACACTCAGACACCTCCGGGAACCAGGCAACGACCCCACAAGTGTAAAGCGGCAGATTTGGGAAGATAAGGACGGGACAGAGTGGAGAGAGTGTGCCAAAGGCTTCCGAGATGTGGCTGTCAACTTTACCCTCTGTCACCATGTTTACACCTGGATTTGCACAAGCAAACAAGGGCCAGAGCGATGGTCTCCCCAAAGCTCAGGAAGACCCTGAGAGTGAGCCCAAGCCTCTACTGCCCCGTGTCTCACAGAGCACCCAGCTCAGACCCTGAAAACAGCTTTTCTCCAGCCAGGAATCAAAGCCTCTCTCCAGATACACTGTGTGGAGCTTCAGGACTTGGTCTGGGAGTTCTGTGGAGGTGAGGATTCTTGGCAGGACAAGATGGGACCCTGGCTGAGTCCTCCACAGCCAGAAGCTTGCCCCAAGGGACAGGTCTGGGTCTGTTTCAGTGACACCTTGTCCTGGGGGCTCCTGCGGAGTCTGGTTGAGGGGACAGAAGAATGAGGGAGCTGGTTCACCTCCCTGCTGCCTACCCTGAAGATAAGTTTTGTGCTGTTGCGGTGTCTTTTGGGGCTGTCTCTCTTTAGAGACAGCTAAGGAGACGGGGGCCATGAGCTTGGCCCCTGAGTGTGCCAGTGCAGTGACACAGAGAAGCTGACGCTGGGGCTACACAAATCTGGGACGAGCTGCTGTTTATTGAGGGGCTCTTCTGAGCAGGATCCTAGACAAGATGCTTTACGTACATATTTCCTTTGATCTTCACAGCAATTCTACAAGGAAGGTATTAGCTCCAAATTATAGCTGAGGCTCAGAAAAGTTGGGACACAAAGCTAGGGTCACACAGCAAACAAGTGATGTGTCTAGATTTGAAAGCAGAGAGATAGGTCTTTGAAGAGCCCCCACTCTTCATCAGGAAGGCCCTCTGCCTCGAGGCTGAGCTCCCATGAAGATGAGAATGGTTGTATCCCACTCATCCCAGATACTAGGAAGCAATTGGTTACTGAGGCTCACCAAACTCAGAGGGTAAACCCTAAGATTTCTACACAGCCCCGGGCACACAGGAATTTACCTCCCCACCTCACTGGGCTCTGCTGAGGGAGGGTCAGTATTTGTTAATACAAGGAGACAAAGGACATGAAATTGTTTTGTAAATTGTCAGGTGTTAAGCAAACGCAAGATGATTGCAACTTAGTTTCCCTCGTGGGCATATTGACTCTATCAATGGATTATGAGATTGGATTCTAGGTTTAGTATTTCCTTGGGTAAGTCATTAAACAGATTGGTCAAGTTCCATAATTCTGGTTTTATACAACTCGTTTTCACCCAGTGCAGTGTAGACCAAGTTGTTTGTAGTTATACACTCCTGATGAGATGTTTCCCAACCTTAGATCCAAGGAGAGGCTTTTGTCCTTACAGATTTGACTATTACGTGCATGGCCTTTTTAGCCTGTTAAGAAAACCAAGATCGGCAGGGAGTCTGAATTCCACCACCCTTTGAAGAAATGTGCAAGTTCAAAAGAAGTGCTATACTATTCTCTGAGCTTCACCTACGTTAAGAAAATGTGTGAACTCAAGGGAAACAGAGAAACTGCCGGCTAGAAAATAAATGAACAAACTTCTCTTTTCCGTGGAGAATCCCTTTTTTTGTATTACAGTCTGGTTTTAAATAGGCAATGTAACAGCAATTTGAACATGTTGAAAAGAGTTCAGCACACGTACAGTCATTTTCTTCAAGAAGCTAATTTCACCGCGACACCAATGTTTTCTGTGCACTCGACCTCCCTGCCTTTGTCCACGGGCATGACCACCATGGTGGGTTCTGCTGTTTCCCACCGGAGGGGAGGCTGGAAGCAAGTTTTATGACAATTACTGTCTCATGGCTGGATGAAGTCTGGGATATGGATGTCCCAGGATTTGTAAGTGGCTGCTCCATTGTTGGACTGCTTGACTGCTTCTGGAACGTGTCAGAGGAAGTTTCTGAATCTTAGTTTCTCAATTCCTGTTTCCAACTTCCTACCTGAGGCTTCCAGAGACCCCAGGCATCGGCAGCTTCCAGAAGGTGCTGAGCTTCCACCCAGGAGCGAAAGTGGTCTCTTGCCCCAGTAAGAAGTATGCTAGTGCCCACACTGGGTCTCAGCCCGCTCTGCTTCTCTGTGTTTGGTTAGATGGCTCTGTTCTTTCGTCTTCCTTGACTGGTGGTTTGGCAGAAGGAGGTTAAGGGCCTTTGGTTTATTTTCTGGGACAACAACCAAGGGCGCTGGTGAAAGAAACCCTGGAGAGCCTGCTGCTGCCTTCTGGAAGTTTCCAACAGTCAGCACAGGATCTCACACAGGACAGGTGCTCTGCCTTGGCTCCTGATTTCACCCCCAGATTTCAGATCCAATCCTCAGCCCTCCTGTCCTTAGGGGTCTCTCCTTGATCATCCTACCAAGTAGATCTATCATTTGGAAGGCTGCTGAAATGCCTCCTCTTCCAAGCAGCCTCCAGGATTGTGAGAAGAGTAAGTAACATAGAATTCCACTCAATGCACATACCACCTCAGCATCCCCTCCAGATTAAAGCACTTGCCACACACAGAAAATCAGACATGCTTGATGTTCATGACAAAGGCTTAGGGTGCACAAGCCCAAGGTCCCCTGTCCGGTATGTGGTGCCACAGAGGCAGCAGTGGGCAGGCAGTGGTTTGGAAGAAAAGAGCATTGGTTATCAGCCTGGCTTTGCTACTCACTTGCTGTGCTGTATGAGCAAGGTGCTTGCCCTTTCTGAACTCTCAGCCGGTGTGGGAATAAAGGGCATCCAGACTCCTTGCTGCATGGCATTCTGGGATCCTCAGTAGAGCAACGCAGGGACAGGAGAAGGTGTGTATGGTTTGGGAAACAGAGCGGAAGCCGGGAGGCCACGGGACGGCTCTCAGGGCATCTCTGGAGCTCTGCAGTGCCCCCAGCCCATCAGCACACAGCTTTGTCCCCTCCTCTGGCTGGGAAGCCCCGGGGGCACAGAAGAGCCTGACTTCTGTACCTCTACCCTTGGCACCAAGCCCTGGGCTGGTACAAAGTGTGTGCTTAGTAAACCTTTGTTGGGGAAATGAATGTGGGCTGGAGAGAGCAGGGAGCGGGGTGTGGCGAATGACAGACAGAGCACTTAGAGTTCCTAGAAGGCTCCAGTGAATTCTAGCCGTTTATGATTCCATCAGAGAACATCTTGGCGAAGAGGCTTCCAGAAAGTATTGTTCTCAGCCCTTTCAGAGCAATAACAAGGCATCCACTCTCATTTGTAAGGAAGGATTGCATTCAATCAGCCATGCTCTTGACCTTGGCATGTCTTCTCTTTAAAAAGCTGCTGTGGGAAGAGACATTGCTGCAGAGAGAACCCCAAGGAAGACAGCAGCGCTCAGAGCCTCGGCTCAGCTCTCAGCATCAACAAATGTATGAGCCCCGCCCTCAGGGAGGTGGCTTCTGAGAGGGGTGGCCTGCCTATGTGGAGGAAGGGTGTCCAGGAGTGACAAGGCAGGAGCCAGCAGGGCAGAGGACCCAGAGGTCAGAAAGGTGGGAACTGGTGGTGGCTGCAGAGAGGGGCTGAGAAGAGTCAGTGTCCAGTCGGAATCGGCACCGTTTGCAGGGCAGTGTGCAGTGAAAAACCCTTATTCATCTTGTCTATAAGACCTTTAGTAAACTCTGGTTCAAGGAATGCTTCTTCCTGGAGACGGAGGAGGCACTGAGCCCTGTGTTAAGCGTTGTGCAGCGCAAGAAAACATCTGCATGCTGGGGTGGCAGCCCCGGGGGTGCTGGTACCACCCCCATGCTCTAATGGCAGTGTCCCCCAGGGACCTGCTTGGGGCTAATGGCTCCTCCTGGGTATCATTCGACCTGACCTCTTGGTTAGTATTTAATGTCACAGACCACCCCACATTCTTGCCTTTTTCTCCCTGACTTTCCTAGAAGCAGAACCCTGGTCAAGGACTGGGGTGCAGACCCTACGACTTGGGAAGTGACCAGGAAGCAGGAGTGAAGGCACAAAGAGAGTGAGACAGCTAGGAGGAAAACCAGCATGAAAGGGCGTGTGTTATCAAGGTCATTGCTGAGGCCAACAGGGTACGATTCCCTGGGGACCTCCTGGGAATTGTAACAGCATGCCTTCTAGAACTGTCCCCCTGATGGACAGGAGTCTGGAGCATTTATTGGCTGCTCCCATCCCTCTTTGGCTGATGATGGTCCCAGGGATACTAACTGCCCCACACTTGCAGACAACACTTGCATGTGGGCCCAGTGGGCTTCCTCGGCCTTAGGGAATGTGAGCTTGAGCTGGGATGTCGTCAATTAAAGGAAACTGAGCTCAAACAGAGCTGTCCTGAAAGTGGAGGAGAGAAAAGGGATATCCTGGGGGCACTGGGGGCACGGCTGCTATCCCCACCCCCTTCCTCAGTTTCTCTGGGGTGACTTCTGCCCTGTGGTCGATAAACATCTGCTAACTCTGCTTGATGGCCACTCCGTTTTCTAATGCTCACGTCCTACCTGTTTAATACAGCCTAGAATTTTGCCAGGGCCCCAGATCCTGTGTGATGTCAGTCTGCTCACCTGTGCCCAAGGTTGAACCTCTACCCCGACCCTGATGACCTCCAGATCTGTGTCTTTAGTCGAACCCTTCCTTCTGCGTGTGGAGCTGCTCACAGGACGTCTCCTCCCAGAGCCATAAAGACTCCTCTACCTCCACACGGCCGAAGCTGAGTCCGACTTCCCCTCCAGTCTGCTCCTCCCCCTGGATGCTGTGTCTCACCACCATCCACGTCAGAATCCCCAAACATTCCCACCCTCGCCCTCATTCTCCACGCCCAGTCTGAGCAGCCTCTGGGTGGTCAGGCAGCGTCACTCACTGCCAGGCTGCTGCCATTGCTCTGGACTCACCAACATTCTTCTTTGGGAACTGACTTCAGAATCTATTAGGATCCACAGGCACCATTCAGGTCCACGTGTGACAATTGGTTTCATCCTGCACGGTCATACCGTCTCCCACACTTTTCACTAGTACCTGCTCTTTTCCTTCCCAGCCCCAGGGAACCCCTCCACGGTCTCGCGTTGGTCCCTACCCAGAGGGCCGAAATCAGTTTGTGCCACTGCAGGTTTTGTTCTCTCCGATGCAACACCACACACTTGGCCCCTCTTCCCACTGATTTTTCATGACTCGGCCTCCTCCCAGAAACATTTGCAAGTAGAGCAGAAGGAGCTCCCTTGCTTTCTTAGGCCTATACTCCCCGGACCTTGATGTAGGATGCCAGGCTCCCAGACTGCCCTCTAACTGCTCCCCTGACTCGTTTCCCCTGGCAGGAGCATACTCTGACGTGCAGGTGACCTCAGCTCCTCACAGTCCATTCCTGCCTGGCTTCCATCTGTTGTCTGTGGGTCCTCGAGCCTGCGACAATTCATCTTTTGGGGCTCTTTCAGGTTCAGGAGAGCAGGGGGCAGGTCTGTGGCATTTGCTTAGCACAGTTTTCTTAACACTTTCTTTAAATCATGTGCATGACAAACATGTACAGATGTTCCCCGACTTACAATGATTCAACTGACGGAGTTTCGACTTAATGATGGTGTGAAAGTGATATGCTCTCGGTAGAAACCGCACTTTGAATTTTGAATTTTGGTCTTTTCCCAGGCTAGTGTGATGTGTGGTAAAATGTGCTGTCGTGATGCTGGGCAGTGGCAGGGAACCACAGCTCCCCGTCAGCCACACGCTCACCAGGTCGACAAGCAACGCTCTGTAGGGCAGTCGTGTTAGGTGAGCTTGCCCAACTGTAGGCTAATGTCATGTTCTGAGCACGTTTCAGCAAGGCTAGGCCAAGCTATGGTGTTCAGTAGGTTACGTGTAGTAAATGCATTTTCGACTTACGATATTTTCAACTTACAATGGGTTTATTGGGACACAACCCCATCGTAAGTGGAAGAGCATCTGTATTTAGCAGGTGCTAGGGTTTGGGCTCCTTGCCCTTGAGTCTTATTCTGCAAAGATGCTGAACCAAGTGCTCAGGAAACAGCACGAAGCACAGCTGATGCTCATCTACAGTAATGTTCTACAAGTTGCTACAAACACTGAATTAGCAAATACTGAACACTGCTCCTAGGGGAAATACACAATTAGGTTCCTGCATGCCTCTGGTCATGATATTTTTGTCAACTGATCAATACCTAACCTTGTTTTGTGTGTGTTTCTGTTTAAAGATGCCTTATTTATATATATAGTTGACTCATTAACATTGCGCGTACAGCCAACAGTACTGTAACTTATATTTGAACTAAGCTCATGCAATACACGTACTTTCTCCATGAGGCACATCACAGCCTTCTCGTACTTAGGGACACTAGACAGCCCTTCAGCACTACACTTGAGGGGCATTTTAAACACTGAAATCACCAACAGAAAGCACCCAGTGCGAAAAGGGTGGCACTAGCTTGATCATGTAAAGGACACTTGTTTACAGTATGAGAGCTGAAACACGATGAGAGTGTCACCATGTTCGACCTTAGCTGGGAATATGCTCGCTGGGCAAGTCACATTTTTCAAGGCTTTGTACATGTCTGGAATGACCGAAAAAGTGCCACAAGTTTTGATTTGGGGATTACACATAAAATTTAACAAGTAGGCAAATTTGCAAATATGGAATCCATGAATAATGAAGATGGACTGTATGTGCAGGAGTAAGAATGAAGCTTCTGAGAGTGAAGGGAGGGGAGCTGCTGGGGAGACAGGAACATTCAC
Organism: Rhinolophus sinicus; assembly: GCF_057876585.1. NCBI lineage: Eukaryota > Metazoa > Chordata > Mammalia > Chiroptera > Rhinolophidae > Rhinolophus > Rhinolophus sinicus. The sequence goes on from NC_142511.1 coordinate 17,933,216, forward strand.
TGAGGGTTTGCCACTGGAGCTAAACTTCGATGGATAAATAAGACTTCCCCAGGTGGGAGGGCATTTGGGTCAGCGTGTGCATCCTGCATAGAGGCAATATGGGGTGAAGTAATTCATTCCTTCGGGATGAAGATGGAAAACCTGGGAGGGAACATATTAGGAAGAGTGCTGAGCTCCAGGAACCAAGAAAAGGGCAAAAATGTTCCACGTCTATCCCTTGTCGCTAGTTAGGGAGGTGCCAATTGCTGTCACAGAGAAACCCCAAGTCTTAGTAGCTCGATATAATCAATTTCTTGCACATATTAGAATTCAACATGGGTGATTGGTGGGCAGCCTTCCACGTGCTAATTTAGAGACCTAGGCTCATTCAACATTGTGGCTCCGCCATCCTCTAGGCCCCCAGAGCCCTTGCTGACCAACAGCAAGAGGGAAGAGATGGAAGGTAGGGAATTGCCAGGGAGATTTTATAAGCCAGGCCTTGCGATGAAACAAGATGTGAAAATGTGACTTGCCCAGTGAGCATATTCCCAGCTAAGGTCGAGCAAGGTGACACTCTGTCATCATGTTTCAGCTCTTCCACCCACATCCCTTCCACCCACAATCCTTCGTCACATGGCCCTACATAGAAGTGAATGAAGCTGGCTAACGAAGTCTCTGGTTAGCTGCTTCCTTGAAAAATGTCATCACTCTGGAAAAGGGGCATGAATCTTGGGTGGACTAGCTCTTTCTGCCATAGGCTCTCAGATCAGTCTGTCAAACCAATGGGCAGAACCTAAAAGAAGCTGATGGTGAATGAATTCTATGGACTGGGGCACCAAGGTGATGCTTATAACCTAGCACAGAGCAGATGGTCAATAAACACTGTGAATGAATGAATGAGGAATGCATTTGTCTCTTTCCTTGGTTCCCTTTAGTTTAATGTATATATATTTTAAACAGAATAAGGCTAATTGGAGAAGAGAGGAAAGACGGAGAGAGAGGGGGAGCAGGGGTTCAAGCAAGCCAGCTGGGAGGAAGGTGAGCATTCTAAAGTTTCCTGAAGTCAGGTTCAATGCTTCCTTTACCTGGGAAAGGAAATGTGGCCACAGGAGTGGAAAGAGGGCTACCAGAGAGAAGAGGTATGGGTCAGTGTAAGTCTGGGCTGTACCTTTGGATATCATGTCAGTTTAATTCAGTCTCATGCAGGATTTGAGCTACACGGACCATCTGCAGGACTCCGAAAATCCAGTGCATGACCGAGTGGTTAGAAATAGTTTGGAATGGTCCCCACAGCCTGGAAAGAAGCCAGGGAGGAGGGGACAGGAGGAACACCCACATATGAGGGTGCACAGCCTGACATCTGGGATCAGGGCTCTACTTCAATGTCTCCCCAGTTTTAAATCCAGCTTACATCCAATAACTTCATAATTCCACATCTCCAATTTATTAATCAAATGCCATCTGTGAGGCAATGTCATGGGCCCCACTGGTGTTACTCCATTTGAAGGGTTGCTGCATATTTAACTACATCTCAGCAACTTGCATTGATGTCAAAGGAGAGAAAAAGCACCACCCCCTTCTGTCTCTAGTACACATTCACACCCAGCGTGGATAATCACAATGCCGCCACAGAACAACGAATCAAAATACATTAGCTGTCAACAGAAACAGCAAGCCCTCTTTGAGTTACTGTCAAGGCAGCAGGCAGGGGAGGGAAGGTGGATGGAGATGCCCCCTCTCCTGGTTATAAGCATCACTGAAAAGGGCCAGGAAGGAGCCAGCTGGGTCTGCAGGGAGGATGTAAACACCTGGTCATCTGTGTGTTCTCCAGAGTCACAGGTCAGGAGCCTGAAGCTCACACCTTGCTTGGCACATTGCTGCAACAGAAGCTTCCTTTAGCTGGCTCATATGATCTCCTTTATATTAGCTGTGTGTGCTTGAGGGTGAGGCATTAAGATAAATGCATGGCTATAGAAAAGAGATGAATTTTTTCCTTCAAACAGAATGGTCAGTAGTAGCTGCACAGCCTTTAGCTCTGAGCTCTAATACTGTCCCTGCTCCCCGCTCTCCATTTGTCTGACGCAGCCTCCGGGAGGCTTGTCTGGGCAGTGTGGAGAGACGAGGAGGGTGGGACCACCCTCCTCAGCTGGCTCCTAGCATTGTGCCTGCACAGAAAAGTGCTGCAACATACGTTTTGCATGAAGGAGTGTGTAACTTGATCACTGGCCTCCTCTCCTTGTCACTTCGAGGAACTTTCCCAAAGGCAGGACAGAGTCTTCTAGTCCTGCCGCACCCTTCCCCCCAGCATGGAAATTCCTTGGAATTTCTGCCTTTGGGGATGTGCCAGGATGGCAGTGGGATGCTCAGAGGACTGACCCTTACCTGCTCTGAGTTGCTCTGCTTTAGCTGGCCCTGGGGAGGAAGCCACTTCGGCACTGTGGGTCTGAGGAAGTGAGCTACAGCTGCTCGAATGTGTGAGTCTGTCATCCCCTCAGCGACCCTCCCAACCTTTAGGACTGTTGTGCTGTGATCGTATGACCTGGCTCCTGACTCAAGACCCCTGCGTGAGAAGATGACGAAGGAAGGAAGTCAGGTAGCCCAATGGAACCAGCCAGAGAACAAGCACGAAGTGACATATCACCCAGGGAAAAAAGTAAAAACATGCAGGCAGGCAGGTGGGCAAGCTTGAGTCAGCTCATCAGATAGTTTAATTTCAGCTTGGCTATACTTTCTGCTTTATTTTCAACACGATCGAGACTAGATTTGCCCAGAAGTCACTCCATCACCTGGTACCTGGTATAGCATCACCTGAGATCTATTATACTGCGGCTTAGGGCCCATTACAGTTCCCCCAGGCCCCTCACAGGGCAGCACATCCGTTTCAGTGCCACCAAATGTCTGTTAGGTGCAAGCTGGCCCTCACGTGGCCGTAGCCAGAATAGTCTGCAAATAACAGTGTGTCCAGAGCACAGAGACAGACAGAAGGCCCAGTTGTGACTGTGGGATGCCAGACAGCAACAGGAGGCCCCTGCCAGCCCCTGTGTGTCACCTCAAGTACCTCAAAGTCAGTAACCACAGTTCACGGTCCCTCTTCTCCCTGGATTACTTCCTCAGGCTCACCCCTCCTCCAGAAAGTCAGAATAACTTTCTGTACTTGAGTTTGCCTTGAGGGAAGGAGAGAATTTTGATTAGCAAAGAGGAGGGCAGGTAAGGGTATGTGAGACTAAGGTAAAGACACACCTTTTCAGGCCACTGCCCTCGGCACCCAGAATCGCCCCTCTCCTGGTGGAGGGAGGAGGTGGAAAGAGGAGACCTCCAGCCAGGAACCATCTACCAAGTAGCTGGAAATATCTGTTCACAGCAGGTCGACCTAGGACTCTGCAGAGGGTACAGTGAGGGGTCTTGCTTCCTGTTTGTGCCACCCTCACCTTAGCTCGGGAGGAAGGAAGCGGCTGAGAAAGCCATCCATCGGAGGCAGGCCTCTCTCCCCCACGGGGTTTTCTCAGGTGTCTGCGTCATGTCAGAGGGCTCCCTCTAGAGATAATACAGCGCGAGGTAAAAGAGGCTTAGGTGGTTTCCAGGCAACCACAGATCAGGAGCTGGCCTGCCTCCCATTCTGCAGAGGAGCCATGGTTCCAGCCTCCTGGGACACACACACACACACACACACACACACACACACACACACACACACACACCCCAGGCTGGATCCCTCCACTGGTCAGTATTGTTTTCTCTTCGGCACAACTTCTCAGAGACAGAACGAGAGGGGAAAGTATGAGACCACAGCCAGAAGCAGAAGAGAAAGAGGAGGGACACGCTTAGGATGTAATCTTCTCTACCCTGCCCTCTCATGCATGGCTTCCAAACTTTTTGCTTTTCCTTGAAAAGATCCAGACACTCTTCGCCCAGACTGGGAAGCAGAAAGCTGGACCCCTGTTGGACCTTTCACCTCAGTGGAGGCAGACCTCAGAGAGCCAGGTAAGAGGGGCGTCTCCTCAGGAGACAGTGGCTTCCACACCTGGACAGCAGCTGAGCCTTAAGAAATGAGAGCTGAGGCCGGTCAGCCTGGAGCTGGGAGAGGCAGCTTCCGGGCTGTGGCAGGCTGAGCACAGCCTATTGAGCTGTCTGAGTCCAGGGTCAGATGGCCACAGGGAGGCCCTGTCAGTCCTCAGCTGTTCCACAGGAGTCGGTGGCCTCTATGGTATCCTCGAACTGTGGCGTGTCCTTGCTTTATAAACCCATGGGAAGCCATAGCTATTGTCTGCTCTGGAACCAGCACGTCTGTTTGGGAGGACCCAGCCCCAGCATTTTCTCTTCTGCTTTTAGGGGGAGGACCCAGGCAGGAGAAGAGAGGTGAATCCCACATCAGACATTCTCTCATCAATTTGAGAGCTGTAACTTGAGCACCTACTAAGCCTGAGGTGCAGAATCAGCCTCTCGGGACACAGCAGTGAGCAGGACACGTGGGTGATGTGTGGGTCTCAGGGTTCCAGCCACAGAGCTTTCTGTGAGTCCCCGATAACACGCCCAGGAGAGCAGGCCTGGAGAGAGAGGCGTGGGCTGGGCTCCAGGAAGAGGACCAGGATCGGGAAGGAAAAGTCCAAGGGGCAACTGTGGGACCAGGCCAGAGTTTGCTGGCAATTAACCCCATCCAACTATGGCCAGTTGGACCTGAATACTCGCTCCCTTCTGATTGAACCTCTGCCTCAGAATGAGGAAAACTGACTGCCATTCATTCATTCATTCATGAACCACCTATCAAGTGCCTGCTGCCTGTCAGCAGAGTCAACAAATTCAGCTCTTGCCTTCACAGAGCTCGTAGCCAAGTGGAGAGAGAGAAAAGCGATAAAAAAAAGTGAGAAACGTGTTTCTTACAGATGTCGTGATGGCATCTGGCAGGTACTGGCCGGCACCCTGTCCTACCTCAGTGGGGGGTCGTGTGGGGCAGGGTGCAAAGAGTTGCTGATGCTTGAGGGGGGTCCTAAAAGATGAGCAGGTGTTAATCAGGTGGGCAGGGGCCCACAGGTCAGGCTGAGTCACACCGGGCTTGGTGGATTACTGTTATTCCTCTATGATGCCGAAGAAAACTAAGGTCCATTTGCAGTCTGTGAAGCTGGCCATGGACCTTGGCAAACACAGGGCTGGAGGAAGGTCAGTTAGAGAGCACAGCACCTCCGTACCTGCTCTCCGTACCTGCTCCAAGACCTCTGCCCAGACTCGGGATCCAGCTTCAGCAAAGCCAGCCTGCCTGCTCAGGGAGACAGTGGGTGCCCACGGGTCCCTGGAAACAAGCATGTTGCCTCTCAGCCTGGCCTGCAGCAGCCCAGCTCAGCTGTTAGAGCCCAGCTCAGAGGTGGCATCTGGGTGGGGCTCCCTGTCTTGGTACCAAGAAAACAGCTTCCTGGCAGAGACTGAGCTGTCCTTCCTGGTTGGCAGGGGCTGGTGGCCTTTATCGCTAGAGTCAGGCAAACCTCTCATGCCTTCTGAGGGGCAGTCAGAGTCCTGCTTCCTACTCCAAGGGTACACAACCCACACTGAGATTCTCCTGGTCCCCTTCCCACTGCTCGCTGCCCAGAGCCAGACTCCCCTTGCCCTGGCAGCATGGAGGTGATGTTTCTAGCATATTCAAGTATCTAACGAGCCACAGCTGGTGGTAGCTTTTCCCAGGGAGCCCCAGAAAAGATGTCATCCTCAGGGATGTTCAAAAATAGGCTGAAGGGAAGGCTCAGAGAGTGGGGGTGGGAGGGGTAATGAAGGGGAGAGGAAGGTGGAGGAGGAAGAGCAGAGAATGAAGGAGAAAGTGCTCAGGGGAGTGACGCCAAAGGGCAGAGACAGAACAAGTGAGAGCCTTCCTATTGGTGCTGGGTGAACTGAGGCTGTACCCCTGAGCTTTCCCTTCATGGGGTCAGGAGGTGAGGGGAGGCCTCCCTAGAAGCCAGGGTTGGGGCAAGGCCAGGAACAGGATTGGGGTCAAGGTTGTACCAAACCGGGATCCTTTACTTTTTGTGCCATGGCCCCCTGTGGAAGCCTGTGGACACGTTTTCAGCAAGATGTTTCTAAGTGCATGAAATTAAGTTCATAGGGTTACGAAAGAAACCAGTTGTATTGAAATGCAGGTTTTGACGTGTTTTTAAAAACAATTTGAGATATACCGTATTTCCCCGAAAATAAGACCGGGTCTTATATTAATTTTTGCTCCAAAAGACACATTAGGACGTATATTTCAGGGGATGTCTTATTTTTTCATGTACAACACCTACATTTATTCAAATACAGTGATGTCATCTTCTTCTGGAACATCATCATAACGTACTAAATGCATCCGTCTGGCTGATGATTCACTGGGGCTTATTTTCGAGGTAGGTCTTATTTTCAGGGAAACATGGTAGTTAATATATGTGTCTCCCTATGAACATGTAAAATAATGAAATCTCGTGGCAGTTCTAACAAATGCCGTGATTTCATAATAGTGATGAGCTTAAATGATATTTCAAGAATAACATTGTTACAGTGTTATGAAAATCTCTGTGATCTCTACTGGAGATAAAGTCACAGGCATGACTGGTACTGCTGTGGTCTGGGGCCCGCATTCATCACTGACGGAAGTACTACATCTCAGTTAAAATTGGTGGAAATGAAGATTTGTTTTTACCAATCTGAGTTCATAAACCTCTGAATTCTCCCTGTGGGCTTCAGGGCAAGAATCCCTGTACCGAGGGACCGACAGTCACAGACCTAGGTGAAACAACTTCTTGTGAGTTTATTTGCACTTATACGAACGTTACCTTATTTGATCTTCACAGTTACCTGGAGTAGGTACCCTTATTAGCCCATCTTACAGATGGGGAAACTGAGGCTTGGAGCAATGAGGGTAACTTGGACACCGGCAGCTATGGCAGGGAGGGGAAGGGTGTAGATATTGCACGCAGTTTTTCTCTGCTAAAGCCTGAGCTCCCCCAACATGCACCAGCCTCATGGGAGCTGGCAATCAACCAAAGGCAGAGTGGGTATACACTTCATCGTGTTGTGCTGCCACTTCACAGATGTGCCCTTCCAGACAGGGGCACTGCACCGCTGGGCGTGCCCCTCAGCAGTATCATGACTCGTTCCAGTCCCTCTCCTGAATGTAGGGTCCTGAACGGAGCCTCAGCACCAAACAGTGACAGGTACACCGCACACTCCCACCTGTGTTTGCTGTCATGAGTGGGTCAGAATTCAGGCCTGGGCTTTAGTCTCCACACCCCAGACTTGCCCACCGCAGGCCACTGGTTGTTCCCTCGACACCCACGCCCATTTGTGAAAAATGCCACGGCGCTATAACTGGGTCTAATATAAACTGTGGGCCGGGGTGCTGAAGAATAAATCAAGCCCAACAGAGAGAGTGAATTGAGAAGGCTTCCTGCAAAAAGTGAGTTTTGAGCTAGATATTTTCTAACTTTGAAATTATGAATATGCTCAAACCATGAAGAAAAATTCGAATGATAGTGCAATAAACACCCATAAATTCCCCCTAGACAAAACGATTTTAATATTTTGCCATATTTGCCCTGTGTGTGTGTGTGTGTGTGTGTGTGTGTGTGTGTGTGTGTGTGTATAACATTTTCTGAACTATTTGAATGTAAGGTATTGAAGGCATTATGACACTTCTGCTAGGAACACGTCAGCATTGCTTTCTAAGATTGGGCTACTTGTCAACGTTCCCCTATAACCATTTTTATACCTAAGAAAATCAACACTCATTACTTAACCTTCAGCTCATTTTCAAATTTCCTCAAATGTCCTAATTTAAAAACAACAACAACATGTATTCAGTCAATTAGTGTTCATGCATTGGAGGCAGATTGTAGGGGTTGTTGACAGAAAGGGAAACGGGCATTATTCCTCATGGGAAAGTTCCAGAGTCCATGGTGTGTGCTGCCATGGCCTAGCAGGGAGCAGGAGTGTGAGGGGCCTTGCCGCTTACACGGGGGCGTTTGGCTTTGCCATGGGGGTTAATCCAGAACAAGGGAGAGCAGAATCCTAATTGTGCAGAGCACCCAGCGAAGGCCACCCTTGCTGTTCTGATGAACCCTCTGGGCGTCTTTATCAGACCACACCTGCCATCACCTTCTTTCCCAGACACTTGGTCATGACACAGACTCACATTGGATTTCCGCTGGGTCAGGCCCTGGGAAGGCCCTGAGATAAGCCAACCACCTCTGGCCTCTATCTGGCTAGCTTTCCTCACTGCCCTGCTCTCTCTCGCTCTATCTCTCCCTCCCTCCTTTGCCCTAAGAACTTAATCAGACCTGCTGCAGAGCCTCCTGGGAGAACAGCTGGCACCAGGGACAGAAATAGCTTGGCATAAACGTTGTCTCTGTCAAAGCTTCTGTCAATCTCTAGTGAGGGTTGGAGGTGGGGAGAGTGGGGAGTTGGGGGAGGAAAATTCATAACATGCCCTTACCCCTGAGAGACCCCACTCCCTGGGCCAGAGAAGCTAAGAATCCACTAACCCCAGGACTCTGGTGGAATCACCCCACTCAGCCTGTGCCATCTGACATGGGCTAAGCACCTGTTTCTAGATGCCAGCTCAGGTCAGGGGTACAAGCCGTAAACCCCGGGAAGAGGGCCCTGGCCCCAGGCTGCTCTCTGGCTTTCGTGTGGCCGAGCTCCACCTGTGGTGAGGAGTCTGGGGGATTAAGGAGACAAGTCTGTTCTGACGTCACTTCCCCTCTAAATCAGGCCTCAGGTACTGAGATCCAGAACTCCCTGCCCAGACAGTCACCTGCCCACTTCCAGAGCCTGAGCAGGCCTCCTCTTTAGTCCCAGTCTCCCAAGGGTGAACGATATCACCAGTGCAGACAACCCTAGGTCTGAGGGGGCAAAGAGGTGACTGTTGGTAAGGGTGTGGATGGGCCTGGACACGAAGGCTGGGTGTCCCCATGCATGTTTGCAAGGCCCTTCATGGTGCGCGGACAGAAAGGGACAGGCTGAGGGCCAGGAGCTGGCTCAATCCACGCCGCCATGAGGGAATTGGTTGTTCAAGTCTCCATGCGTAAGTAGACATTTCCATTTGTGCCATTCCAGAAGGTTACTGCTAGCCCATAATAATTTTCCCATTTATGTCTGATTCTCCAGCCCTAACAATTCATTTCTCTGGGCTAAGCGCTGTGGACGCAGGGTGATGGGATGGCTGCCTAAAAATGTGGATGTCCTCAGGAGGTGACACGTGTCATGCCATGTTGTTGAGACGGAGTTCACTGAATCTGTTTTCACTGCACCTGGGAGTCTAGGCAGGACGGCGCCATTGGTGCCTGGAAGGGGGAGTTCCCTGGAGGGAAGAGGCATAGAAAGGGGAGGTGGGACACCTCGAAGACCCACTTCAAGTTTTAGCCCAGGAATGGTGCTGGCTGTCACTATTGTCAGAGGCACAAACCCACTTCTGACAGGGAGCCGGCGTGCTGAGATGGCAGCTCATTCACCCATTCATCCTTTCTAGTCCCTCAGTCTGTCATTCACCAAACCTGTGTTGAGCAGAACCCTGTGGTAATAGGCTGATGAGTTAGGTCCTCGCTCTCCTACCTGATGCTCCTTGCTCATGTCTCACCTTGTACCACATCTGGGTCTTCCACCTGGTACCTCTCCATCAGTCCATGTGTCTGAGGCCTGCACTCACCCACCCTTCAGCCTGCTCTCCTCCACAAAGCCTTCTGTGACCCCGTTCATCATCTAGAGTCGCTCCTTCCTTTCCCCGTCAGTACAGACTCTCCGCTCCTCCAGTCGTGTTTACCTCTTTCCACCGATGTTATGGTTTTTACTTATCATATCCTGTGTCTATTGGGCAGGGTCCCTGGCGTGCTTTCCCATTTGTGTTCCTCCACAGGTGTGTACCCAGTGCTTGATTAATGCTTCTGGATGAATGAATGAATGGTGGGTAAGTTGTGTCTTTTGCAGGATGATGTCAACCCCATACAGTTCTAAGCTTCCTTCAGCAATAGGCTGGGGGCATTTAGAAGCTTAGTGTATTTTCCTGTGAAGTTGACATAGGATGTAGGCGTCTGTAGTGTGTGTGTGTGTGTGTGTGTGTGTGTGTGTGTGTGTGTGTGTGTTGTTTTCCCCTTAAGTCATAGGGATAAGATTGTACTCAGCCATAAACAATCAGCTTCCTACTTTGTTTGGAGTTAGCAGGGCTCCAGGAGGAACTTTCTCTCAATCATTTAGATGCATTAGGGATTGTTACAACCATGAGAGTATCTTACTTTTATGTGGTGCATCCCAAGTTTATTCACAACTGGTTCTTACAACAGCCCTATCTTGCCTTATTGTATTAGAAATGATTGCACAAAGAGGTTGAGCGACTTATTTGAGGCCACCCAGCTGTGAGGACAGAGCAGGCCTTCTCACTGGGGTCCCAGCTCCCCTCCCTTCCCTTTGTTCTCTCCATCCTGACAGAAGGGCCCAAGGAAGACACACGCACTCCGTCCTGTCTCAGGAAGTCCTAGGAGGGCCATGTCCCTCATCCCGTGGCTCCGGTGGACCGAGGCCCCGCCACGGCTGTCATCCCGGAGCCCAGCTGAGATGGTGCTGGAGACGCTCATGATGGAACTGGCAGGGCAGATGCGAGAGGCCGAGAGGCAGCAGCGGGAGCGCAGCAATGCGGTCAGGAAGATCTGCACTGGAGTGGACTACAGCTGGCTGGCCCGCACGTCCCAGCCCACCTACGACCTCAGCCCTGGTGAGCGGCTGCAGCTGGAGGACATCTGTGCCAAGATCCACCCATCCTACTGTGGGCCCGCCATCCTCAGGTAACCCCTGCACAGGGCTAGCTGTTGATGGCTGCAGCGGCAGGACCTGAGGTTACCAGGACTAGAGCCAGGGGTTCTGGATGACCCAGTTATCTGTCAGAAGGAACAAGGCCGGAGGAGGAATCTGAAAGAGGCCATGAAACACCAGATCAGGCTAGGGGCCCAGAGGGAGGAAGGGAGCGGCTCCTGCAAGCACACAAGCTTTGATAGGAGAGAACCCCAGGCCTTTGAGCTTTCTGTCTGGATTGTTATTCTCCTGGATTTTAATGTAGCTAACTCCTTCTCCTTCGTCAGGTCATCTTCTATACTACCGTCTTAGAGCGTTTTCCCAGATAACAATTATCTGATGTCAGAATAACTTGCCCCAGGTGTGTGTGCGTGTGTGTGTGTGTGTGTGTAGGGTTCAGAGCCCTGGGGCACCAAACATTAAGAGCTTGGGTACAAAATGTTCCTGAATATAAATATAACCTTAATAAAGCTGTGACCCACAGTCTCAGCTGAATTCATGTGGAAGTCAAAGAAGGGTAGTCCAACAACCAAAAGTAATTTCAAAGGTAATTTAAGGCCTTTATCTGCATTTCTCAAATACTAGTAAAGAAATATAGATGCACCATAAAACATCTTAAAATCCCCCTTAGTCTCCCCAAATCTTTCCTCACCCATCTCTTTAAGCAATATACACCTTTTTCTTCGAGATGCCCCTTAAATTCCCCTTTCTCCTTCGCTAGTCTTATCCATGTGCCTTGGAATTTTGCAGTCTCTTTATGTCCCCACCCCTTTCTTCCTCCAGGCTGAGAATCTTACCCTCCCCCATTTTTATTATTCTGTTCTGTGGAAGACCTCCCCCCACCGCCCCCAAATGTATCTAGTTCCAGAAGAATCCTGAAGACAGGGACAGGGGTGAGTGTGTGTGTGTGTGTGTGTGTGTGTGTGTGTGTGTGTGTGTGGTGTTGATGAGAGAATTTAAGCTGGCAAACCACACTTCATAAACGAAAGGGAGGCTGGGGACACACATATGATTGTCCCGCCACATTTTCGGCCTCATGTCATTGCTGAAAAGTTTGAGAAGGTCCTGATTCTCCATATGGTGGAAGAACCCATACAGTAAATGGACTTGCTAACTATCGCTCATTTCTGAGCTCTAGCAAAGACAATTTAGGCAGAGGAACCAGGCAGGGAAACCCTGCAGAGAGCTCTGGGGACCACAGGTGATTCTTCCTGGCTGGAGCACAGACTGTGGAAGTAGCAGGGGACCTGGTAAATGGCCAAGTAGCTCACCCTCCCCCAGGAGATGGCAGGAGCCATGCAAGGAATATCTCAGGGCAGTGATCTAATCAGATATACATTTCAGAGAGACCACTCTAGCCAGTGGGTGAAAGGTGGGAAAGGGTTGCAGAAAGCCTCACTCAGTAGGAGGTGATAGCAGTCGGCTCCCCTTACTACATGGGCACAGATAACCTGAGGCAAGTGCCAGGACCTTTGCATATGTTAGCTCATTAAACCTCACAAAAAGGTGGCTATGACCCCAGTTTACAGGTGAGGAAGCTGAGGCTCATTGAGGGCAGAAGTGGCAGAGCTGGTATTTGAACGCAAGCAATAGGTGGAGGAGATGGGAATGGACCACAGTGTGGGCACACACCAGCCTCTGGGGTGCGTCACATGCCACGTCTAGGTGACCGCCCCACCGTGCTCTCTGACCTTCTGCTCCCAGATTCCGGCAGCTGATGGCCGAGCAGGAACCCGAGGTACGGGAGGTGTCCCGGCTGTTCCGCTCGGTGCTGCAGGAAGTGCTGGAGAAGATGAAGCAGGAGGAGGAGGCCCACAGGCTGACGAGGCAATGGAGCCTGCGGCCCCGCGGCAGCCTGGCACTGGCCACCTTCAAGACCCGCGCACGCATATCCCCCTTCGCCAGCGACATCCGGACCATCTCTGAGGATGTGGAGCGGGACACGCAGCCGCAGACGCGGACCTGGAGCATGCCAGAGTTCCAGGCGCTCAAAGAGGACTGACCCGCCCTCACCTGAGCCACCTGTGGGAGGGCATGAGAGGCTGGTGACGTCCAGGGTCCTGGAACCTCCCCACGTGTCCCTGAGGAGGGGGCCGAAGCGGCCACATCCCAAGATGCTCCTGTAAGATGGAGCGACCCCTCCCTGCCCACCCTCTCCCACTGGCTACAAGGCCCAGAGTCAGGGCTTGGAGCTGCAGGAGTGGGGGCTCTGCCTCCCCTGCGCCAGCGAGTAGGAGCAGCCCCTTCCTGCTCACAGATTCAGGGTGTTGGCAGACAGACCACAGCCCCATCCCTGTCTTCTGTTTCTGTTTGGAGGGGGAATCATTGCCCTGCCTTTTTGCCAAGACCTGAGTTGTCACCCTAACTTCAGTGTCGTCCCATTTACCCCATCTCCCTAGGTAAAGATGAGCGACTTGTTGGGTGGTGTCCATTCTCTGCTGGTGACTGGCTGGTTTTACCACTGCAGGTGGGTCACAGCTTCATGGGCCGGCAGAGCTGGAAGGGACCACAGAGACCACTCGGTCCCACTTTCCTGACTAGTGAACGAGGAAACGGAGGCTCAGAGAGAGCCAGGGTTCTTCCACCTTAAGCTGCGCCCAGATTCCCATGGACAGTGAGATTGCTCCTGTATACATAGTCTCTGCCCCTGAGTCCTTGAGTCCTGGGCTATGATGGGACAGGTCCAAGGGCTATGCTTGCACCTGCCTGTGGTCTGACCCATCTCTTATGTTGGCACTGGCATGAGGGTCAAAGCTTCACTCCTAGAAAGGTCGCTGGGGGCAGAGGAAGGTTGCCATCATCCCAGCCCAATGTCATCACCTGGGAGCTGACCAGTACCCAGCAGCTCCTTCCAGAAGCTAAGTTTCAAGACCTTCTGACTTGCTGCTCTGGAGAGCCCAGGTCTCTGATTCCAGGATCGCTTCTGAATCTGGTCACGCCTGCTCTCTGGCTGTTCCCATGGAAAGTGGTGCCCAAACCCCTAACTGATACTGAGGCACCTGAGTGAAATGTTCTAGAAGAACCTCCCTACAGGCTCACTGTCCTTCTGTTTCTTACACAGTCAGATCTTGGTGATGGGCATGTAGATTCTCCAATGTACGGATCACCTATGGAAGGCCAGGTGGCCTGTAAATAAAATGCCAGGAGGAGATAAGTCAGCAAGGGGAAAATCCATATATTCCCTGACCAAGCGCAATGGAAAACATTTTTTAATGATCCGATTTTAGGTTATTTTCACACAAATCTAGAGAGACAATCACAGGATGCTGGAAAACTTCTCATACAACACCGTAAAGACAGAGTTGATTGGCTCATTCACATAATTGGTAAAAGTTGAGAATCGCTTCAATAAACATGTATACCTTAAACATCTTACATATTTTATGTTAAGACATTAAATAGTTCATTCAATTGCCAAACTTTTGAGCTGTGTTCACTATTTTTTGTGACATGTGGGTTGTCTGATGGGCGTTCTACACTTGTTTTATTTGCTTGTGTTTACTTTAAACATAACTATAAGAACAACTGGCATAAAGAAGTTTTGGAAGAAACCCAAGAGACCCTTGGTAAGCAGACAACTCAGTTGACAGGGGCAGAAATATCGGGGGAGAGTCAGAAAAGGATCTGCTGGCCGTAAGCTTTCTGGGTGCCCTGGAGAGAATGGAGCGTCAGCGTCAATCTGGTGGGGGCGGGGTCAGAGGAGGTCAGTGAAGAGAATGTCTACTGTTTTCCTTCTTCCCCACCACCCTGCACGTACCTATTCTCCCCTCCAAAAAGGAAGAACCAAGGCTCTCAACGGCATGCTCTTTCTGAAGTAACTGGCTGCCCATGAAAACCTTCCCTGCCCACCTCAGTCAAGACAGACAGAACCCACCAGCCTCGGATGCTGGTTGTCCTACTGCAGTGAATCCCGACTGAGGGCTGTGAGAAGTTGCTCCTCTGGATTCAGGTCGTTAAAGGGAGTAATGATGGCTGTCTCAATTTCTAGTTTAAAAACTCAGTAACGGCTCTATAAGAGAACAAACCACTTTGAGAGGCTTCTTATGAGTGTGGGATAGCAGCTAGTGGCAGTTGAAAGGGAGAGAGTTGAGCAAGCTCAAGACACAGGACAGTCTGCGCGCTGTTCAACACCACTAGCCACTAGAGGGAGCCAGTGGGAGGGTTGAACCACTCAATTATATTTTATTTCACTGTGGGGTTTTTTTTGTTTTGTTTTTTTACTTGTTATGAACATTTGCAAACACACAGAAAAGTACAGAGAACAGTGTAAGGAGCCTCTATATTTCCATCACTAACAGTTACCATATTTGCTATATCTATTTTTTCTGTATTTTGAAATAAATCCCAGACATCAAGACATTTCATCCCTGAATACTTCAGTATGTACTGCGAAGGAGTAAGAAAAATTTCTTGTATCACTACAATACAATGCTATCATTCCCAACAAAATTAACAGTAATTCCTTAATATCATCTAACACCCAGTCCATATTCAAATTTATCTATTCCCAACAAATGATTTTTGCAGTTTATTTTTTTCTTTTAAGATTTTTATTAAAAATATAGCTAACATACAATATTATATTTGTTTCCGAGGTACGTCATAGTTATTCAACATTTTATACCTAAAGAAGTGCTCACCATGGTAAGTCCAGCAACCATCTGACACCGTTACCACTCTATCACAATATTATTGACTATATTCCCCTTGCTGTACATTACATCCCCATGACTTATTTGTTTTATACCTGGAAATTTGGACCTCTTATTTCCCTTCCCCTTCCCCCCTTTTAAATTTATTAATTACCATTGACATTCAATATTATTTTATATTAATTTCAGGTTTATAGCATAGTGGTTTGACATTTATGTAATTTAAGAAGTGATCCCCCTGACTAGTCTAGTACTCACCTGTCACTATACATAGTTATTACCCTATCGTTGACTGTATTCCCTATGCTTTACTTTACATCCCCATGACTATTTTCTAACTACAGATTCGTACTTTTTAATCCTTTCACCTTTTTCACCTTGCCCCCAACCGTCTCCCATCTATCACCCCAGCAAATCCAGTACCCATCTGACACCATACATAGTTATGACAATATTATTGACTATATTCCTTGTGCTATATCCTACATCCCCATACCTACTTTGTAACACCAATTTGTACTTCTTAATCCCTTCCCCTTTTTTCACCCACACTCTCAAACCCCCTCCCATCTGGCAACCATCAAAATGTTTTCTGTATCTATGAGTTTGTTTGTTTTGTTTGTTAATTTTGTTCTTAGATTCCACACATAAGCAAATCACATTGCATCTGTCTCTCTGTCTAACATACTCCACTCAGCACAACACCCTCCAGGTCCATCCATGCTGCCACAGCTGGCACGAACCCATTCTGTTCCATGACCAAACAGTATTCCATTATATATATATATATCACCTATTCTATATCCATTCATCCATCGACAGACACCCAGGCTGCTTCCACATCTTAGCCAATGTAAACAATGCTATAATTAACATGGATGCAACATCCCCTCCAGGTGGCATTTGGGTTTCTTTGGATAAATATCCTGGAGTGGCATTACTGGCTCTTTCGTTGTCTCTTCTTATAGCCTTTGTTTTAAAGTCTATTTTGTTTGGTGTAAGTATTGCTACCCCAGTTTTTTTTGTTTTGTTTTTTTTTCATTTCCATTTTCATGAAATATCTTTTTCTATCCCTTTACTTTCTGTCTGTACGTGTCTTTCAGTCTGAAGTGAGCCTCTTGTAGGCACAATATGTAAGGATTTTGTTTTCTTATCCATTCATCCCTCCAATGTCTTTTGACTGGAGTATTTCATACATTTACATTAAAAGTAATTCTTGATAGATATATAGATAGTGCCATTTTATTATTCATAATTTTTTTTAATTTTTTTTTTTCTGTCTTAAAGAAGTCCCTCTAACATTCCTATAATACTGATTTGGTGGCGATAAACTCCTTTAGCTTTTTCTTGTTTGGGAAGCTCTATCTCTCCTTTGATTTTAAATGATAGCCTTGCAGGATAGAATAGTCTTGGTTGTAGGTCCTTGCTTTTCATCACATTGACTATTTTATGTCAATCCCTTCTGGCCTGCAAAGTTTCTGTTGAGAAATCAGCTGACAGTTTTATGGAGGCTCCCTTGTAGGTAACTAACTGCTTTCTCTTGCAGCTTTTAGGATTCTCTCTATGTCTTTGTTTTTAACCTTTGTCATTTTAATTATAATGTGTGGGCCTGTTTGGGTTCATCTTGTTTGGGACTCTCTGCACTTCCTGGGCTTGTATGTCTATTTCTTTCACCAGGTTAGGAAAGTTTTTAGTCATTATTTCTTCAAATAGATTCTCAATCCCTTGTTTTCTCTCTCTTCTCCTTTTGGTACCCCTGTGATGCAATTGTTGCTACACTTGATGTTGTCCCACAGGTCCCTTAAACTATCTTCTTTTTCTTTTTGCTGTTCCAATTGGGTGTTTTACACTACCTTGTCTTCTGAATCACTGATTCGATCCTCTGCTTCATCTAGTCTGCTGGTGATTCCTTCTAGTGCATTCTTCATTTCAGTTATTGCATTCTTCACTTTTTCCCCCCTTTCTTCTGCCTCCCCCACTCCCACTCCGGTTCAAGCTGTTGTTTCTCAGTCTAGTTGTGTAGGACACAGCTCCCCGGCCCATGCTGGTATTATGAGCCTTGCGCTCCCCTGGCTGAGGCAGTCAGTTGCCGGTCATCGGTCGGCCGCTCACAGCAGCTCAAGGCCGCTCACAGCAGCTCATGGCAGCTCTTGCTGGCTGCCGGCCACTCACGATGGCTGCTGGCCACTCATGGCATCACACAGTATCACACGGCAGCCCGCAGCAGCTCACACCAACCTCTCGCTGCTCACAGCAGCCCAGCTCCAGGGAGAACTGTTGTTCACAATCTTAGCTGTAGAGGGAGCAGCTCACTGGCCCATGAGAATCGAACTGACGGCCTTCGGCGTTAGGAGCATGGCGCTCCAACCAAGTGAGCCACCGGCCCGACCCGTATTCTTCACTTTTGACTTGTTCTTTTTTATGGTTTCTATGTCCCTTTTTATACTTGCTATCTCTTTGTTGAAGTTCTTACTAATTTCCTTGAGCATCCTTAACCATTGCTTTGAACTCTGTATCTAGGAGGTTGCTTGCCTTCATTTTGTTTAGGTATCTAGGAGGTTGCTTGCCTTCATTTTATTTAGGTTTTTTTCTGGAGTTTTCTTCTGTTCTTTTATTTGGAATATATTTCTTTGTTTCCTTATTTTGGCAGCCTCTCTGTGTTTGTCTCTATGTATTAGGTAGGTCTGCTATGTCTCCCAGTCTTGCCGGGTGGCCTTATGTAGTAGGTGCCCTATGGCACAGTCTCCCTGAGCATCTGAGCTGGGTGCTCCAGGAGTGTCATTTGTGGGTTGTGTGTGCCCCCTTGTTATAGTTGAGCCTTAACTGCTTTTGGCCTGTCAGTGGGTGGGACTGACCCTTAGGCTCACTGGCTGTGGTATATGGACATATCCACAGCTTATGGGCTGCTCTGCTGGAGGCTTACCCCACTGAGATTCGCCCCAATGGGCTCTGGTGCCTGTTGAGACCACCCTTTATGTGTGTTGCTTGTGGGGCTAATTGGGTGGTGTTGTGCTGTGGTCTGAGGCCAACCTTCAAGTATGTTGGTTCTTGGGCCTCTTGGGGAGGGTCTGGTGCAGGCCCAGTCAGCCACTGCCTGTGACCAGCCAGGGGCTATCTGGTAAGAGCAACAAAATGATCCACAGTTGTTTACTGCCTGTGCTGGACCTGGAAGTATGTGGGTGAGGCCATGCTGCGAACTGAGGACGGCTGCCACCAGTACTGGGTCTGGGGTAGCTCCGCAAAAATCCAGGACACCCTGAGGCCTGTTGCCACCTACCAGCTCTCTGAAGCATCAGCCACTAATTACACCTTGTGCAGTATGTGAGTTGGGTGAAGCAGGGTCTCAGGGAGTCATTAGAATGGGAATAACTGTGGTCACCATGTTAATGTAAATTCTGGTTTGGTGCCAGTGCTGAGTCTGGAATGACTCAGCAAAAGTCTCAGAGCACACCAAGGCCAGTCACTGCCTGCTGGACTCCAATAGTTTTCCAAGATAGTTTTCTGATAGTTTTACAATGCAGGTGGGCCGGTTGCTCACAGAGAAAGTGCCTCCAATCGTGGGCAAATTGGGTGGAGCTGTGTCCCAGTGAATCAGCAGGATGGAGGTATGGAGCTCACCAGGCCAATCAGATTCAGACTTGGCTGGAGGGGGCGGGCTCAACAAAAAAGATGGCGCCTGCAACTGGCTGCACAGAAGGTGGAACCCTCACCAGGAAAATACCATCTGTTCTCCCTCCCTTCAAAGCCACAGACCTCAGTCTGCCCTCAAACACCCCTCCCTCATGTTTCCGAGGTCCCCTGAGTCATTGCCCCTCCGCTGGAGCCCAAGGTAAGAGTCTGCGAGCGAGTGAGTCTTTGTGTGGGCTGTTTAAGCAGATATCTGCGTTTCCTGCAGCCTTCCAGCCCAACCAAATGGTCAGCATCCCCACTGTTTTTCCTAGCCAGATGTTGTGGGGGCGCCTCTTCTCGGCACCAGTACTCTGGGCTGGGGTCCCTGTTCCTCCGGGGGGAACCAAGGTGACCGAGATAGCCTTCCTGATTCTCAACCACCACACACAGGTGTGGGACCCATTCTGTGTCTCCACCCCTCCTACCAGTCTCGATGTGGCTTCTTCTTTATATTTTTATATATACAGGACTTCTGTTCAGCTAGACTTCAGATGGTTCTTCAGATTAACTGTTCTATAATTTAATTGTAATCTTAATGTGTTCACGGACGAACACAGGCATCGTGTTTATCGACTCCACCATCTTGGACCTCTCCCTTTTCAAACTCTCAACAGTTTATTTCTTTTAATGAGGATCTAATCAAGCCCTACACATTGACAAGAAAGTTGTAATCTGTTTTAGTCTTGGTTATGTAGTGTTAATTCCACAATGAAGTGTTTAAACTTACAATGGTTAGGAAACATGAGAGTTAATAAGCAATAAGTTAATGACAGCACATAAATGATAACAATTCTGCAAATTCGCCTAAGGACACTCTATCCAGATCCTTGTTATGTCCATTTGATTAAAATCCTTCAACAGCAAGCAAGAGTCTCTAATACCTTGAAGTAATGTTAAAAATTGATACGGACAATATAGCTGACTTTTCATTTGATTACTCTCCACATCCATGTGTTTTATTTTCTGAGCCATGCTTGCAAATAGCCACCTAAAACCTTCTCTTTTCTTGCCACTTAGAAACAAAACACTAAAATTTATCAAAATAACTCAGCAGAAATCTCAAGAATTCTAATAGTAGGTGGAGTGAAAAAAGTTTGTCTTTTTTTGACTCCATTACTCAACACATAAATTTCAGCGTCTTACTGTTCTTATGGCTCCCCAACAAAACACAGTGTTATTTCAAAATTTATTCATTGATAAATCATTTTTAGACATTTTAAATTAATTTAACACCTTGCATCATTTGTTAAATGGGGAAATTGGCAACTGTTTCTTTTTGTGAATATTATTATATTGCCTTAAATTAGCTACTATAGTAAGGTACTAATCTAAAAGTAAAAACATTGGCTAAAATTTGTGACTTTATCATTTCAAGGGAAAAATAAAATGATTTTTTTCAAGTTTCTGAAAATGTCCAAAAGTTTTTATATTACTGAGAAAGGCAGCCACAAGCCAACAGAGATTACAGCATTTTCTAGCACATTTGATTGTTTTGCATGCCAGTTTACAAATTCCCAAACTGGAACAAATGCAGCATTTCCAGTCCTTCAGTCAAACTTGGAAGTTCTCCAGTTCATTCTCTCCTCCCAGCAAGGATTTGGTGCCTTGGAGAATTCCATTTCAGAAACAAGCTGTTCTTTCCATTGTGAGCTGAGCCCTGAGGCTAACAGCTTAAAAGCTACTTCTGGTAACTCCTCTGGGTTGTGGGCTCTGCTTGGCTCTCACTAAGTGTCCAGGCTCCAGTACACAGGGCAAGGGGGATATTATTGAGGTTAGCTTCTTCTTAGTAGAAAAGAAACAAAGCCACTAGGCTGAGCTCCTCCAAAGTGCAAAAGGGACGAGGAAAATACATCTTTTTATCCAAATAAGCCAGTGCAACAATATTGCTATGGACAGATGGAGCTTTGCCACCAAGGAAATTCCTTTATTAACATTTGAATCGTTCTTTACAGTTTACAAAGTGCTTTCACCCACATTATCTCATTGGATCCTGACCAAGAGGTGAGGTGCATTATGTTTTGTGTCAGGTTACGAGCAAGTGGCCCAGCTGGACTGAGAAGCCAAGGTTCTTTCCACATGCTGCATTGCTTCTCAGAGTTACAGATCTTTATGTGCTCTCAGAATGGCCCTAAAAAATCCTCATTACTGTACTGTCGTGTAAATGTACATGGTTTTCTGTTCACTCCTTCCCCCCACCCAGCCATTCCACTGTCTCCAATAGTTGTAAATGCCTAAATTAATTCTTTCTGGGATTCAGAAGGTGACACAGAAGCCAATGACCAGGACCATTTTCCTAAGGGAAGTCACAGAGTGCCTCATAATTCAATCAATTCCATCAGGGTCCAGAGATAGGGAGGGGTGTGTGATTCACCCTCTTGGTGAAATCTCCTTGATTTTTGTCTGAAGGTGAGGGCTGGGTGGTGTGCAGAGGTGGGGCAGGGTTGGGGCCCTTGATGACTTCTGCTCCGTAGAGCAGGCATTTATCGTGAAACTGAGAGCAGGGGATTAGGTGACAGCTTGTGTATACCTCACGTTAAGCAAAGTGATTTTGGAGAATCTGTATTTTTGAAAAGAATGGTTCTTGGCCTGATAAAATGGTTCCCCATGAAATTCCTTAAAGTGTAAGTACTGAAAATAGGGTTTAGTTTACAAAGAACTAATGTATACACAAACTTTTAGGGGACATTATCTCTTGTCAAGACACGTACATCTCTAGGCAGAGTCCTAGAATCCTAGAACCAGAACAAACCTCCAGACCTCAGCTTGGCTCTGACCCCTGCTCCAGCCAAGACTGACTTAATCAGTACTATTGACATCTACTGTATACAGAGCTCCATGCCAGGACTCATAAACACACTGCAGATCTATTATAATTTCCAAAATTGGAGGGTTTACCCATTTTGAGTAAGAGTCTAGAGCAATGCTGTTGTATTAAATCTGTTTTAGTTGCTGGTAAGGGAAACACAGAGCTGGCAGAAGCACCGAAGGGCATTTGCGACTCTCAGGGCAGGCTTCCCGGGAGTGTGACCTGTGCTGTCTCACAGGGCCCCATGCTCAGAAAGCCCCCATACTTGGTTTAATGCTATGCTGTTACCATCTTGAAATTCTTAACTCTTTAAATAAGGTGCTCCAAATTTAACTGTGCACTTGTGTAGCTCACAGAATGCAATGTGCTCTTTCTTCTCCACACCCCCACTCCCCCCTTCCTCTTCCCTCTCCTTTGTCTCCTCTTCCCTTCAGCCCGTCCTCTTTCTTCTTCTTTCTCCCACTCCCTCGCCCTCCCCTTCCCCTTTTCTCCATCTCCTGGCTCTGCCTCCCTCTGTGCAGTGGTTTACTTGTCTTCTAGTGTGGCCACACTCCTCTGCAGCCAAGAAAGGTGGTGCTGGTGGAGCTCCAGGGTGACGTGACCCCAGTTCAGCACTCCCAACATCCATATGCCAATCCCAGAGAAAGGCCTAGTGGCAAAGCCTGGCTAGCTACTCACCAAACCTGCTGCTTCCTTCTCCTAGGATCAGATGGAATTCCTGACCTCCCCTGCCTCAGGAGTGGCCAGATGCATGAGTTTGGCGTGAGATGTGAAAGGCCCCATTTTCAGCCTTGCCCATAAAAACCTCTCAAAAGTGATATAATTTAACCCCTTCATTGTACAATGAGCAGGGGCAGAGCTAGGTTTTATGACACCTAACGATTATGCAATTTGGAGGCCCCACGAAGAAAAAGAATACAAAATTAGGCAGTACATATGGGAATATTTATTTAGAATAACAGAAATCACAAAGTACAAATTTTATAACTTCACAAATAGCACAAAATCCAGAAGAATAACATTCTATTTTTATTAACTGCTTGACATATCTCTATTTTACTTCTTTCTATTTTTTTTTGGGGGGGGACGGGCTATAATTTCTTTGACAGTCATCTCATAGTATAAGGATTTTGTAATATCTCTTTTTGTACATAGCGAGTTGATAGATAATTCAGTCTTTTCTCTATCATGGGTGATCAAAATTTGTTTCTTTAAATGCAAAATCAGCAAATGTGTTTTCACACACAGGTATACTACCTATAGCACTGCTGTAAGTGTGCACCCTACATAAAAAGAGGAATTCTGATAAATGCTATTTTGTATGGTTCTCATAAGCAAACAAACAAGCATTGTACATTTGTAATTGCATTTGTAATTGCATATGTAATTATCAAGTATACCAAGTTTGTGGAGAGAATCTTTATTTTGATAGATATTGATGAAAACAGAATCCTCGGCTAACAATTTTACATATCTGTTTATCAGATATTTCCCATAGACTACTTTCCAAGGTTTGAAATGGCTCCATCCATTTCAAACCTTGTTTTTCGTCTAATACTTACTTAACTTCCAGTACCAGGCAGCCTACAACACAGTTAAATCATAGCAAAGCTCTGGCCTTGCACCTTGGTGTTACAAAGATCCTGTTAGCACAGTGCTATGGATCCTTCCTGATCCTGGGAAGGGCTGTGAAGCTTAGGCTTCGTCAGCTTCCTGCTACTTCAGCCTCTGCTGATAAAGAAATGGAGAGGAAAACAGTTTGGTAGGGACAAGTCAACAGGTCTCCTGATTGTAGGCCGCAGTGTTTTTTTTCTACTAGAACATATTTTTAAAGTCTCTTTTTATATAAAATATAATATTTTATATTAAAACTACCTCTTGCTATCTGATGGGTACTAGATTTATTGGGGTAACCAGCCCATAAGTTATATAAATGTCTAATCACTACATTGTATATATGAAACTAATATAATAGTGTATGTCAACTGTAATTGAAAAAGAAATTGCCTCTTACTTTTCTGAAAATTTTTTACATAATTCAATAAATTTAACTTTTACCCTGGAAAGTATTATAGTTCTCCAAAATGGGTTTTTTTAAAAATATATTTTTTAGAGTGCAATGTGGGCAGAACTGCTGCACAGGAGAAAGTGCCTCCGGCATTGGGGGAGATGGGTGGAATGGGGTCCCAGTGAGTCAGCAGGGTGGAGCAACAGAGCTCACCAGACCAATCAGATTCAGATTTACCTGTGGTGGGGGAGGGCTCAACACAGGAAAGATGGCATCTGCCTGCTGGTTGCATGGGAGGATGACCCAACAAAGGGAAAATGGTGACTGTCCTCCAGCCCTCACCATAAAGCCACACACCTCGGTCTGCCCCGCCGTATACCTCCAACATTTCCCAAATCACGATCCTTCCACCAGAGCCCAGGGTGAGTACCTGGGAGTGAGAGAGTCTGTGTGTGGGCTGTTTAATAAGAGGACGTCTGGGTTTCCCACAGCCTTCTGTTCCCACCCAGATGGTCAGAATCTTCACTATTTTTCACAGCCAGATATTGTGGGGGCTCCTCTTCCCAGCACCTGTACTCCAGGCTGGGGAGCCTGGTGTAGTGCTGGGGTTCCTCGCTCCTCCAGGGGGAACCTCTGTGGCTGAGATATTGCTTTTGATTCTCGACCGCTGCACAGAGGTTTGGGGCCAGCCCGTTTCCTGTCTCTGCCCCACCTACTAGTCTTGATGTGGCTTCTTTGTTATATCCTTAGTTATAAAACTTCTGTTCAGCCAAACTTCAGATGGTTCTCCAGGTTGATTGTTCTATAATTTCGTTGTAATTTTAATGTGTGCACAGAAGGAAGCAGGCACAGTGTTTATCTCCTCAGCCATCTTGGATCTCTCCCCTCTCTTTTCTTTGCGATAACAGACATCCTAATGGGTGTGAGTTGATATCTCATTGTGGCTTTGATTTGCATTCCCTGATGATTAGTGATGTTGAACACCTTTTCATATGCCTGTTGACCATTTGTTTGTCTTTGGAGAAACGTCTATTCAGGTCCTTTCCCCATTTTTTAATTGGGTTATTTGGGTTTTTCATTTTTTTGCTACTGAATTGTATGGGTTCTTCATATGTATTGAATATTAACCCCTTATCAGGCATGTAGTTCACAAAGAATTTTCCTATTCCATAGATCGCCTTTTCATTGTCTTGATGGTTTCTTTTGCTGTGTAGAGCTTTTTTGTTTGCTGTAGTCCCACTTGTTTATTTTTGCTTTTGATGCCAAATCTGCCCACCCCCCCCAAAAATCATTGCCAAGATCAACATCAAGGAGCTTACCCCCTATGTTTTCTTATAAGAGTTTTACAGTGTCAGATCTTGCATTCAAGTCTGTAATCCATTTTGAGTTGATTTTTGTGTATGTGTGAGATAAGGGGTTAAGTTGCATTTTTTTGGATGTGGACATCCAGTTTTCCCAATACAATTTATTGAAGAAACTATCCTCTCCTTATTGTATATCCTTGGCTCCTTTGTTGAAAATAAATTTATCATATATACATAGATTTATTTCTGGGTTCTTTATTCTGTCCCATTGATCTATGTGGTTTTTTTATGTCAACACAATACTGTTTTGATTAATATAGCTTTGTAATATAGCTTGAAATCAGGAAGTGTGATGCCTCCAGCTTTGTTCTTCCTCACGATTCCTTTGGCTATTCAGCGACTTTTGTGGTTCCAAATCCTTTTGAGGATTGTTTTTGTATTTCTGTGAAAAATGCTACTGGAATTTTGATAGGGATTGCATTGAATCTGTAGATTGCTTTGGGTAGTATGGATATTACAACAATATTAATTCTTCCAATCCATGAGCATGGACTATATTTCCATTTATTTGTGTCTTCTTCAATTTCTTTCATCAATTCCTATAGTTTTCCGTTTATAGCTCTTTCACCTCCTTGGTTAAATTTATTCCTAAGTAGCTTATTCTATTTGATGTTATAATGAATGGGATTGTTTTCTTAATTTTTCTTTTCAAGTTTATTGTTACTATATGTAAACACATGATTTTTGTATATTGATTTTTTTGTATTGTGCAAATTTACTGAATTTGTTTATTATTTCTAACAGCATTTTGGTGGAGTCCTTAGGGTTTCTATATATAATAGCATGTCATCTGCAAATAAAGACAGTTTTAATTCTTCCTTTCCGATGTAGATGCTTTTTATTTCTTTTTCTTGCCTAATTACTTTGGATAGGACTTCCAGTGCTATGTTGAATAAAAGTGGCAAGAGTGAGCATCCTTGTCTTATTTCCAATCTTAGACAGAAAGCTTTCAGCCCTTCACCATTAAGATGATGTTAGTTGTGGCCTTGTTACCTATGGACTTTATTATGTTGAGGTGTGTTTCTTCTTTACCCAATTTGTTCAGAATTTTTATCATGACAGGATGTTAAATTTTGTCAAATGCTTTTTCTGCATCTATTGAGATGATTATATGATTTTTATCCTTCATTTTGCTAATGTGGTGTATCACATTTATTGATTTGTGAATGTTGAACTAACTTTGCACCCCAGGAATAAATTCCACTAGATTATGGTGTGTGATCCTTTCAATGTACTGTTGAATTTTGTTTACTAATATTTTGTTGAGAATTTTTACACATATATTTATCAGGGATATTGGCCTGTAGTGCCCTTGTCTGGTTTTGGTATTAGCATAACACTGGCCTCTTGAACTAAGTTTGGAAGAGTTCCCTCCTCTTGTATTTTCTGGAAGAGTTTGGTGTTAATTCTTTACGTGTTTGGTAGAATTCACCAGTGAAGACATCTGGTCCTGGATTTTTCCTTCTTGAGAGGTTTTTGATTACTAATTTAATCTCCTTACCTGTAATTGGTTCTGCTTAGATTTTCTTTTTCTTCATAATTCAGTCTTGGTGGGTTGTATGTTTCTAGGAATTTATCCATTTATTTTAGGATTTCTAATTTATTGGTGTATCATTATTCATAGTAATTTCTTATGATCCTTAGTATTTCTGTTATTAATTGTACTGTCTCCTCTTTCATTTATGATTTTATTTGAGTCTACTCTGATTTTTCTTAGTCTAACTGAAGGTTTGTCAATTTTATTTTGCTTTTCAACAAACCAGTTTAGTTTTGTTCAGCTTTTCTATTGTCTTTTTAGTTTTCAGTTCATTTATTTCCACTCTGATTATTGTTATTTCCTTCCTTCTACAAGTTTTGGGCTTAGTTTCTTCTTTTTCCAGTTCCTTGAAGTGTAAAATTGGGTTAAGATTTTTCTTTCTTTTTTTTTTCTTAATGTGGATATTTATTACTATGACCTTCCCTCTTAAGACTGCTTTTGCTGCATCAGTAAGTTTTGTTATGTTGTAGTTCTATTTTCATTTGTCTCACAGTTTTTTTGTGTTTTTTAAATTGTCCTTTTAATTGCTTTTTTGACTCAGGAGTATGTTGTTTAATCACCACACATATTTCTAGTGTCACATAAGTCCCCAGTTTTAGAACATTTTCAACAGTACAAAAAGTTCCTTTGTGCCCATTTTCAGTCAGCCCACACTGTGACCCTTATGCCCCAGGCAACCACTGTTTCTATAGATTAGCCTTTCCTGAAAATTCCATATAAGTGCATTAAAACAATATGTAGTCTTTTGTGTCTGGTTTCTTAATATAATATTTTTGATGTTCATCCATGTGTAGCATGTGTCCATGATCTATTTTTAATTGTTGACTAATATTCCATTGTAAGGATACACCACATTGTGTTTATCCATTCACCAGTTGATAGACAATTGGATTGTTTCCTATTTTTGCCTATTATAAATAACACTACCATGAACATTCACATATAAGTCTTTGTGTATGCATATGCTTATATTTCCTTGGATGTATATATAGGAATGGAATTGCTGAATCCAATGGTAAATTTAACTTTTTAAGAAACTGCCAAACTGTTTCTCTAAAGTGCCTGTACCATTTCACATTACCACCAGCAATGTAGGAGGATTCCAGTTTCTCCCCATTCTCATCCACCACATGGTAATGTCAGTCTTTTTTATTATAGCCATTTTAGTGGGTGTGTAGTGACATCTCTTTGTGGTTTTAATTTGCATTTTCCTAAAAGCTGTTATGGAGCATCTTTTCATGTCTATATTAGCCATTCTTGTTTTCTTTGGTTAAATGTCAATTCAAATATTTTACTCATTAAAAAAACTGGATTATCTGTCTTCTTATTATCAAATTATAAGAGTTATTTATATATTTATAAGTCTTCTATCAGATATATGATTTGTAAATATTTTCCCCCAGTCTGTGGCTTGTCTTTTCATTCTCTTAATTGCGTCTTTTGAAGAGCAGCAGTTTTTACTTTTTATGAAATCCAATTTATTAATTTTTATTTTATGTATCGTGTTTTTGTTGTCATAGCCAAGAAATACTTATCCAATCCAAAGTCACAAAAATTTTCTCCTTATAATCTTTTAGGAGTTTGTAGTTTTAGCTCTTACATTTAAACCAATAATCCATTTTGAGTTAAATTTTGCATGAGGGAAGGATATAAGATTTTTTTTTTTTTTTTGCATATGGATATTTAATTGTTCCAGTACCATCTGTTGAAAAGTCTACCATTTCCACATTGAATTACCTTGGCATCTTTGTCAAGTAACCATAAATGTAAGGGTTTATTCTTGTTCTCTCAATCCTGTTTCATTGATCTATATATCTATCCTTAGGCCAAATACCACACTGTCTTGATTACTGTTGCTTTATAAGATTTAAAATTGGATAGACCTCAGTTTTTATTCTTTTTCAAAGTTATTTTTTATTTATTTATTTTTTTAAAGATTTTATTGGGGAAGGGGAACAGGACTTTATTGGGGAACAGTGTGTACTTCCAGGCCTTTTTTTTCCAAGTCAAGTTGTTGTCCTTTCAATCTTAATTGTGGAGGGTGCCGTTCAGCTTCAAGTTGTCCTTTCAGTCTTAGTTGTGGAGGACGCAGCTCAGCTCCAGGTCCAGTTGCCGTTTTCTAGTTGCAGGGGGCACGGCCCACCATCCCTTGCGGGAGTCTAACCGGCAACCTTGTTGTTGAGAGGATGCGCTCCAACCAACTGAGCCATCCAGGAGCTCAGCGGCAGCTCAGCTCAAGATGCCGTGTTCAATTTTAGTTGCAGGGGGCGCTGCCCACCATCCCTTGCGGGAGTCGAGGAATCGAACTGGCAGCCTTGTGGTTGAGAGCCCACTGGCCCATGTGGGAATCGAACTGGCAGCCTTCGGAGTTAGGAGCATGGAGCTCTAACCGCCTGAGCCACTGGGCTGGCCCTCAAAGTTATTTTTGACTATTCTAGGTCCTTTAAAATTCTATACAAATTTTAGGATCAGCTTGTCAATTTATACAAAACCTTGCCGAAATTTTAGTAGGAATTATGTTGAACCTATAGATCAAATTGGGAAGAATGGCCATCTTAACAATACTGAGTTTTCTAATCTATAAACATGGAGTATCACCATTTATTTAGATCTTTGATTTCTTTCAGAAATGCAATGTCTTGTACTTTTTAATTTTATATGTATATATGTATATATGTATATATATACATATATATATTACTCTTTCTGATACTATTGGGAATGGAAATTTTTTTAAAAATTATTTTTGTATAGTTTGTTGCTAACAGAAATAAAATTGATTTTTGTATCTTGATCTTGCTAAACTTGTTTATCCTAGTAGTTTAGGTTACTTAAGATTGTCTATATTCAGGAATATGCATGCAAATAAATAAAGTTTTAGTTCTTTCCAATCTGGATGACTTTCTCCTGCTTTACTGCACTAGTTAGAACCACAGGCACATGAAGTATGAGACATCCTCACTTTGTTCCCAATCTTAGAGGGGAAAGCATATTTCCTCTTAGGGGGAAACATTCATTCCTTTCCCCATTAAGCATGATTAAGCACGTAGATACCCTTTATCAGGTTGAAGAAGTTCCCTCTTTCCCTAGTGTGTTGAGAGTTTTTATCATTAATGAGTGTTGGATTTTTTCAAATGCTTTTTCTGTGTCTACTGAAATGATAATATGGTTTTTGTTATTTATTTGATTAATATGGTATATTACATTAATTGATTTTGGGGTACTAAACTATATTTGCATTCTTGGAACATGGTGCATCCATTTCAAACATTGCTGGATTCAGTTTCCTAGTACTTCCTTAACAAACTTTGCATATGTATTCATGAAAAATAATTGGTCTATAATTTCCTTTCCTTGTGATGTACTTGACTCATTTTGATATCTGGGTTATACTGGTCTCATAAAATGCATCAGGAACTGTTTCTTCCTCCTTTATTTTCTGAAACCATTTTTGTAGGATTGGTAATCTTTTTTCCTTAAGTATTATAATTCACCAGTGAAGCCATCTGGGCCTGGGCTTTCCCTTGTGAGAAGATTTTTAGTTACCAATTCATTTTGTTTACTTGTTATTGTTCTATTCAGATTTTCTATTACTTCTTGAGTTTGTTTTGTCAATTTGCATCTTTCTAGTAATTTGTCCACTTAAGTTGTCTAATTTGTTGGCAAAAAAGTTATTCATAATATTCTCTTATGATACTTTTAATTTCTGTAGGGTCATTAATCATGTCCTATCTTTCATTCCTAATATTGGTTGATTTGTGTCTTTTCTCTCTTTTTTCTTTCTTGATCAGCACAGTTAAGGTTTATGAATTTTTATGATCAAAACCAACAATTTTGTTGTTTCAAAGAACCAACCTTTGGTTTTACTGATTTTTCTATATTGTTTTCTATTTGTTCAATGTTTGGTCTGTTCTTTATCATTTTTTTTCTTTCTGCTTGTTTAGGGTTGTTCTTTTTGTTTTAGTTTCTTTAGGTAAAGTTTAGATTGTTGATTTGACACCTTTTTTCTTTTCTAATATAGGAATTTAAAGTTATAAGTTTCCCCTGAGCACTGCTTTAGCTGCCTTCCATAAATTTTGATAGATTTTTTTCAAATTCAAAATATTTTCTAATTTCTCTTGTGATTTCATCTTTGACCCATGGGTTATTTTATAATGTGTTTTTAAGTTTCAAAATATTTGGAGATTGCCTAAATGTCTTCCTGTTGTTGATTTCTAATTTAATTCTACTATGATCAGAGACACAAACTTTGAATGGTTTCAATCCTTTTACATTTTTAAAGAATGTTTTATGTGAGCTTGAAAATAATGTGTATTCTGCTGCTATTGATGACGTGTTCTGTAGATGTATTTTTACATCAAGTTGATCGATAGTGTTGTTCAAGTCTCTTATATCCTTCCTGATTTTGTCTACTTTTTCCATCAATTATTGAAACTAGGGTATTGAACTCTCCAATAATTTGAGTTGTGTATTCTCCTTTCAGTTCTGTAAGTTTTTGTTTCATGTATTTTTTAGGTGTATTAGTTTCCTGGGCTGTTGTAACAAATTATCATAAACTAGGTGGTTTAAAACAACAGAAATTTACTCTCTCACAGTTTTGGAAGCGAGAAGGGCAAAATCAGGGTATTGGCAGAGCCATGCTCCCTCTGAAGGCTCCAGGGAAGAATCCTTTCTTACTTCTTCCAGCTTTTCATGCCCCTAGGCATTCCTTGGCTTTCTGTACAGCATAACTACAATGACTGCCTTGGTGGTCACATGGCCCTCTTCCCTGTTCATTTCTGTGTGCCCTCTCCTCTTCTTTTTATAACACCAGTCATTGGATTTAGAACCCTCCCATACCATTCCAGTACGATCTTATCTTAACTAATTATAGCTATTTCCAAATAAGGTGACATTCTGAGGTTCTGGGTGAACATTAATTTGGGGGAAGGATACTATTCAACCCACCACAGCGTGTATACATTTATAACTGTTATATCTTCTTGATACATCGATCCTTTTATCATAATGAAATGTCTTCTTTGTCTCTAGTAATATTTCTCAAAATCTAACATTTCTCTGTTTTATTAGCTTCATAAAATCAATTAAAAGGCATTCTGTATCGTTTCATATTCTGGAAGAGATTATTTTATATTATATGTGACTCACCTATCCCTTGAAAATCTTGAAAGAACTAAGTGGAAAATCTGCCTATCAATTTACTTTTGGATACATTTGTAATGTCTTCCATGAAGAGTAGTCTATTTTTTTTTAACTTTTGAGTCAGTCTTGGCAATTTAGAACTAGTGTAGTGTAATGTAGTGTTTCTCAATAGTTCTACTTAAATTTTGGATGAGTCAATTCTTCATTATTTAGGACCATCCCTCACACTACAGGACATTCGACATTCTGGGTCCCTATACACTAAATGCCAGTAACTTCTCAGTCTTTATGAAAATCAGAGCCATACCTCCTGTGCATTTCCAAATGTTCCTTGGCTGGGGTTGGAGGGGGAGAAGCAGGGTCATTTGGGAACCAGTGACATAGTAAAGAAGGTGAACTTCAAAGCCAGACTTCTTGTGTTTTAATACAAGGTCTGACACTACTGAACAAAACTTAAATTTCTTGACCCCTCTCTAGCTCAGTTTTCTTATCTGTAAAATCAGAATAGTAATAGTACCCATTCAATTATTGTGATGATTAGATTAGTTGATACTTGTAAAGTTCTTAGAACAATGTCTGGTACATAGTCAGCGTTTGATATATATTAGCAAATATTATTCCACAAACTTGTCATTTCAACAAGTTTTTATGTGACAGGATAACTTTTTTTTCTTCTGATTAGTTCATCTTTTCCTCCCATACTCCTCTTAAGCAAGCAGCTTGGAGCTCATTGTATCAGGGAAGGGATAAACCAGGGCAGGAAACAGAACAAAAGAAGTCTTCCAGAACTTGATTTCTAAAAATGTAAGCCATTAGGGGAATAGAGAAGTTTCCATATGTAGATAAAATATTGGGGAGAAATATAACCGGAAAGAACTGGACTGAACCTCACCTACCCACAACCTCCTCACCCCAAGTTGCAAGAAGAATAGAAAGAAATTTCCCCAGGTTAAGGAAGAAGAGGATATTGTGGGGGAGTGCTAAGAGTATAGACACTGAGGGATCCTAAAAAGATGCGCCCTGTACCCTGATTCATAGAGCACCAGGGAAGCAGTAAAATAGCACACAAATATGAGAAAGCTAAGGTGGGGGAAAGGGAAACCTGAGTTTTGGGATAGTAAAAATGACTGGGAGAGGCAATTATGCTTACCAGGCTTTAATGTGGAAATGGAACTAACAGAGAGAGAGAGCCACCATACCTGAAGGGACTAGGCAGACAGGAATGAAGACATGTCAGTGACAGATCATGTGGATCAATGACTGAGGACAAGACAGAATGATGGACATTTTAGAAGATACCTGCATGAACAGATAACATTGAGAACTAGATTGAGTATCTTCGTGCCCCCTTGAAAACATAAAGACCACCCCCTACTTCCTCATCCCTCTACAACCCCATTCCTGAAATTAGACTTAAAGTTTGGAAGTGAGTTTTTACCTCTCTGTATAGTTTTCAGTTTTCTGAGTACTTTTTAAAAAGCAAAAGGATGCTATTAGGTTAGTTCCATGTTAATTACTATGTTAAACACTCCATCTCTTATATCTCTTCAAAATTCTCTGTAGATTTTGTTTTCCTTAGTTAATAAGAAAGTGCAGAATCCTCTAATAACCAAATCTTGTATTAAATTATTCACAATTACCTACCTTTCCTTTTTTTCTCCATTTATTCCTTTTTTCACCTCTCTTTCTCTTAATTTTTCCTTTGGTATCATCTAAAAGAATTAGATTGAAAAAAAAATTGAAGTGGTCTGGTTTATAATAGGCAGACGAGAACATCTCTAGGGAAAAGAAATTAACTCCATGATTGAAAGAATGGAAACTTTTTTTATTATGGTGAAGTTACATTAACTTTCTGTCAACAATAAAAACAAATGTTAGAACTAGAAACTGTAAGAAAATAAAAAACTATAAAAGAAAGTCATGGTTCAAATATGAAGCAATACTAAGATATGGCATGGTTTTAAGCAACTGATAAAATATAAATATACTTGATGCTATGACTAGAAACATTCTTTGAGAGTCCCAGTAACCAGGATATTAGATCCATGAAAGGGAAATCTAATCCTAGCATATGACTTGGCACTGACGTAGCAGTATTTATACAGTGATAATAATTTAAGTGCTGATTATTGGTTTTGAACATTTAAAGTGAATCTCTGGACAAAAATAATCAGTTAGTTTTGGTTGCAGATCAGATTATAAGTGTAAAGCAGACTATTGAAAGCATTAAAAAAAATACAGTGGGAAGAAAAGATGGAGTAAAGGATAGGGGCTACCTATATAAAAGAGTAAAATAATTGACTAAAGTTGATGGAACAAAAAGTAGAATTACAAGTATATTATTTATTGATGTCAAATTAACTAATAGAAAAACTAATTATAATACAACTAGCAAACACTGAGAGGATAAAGGTAGGTGAGACAAAGGAGTAATTTAAAGTGAGCTAATCAATGGATATTGTCTGGGGTTGAATGCAGAGAACATCTGTTATATTTTGGTTGCCTGGTATCTGATTCTCCTTCATGTTTGGTGAATATTCCTTTGCATGCCTCCTACCATCAATGCTGAAAAGGCCAATACTTGATTTTCCAGTTTCCTATGCAGCTGGGACATGGACATGTGATCTAGTCTCAATCACTGCCTAGGAGCTAGTGACACAAAGAAGCAGAAATAGTGAAAAATCCATTCTGCAGTGGTGTCAGAAATACCCACTGTCTAGTGGCAGCAGAGGCAGTGATGACAGTGGTATCATTTAGTGACCATGGCAATGCAAGTTGAGACATCCAAGTTCAGTACCGTGTTTCCCCGAAAATAAGACCTAACCGGAAAACAAGCCCTAGTATGATTTTTCAGGATGACATCCCCTGAACATAAAGCCTAATGTGTCTTTTGGAGCAAAAATTAATATAAGACCCGGTGTTATTTTGGGGGAAACACGGTGGTGGCAGGGTTGTCCGTGTGCCCTTACCAGACTGGGCTCTGCGGCATGACTTTGCCTATGGTTCTAGCTGCCAACTTTCACTTTCAAAGATTAGTTCTTTAGGCTTCTTGGCAATTATGCAGGTTATTCAACATCCTGTCAATAAATTCCTTTCCCACTTAAGTCAGCCAGTCAGTTTCTTTTGTTTACAACAAATAACTCGGAATAGTCCTCTGGTAAATGAATACTAGAAGTGTAACACATTACTTGAGAATCAGAAACCCAAACGTCAGCAGTAGTTAGCACATGTAATTCCTTCAGTTTATAATAAATCTTCCCGAATTCCACTCTCCTGGCTTTGTCTGGAAAATGCCTGGTCATCCTCCAGTTCTGATATAATTTCCTCTCCAAAGCCTTTCCTGCTCCCTTTAGCACAAGCATACCAATTCATAGCACTCATCTGCATTGTAATGGACTATTTGTCTTTATTGCCCAATATAATAAAAATTCCTTGGCTGAAGGGACCATGCCATGTTTACCATTATTCCTGACACTTACTTGGTTATTCTCAATGAACATTTGTTGGAGAAACAGAAGTTTTAAAGGAGTTTTGGTGAATTTTCTTTTTAAATAATCTTACTTATAAATGAAAACATTTTAACAGGGTGATAAAAATACCTTCAGTACTTGAATCTGTCTGGCTTCCAGAAGACGATGAAGAAGAAGGAAACACAGGGTCATCGGAAGAAGAAGATGCTGATCTATGTCGGGATCGGTGGTGTTTTTGGTTTTGCTTTTCTTTCTTCTTTCGTTTGTGTTTATCTTAGATTGATATAAAACGTAACACAATTATTCTCTGAAATATTAGCAACAAGTGAGAGAGAAACAAATAACTTATAAAACATATTTGAAATTACTCACGAGGTCTTAAAGCAAGAAAAATTCCTACCTCCATTTCTGCTGGTCCCGGCATCTTCAGGACTTCTGCCTGTGGATTTCTTATTCATGGCTATAAAACCTGGCTGCCATGTCTGTAAAACCAAAATAATGACAAATTATGAGAGAATTTAAAAAGGCAAAATGATGTTTTTTGGGGGACAAAGGAGATGGAAACCATATTTCAAATTCTGAATAGAAAGAGGGTCAGGTATTAGTTATTTCTAAAAAGGTTTTACATTTCTATTAAGTGGTAACCTTTCATACACCTAATTTGAGTATCTAGCCTCACAATATGCAGATTTGATCAAAATAAGCACCTTGTGTTAGCTGAAATGTGCTTTATAGCCTAAAAGAACAAGAGTTTAGCATTGATGCGGTGATACTCTTGGATCACATTATGTCAAACCGGTTTTATTCCTTGATAAAGGGAAACAATACTTGCTATAGACTGAATTGCATCCCTTCAAAATTCATTTACTACCATGTGTCCCTGAAAATAAGACCTAGCCAGACAATCAGCTCTAATGCATCTTTTGGAGCAAAAATTAATATAAGACCTGGTATTATATATTATGTTCTATTCTATTCTATTCTATTCTATTCTATTCTATTCTATTCTATTCTATTCTATTCTATTCTATTCTATTCTATTCTAGACTTGATCTTATATTATAGTAAAATAAGACCAGGTCTTATATTAATTTTTGCTTCAAAAGATGCATTGTCTGGCTAAGCCTTATTTTTGGGGAAACGTGGTATGAAGCTCTAACTCTCAATGTGACTATGGAGATAGTATCTTTAAGAGGTAATTAAAATTAAATAAGGTCATAAGGCTGGAGTACTAATCTGATAGGAGTAGTGGCCTTAGAAGAAGAAACAGAGAAAGAAACATCTCCCCAAGCACATAAAAAGAAGAGACCACGTGAGGATGCACCAAGGAGGCCATCTGCAAACCAGGAAGAATTCTCACCAGAAACCAAACACTGCTGGAACCTTGACCTTGGACTTTGCATCCTCCAGAACTGTGAGAAAATAAATTCCTGCTGTTTAAACCGTGCAGTCTGTGGTATTTTAGCATTATGGCAGCTGAGGCGAATAATAGACCAGTCACGGGTAGCTGTGATTGTAGCTCCCCTTCAGAGCGGAGATGTATTCTGGTACCTGCAGCACCTCATTCCTAGCTCCTTCTTGGGCTCAATTTTTCCCTCCCATCCTTAAAGACAGACCATTTTAGGGCTCAGTCCTTAATCTCTTGATTGCTTCTCTCTATACACTATTCCTTTGGTTCCAGAACTTTAGTACACGTAAGAAACACCAAGAAGCTTCTTAAAAGGCAGTTTCCTGTGCTCCACACCCAGAGATCTTCATTTAGAAAATCTGGAGGACGACCTCTACTAATTCAAGAAGCCTTGACCCCACACTTTGAGAAACACTGCTCTCTTAGTAATCTCGTGTACTCGTACAATTTCAATGAACATGTTACTCCTCCCGCCCTTTTATTTGTTCAGATCTCCAATCCCTCATCTCTGCTTCATAAACATTCTCCTTGGATCATCTACGAGTTATCACCCTGCAGATTAAAGTATAACCAAGTTTTTCTGGAGATTTAGACATGTCTGTAGGTAAAACCATTTTTCTCCTAATTCATGCATCCATACACCCAATTTATTTATTAAACCCCTGAGCCCATACTGGAAATACAGTGGTGAACAAAATGGACAAGATCTCTACATTCACTGGCTTACATTCTAGTTTGGGGAGAAGAAAAGAAACAAAACCATTTCTAATGACAAGTGTTACGAAGAAAATAAACAAGTGAGGGTAATGCCTATCCTGGTGGATAGGAAGTGTCTGCTTCTAAAAAGGTGACACTTGACCCGAAGATGAAAATCAGCCAGCCATGTGAAAGCCTGCAGGAAAGAACTTTGAGGCAGATGGAAGATAAGTTCAAAGGCCCTGAGGCAGGAATAAGTTTAGCATTGTTGATGTTCAGAAAGATGGTAGCTAAATCTCAAGCACAGTAGTCCGAGGGAAATGGTACAAAATGAGGTAAGTAAGCAAGGACCAGACAATGTAAAAGTATAAAACCAGCTTTATGTTAAGGAGTTGGGATTTCATCCCAAATATAGTGAGAAGTAATAGGGTTTTAAGCAGGGGAACGTCAAGATCTGATTTGTGACAAAGCACAGTCACATGATGTTCTGAAAACACAAATCAAATCCAAAAAATCATGCTAAGACTGATGTCCAGGAGCTTATCCCCTACGTCTTTTCCAGTTTCAGGTCTCATTCACTTCTGCAATCCATTTTGAGTTAATTTTTCTTTGTTGTGTAAGGTAGTGGTCCAGTTTTCCCAATACCATTTATTGAAGAAGCTATTCTTTCCCCACTGTGTGTTCTTGGCATCCTCGTTGAAGATTAGTAAACCAACTATACGTGGGTTTATTTATGGGCTCTCTGTTCTGTTTTATTGGCCTATATGTCTTTTTTGGTTGTTGTTGTTTAATGTTTGGAGCCATTTTTGGCTCATAGCTTGGAATCTTGTCACAATTTGGTCACTACTTGGAATCTAGTGGGCAGAGGCCAGGAATGTAGGTAAATATCCTACAATGCACAGGAAAGCCCTTCATGACAAAGAATAATCCAGCCCCAAATGACAATAGTAACAAGGTTGAAAAACTCTGTCCTAGTCCAAACCACCCAAATCTCTTACTTGAAATACTAGAATATTCAAGTAACTGGGTTTCCTGCTTTTTATTTTTACCTTTATACAATCTCTTCCCCACAAAGCCATGATTTTTCAAAAACACAATTTTTTAAATTGAATTATAGTTGACACACAATATTATGTTGGGGGTAGAGGATATTGAGTCTTTCACCATTAAGTATGATGTTAGCTCTAGGGTTTGTAGATGACCTTTATCAGATTCTTCTATTCCTAGTTTGTTGAGTTGTTCTTTTTTTTTAATTTTTTTTTGGAACATTGATATTAAGACAACTACATACTTTCTGAAACTTACGTACACATTCTGTTTGTTTGCTGTCTGTCAACATGCAAAATTTTTAAGACAGAAAAGCACAGAAAAGTAGTGCATGCCGTCTCTTACAGAGACTACCACAACTATGTCCAATGCTACCACCCCTCCTCACTCTTCACCATCTGTCTGCCATTTCAGCAATGTAGCCTCTTTGGTGGGGTGGGGTGGGGCTGCTGAATCGCAGGAGCAAGCAGTCTTGTTTAAGAAGCCCAAGTGAGATCAGGCAAAGCTCGGCTGCTCAGGAGCTCCAGCCATTGAGTCGGTCACACCAGTCAGTCCTGTGGATCACAGATTACGGTCATTTCTATAGCTATTACAGAACCAATGACCTCGACGTGGATTAGACTCTGTTTGGGGCTCAAAATATGATTTTTCTTCATCTTGGTTGAGCCAAATTTTTTTAAGAACACAGATGAACCTCTCAGGTTCATGGTAGTGAGTTTTTAAAACAATGGATATTGAATTTTGCCAAATGCTGTTTTGTTTTTTTATCGATTGCTAGGAACATGTAGTTTTTCTTGTGTAGTCTGTTTATATGGTTAGTTACACTAACTGAATTTCAAATGTTTAACCAGCCTTGAATTTCTGGGATAAATGACACTCATTCACAAAAGTATTTTTACACGTTGCTAGACTCAACTTGCTAATTTTTTTTAGGATTTTTGCATTTTGTTCATGAAGGGACATTGATTTGGTTTTCATATATATATATATATATATATATATATATATATATATATATATATGTATATAATTTTTTAAAATCTAGTTTTGGTATCAGGTAATGTTGGCTTCATAAAATGAGTTGGAAAGTTTTCCTGTCTCTTCTATTTTCTGGAAGAGCTTGTGAAGAATGACTATTATTTTGTCCTTAAATGTTTCATAAAATTCACCAGTGAAACTACATAGCACTGAGAATTTTGCTTTTTTAGTTATAAAACTATTCAGCTTATCTGTTTCTTTTTGGATACGTTTTGCTGGTTGTGACAGTGGTCCATTTCATCTAAGTTGTTGAATTTATGAGTATAGAGTTGTTTGTAGAATTCCCTCATTGTGCTTTTTTAATGTCCGTCATCTTCTCTTGCAGTGACATCTCCTCTTAGAGCATGTATGTTATAGAAATGACTTAGTATGATTAAAACAAGACAAAGTAGAGAAAAAACATAACTGCAGCTATACATACCTCAAACCTTGTTATCAATGACTCCTTCCTGTTTTTCAATTCTATATACTATCAGCAACCAAGACCTTTTGATTTGTCCTTGCCAATATTTCTTGAAATTTCCCCCTATTCTCAACACTGCTTGGCACAACCCTTTAATATCTCCTAAACCATCTACCTAAACTATTCCACCTTTCACCTAACAAGTTTCACTGCCTTTCCCCACTTCCTTCACACTTCGGCCAAACTTCTTCAAGCTCCAGTGGGTCTACACTGTGTACAAGATAAAGGGCCTCCACATCTGGCTCAGTCTTGCCTGTTGAATTGCAGTTCATTTTATTTTTCTAAATCAGGGGTTTTAATATGTAGGCTTCAGAAAAGAGAGGTGGGTTATGAATCTCCTAAAAAATGAGTATAAAATGTTCCATGCACATGAATTTTATTTCCAGAGCAGGGTCTACCGCCATTATTAGATGTTCAAAGTGCTAAGAGAAGCCTTCAGCCTAATCCTGTCTCTATAATAATGTATCAAGAACACACTATATAGCTTCTCCAACAGTTTCCACCTCAGTAATCACTCCTTTGTATGAACTTAGATTCACAAATTTTAACAATCTCACCTATCCTTAATATTTTGCAGAGGAGGAAACAAGTCTAGCACTTAACTATTTTGTTCGAAATTATTCCGGTAAAATTTATTTTCGGTGCAACTGAGTTAGTGTTTATCTGCTATTTTCTTGGTCTTTTTATGAATAAATGTCATATTTTTCCTTGAGGTCAGGAATCTTAGAATTCTTTGAAACTGCAATTATCTTCACTGTCATAAAAATAGCTGCTCACACGTTTGCTGAGAACAGTGATAACGATAATGACGCATAGTACTAAGGCAGGGGAAGAGGGATGTACTGGATTGGGGATGTATTTTTAAGGAGGCATAAACACATTTGGGGAATGCATTAATTTTACTGAGCTGAGATACCTAATAAAATGAAATACGCAAGGGTCTGAGGAGAGATCTGAGAAAGTTCATAAACAGAGGCCAAATTCCCAGAAACAGGGATATTCTAAACAGCATTCAGACAAAAAATTCCTCAAGAGAAGCAACTAAAGGGGAGATGCCCAGGTGTTTGGGAAAGAGAAAGCGGGGATAGTACCAGTTTTGCAATGAGCTTCAAATTTCAACTCCATCACACTCAAGCTTGTTACCTTAAGTATTTAACTCTTCTATGCCTCAGTGTTCTCATTTGTGCCAACCTGAGGATTGCTGTCGTGATTAAATAATGGGTGTAAAACGCTCAGGTCAGTGTCTTACTCTGAAGGCATTCTTTCATTAATTCTTGCTATTATTTAATAAGTGGGGGTCGGGAAGGGAGGAGGGGCTCTGCGCTGAGCAGGGTGGCCCTTGGCAGAGATTCTCATTAGCAGAGGGGAGATTCTGAAGCTGCCACGAGGGGTGTATTTCCAAAGGGAGTTGGGGGAGAGGTGGCGGTGGGCGCATTTCCACGAGTGTCACCTGCGGGTCTCATCACGGCGGGAGGAAGAGGAAGCGCTCAGAGGAGCGTCAGATCAAGAACACAGCTCCAGAGGGCGGCAGGGCCTCGTGTAACTCGGTTTTGTTCAACTCGGTTTGGTTGATGAGCTGCCCGAGGAACTTTTCTCGTTTCTAGCAATCAGCCTATGATAAAATTAGTTTCCTCATACCCGTTTGGCTTCAAGTCGCAGAACCTATCCACGGCATTGAGGACTTACTGTATATATGAGAAGTTCGCGATCGTTTAAGGTGAAGAAAGTGCTTATGAGAACAGACAGACATATTCTGGGGACGCCTTGAGCGCTGGGAGCGACAGATTTGAGGAGGGTGGCAGACAGCCCAGGAGTGACGGAGAGGCCTGGGAGGGACTTAATGGGGTTTGGGGGGAGGGTAGAAAGAAAATGTCGGCGCGGCCTCTTTCTAACCACAGCTCGGACTGGGACTGTCACTTACTGGGAGCTGCAGCGGAAACGACCTTTTTGGGCGGGCTCGACACCCCGGCCGCAAGGTACTGAGGAACTAAGGTGACCTGCTCCGCGGAGCCCGCGGCCGGATCGCGCGGTGCTGCGCGGAAGGGGAACTTGTGGGGCCTCGGGACGCGCGTGCGCGTCAGCGGCCGGAAGTGCCCCGCCCACGACACAGTGAGGGGCGGAGCCTACATAGTTTTTCTGCCGCGCAGCTGCTTTTAACGCCTGCAGTTCGACTCTTGACGTTTCCACATACGTCGCCCACAACCTCAAACCCTAGTCCAAATTCTGTAACGGGCTGTCACCACATGGCAACGTGACCTGTTTGGGATTGAGACCTCCCATCCAGCAGTGTGGTTATTTCTCCATGAATTCAAGTCTTCCCTGGTTATTCCGATGAAGCCTTGCGATTTTCTGGGCTGTTTTGCACATTTAGGGTTTTTCCGTAGCGGTTTTTGTTGCTGTTTCAATTTGCTCTTCCTAAAGGACCCCAGGATAATTTGGGTTTTGGATTTGTTGATCTATCTGGTCATTCCACTGAACCTTTGTACTCTAATTATTCTCTTGGATTTTATAAGTAAGAATTCGTCTGTAAAGAACAATTTTGTCTTTCCCCTAGAATGCAGCTGACAACGCTGTACAGTAGCTTCCGTGGTATGAATACTTCTTAGCAGAAGTTGTTTGGATCGCACCTTATGTTTCGTTCATGATGCTTTCTGAGTTTCTGGTAGATAACCTTCCTTAAAAATTGAAGCTACTGGTTCTTTTCTTTGTTTGCCAAGTCTTTTTATTGTCTTTTAAAACCAGAAATGTGTATTGAGTATTACCAAATACTTTCAGTATTAGTCTCAGAGGTGATCGTATAGCTTTTCTCTATTATCCTACAATAATAGAACTACAATAATAAATTTACTAATATTGAGCTATCCTTAGAATCCTGGTATGTGTGCTTCCAATACATTACTGGATGCAATTCGCTGTGTGTCTAATTTAGGACTTGTGTGTCTGTGTTCATAAGTGAGATCGGATTACAGTTTTCTTTAGTTCTCCAAATAACTTGTCTAGTTTTGATATCAGTTTATGCTAGGTATCAAAATGAATCAGGCAGATGAACTTTTTTTATACGACATGTAGTAGACATAGCATGTGAATAATCTGTTCCTTAGG
The DNA here is from genome assembly GCF_057876585.1 of Rhinolophus sinicus. Taxonomy (NCBI): domain Eukaryota; kingdom Metazoa; phylum Chordata; class Mammalia; order Chiroptera; family Rhinolophidae; genus Rhinolophus; species Rhinolophus sinicus. The sequence continues at coordinate 17,976,391 of NC_142511.1, forward strand.
TTTTGAAGAACTCATCTTTAAAGCCATCTGGGTGGGGTTCCTTTTTAAGGGATATATCTTTTTTCCAGAAAAGTATCCATTTCATCTGTATTTTGAAATTTATTAGTGTAAAATTGTCTACACAGTATTATTAACATGTTTTGATCTCATATTGTTCTTATTCATTTTATATATTCTGTTTAAGGCTTTTTTTCTGTTTCTTGATCAGATTTATTGAACCAGCTTTTGATTTTATTAATAACTCTATCTTAGAACTTTTTTTTTCTCTAATGTATGTCTTCGTTAATTTCTTCTTATTTATTTGAGTTTATTTGTTCTTTTTGTACAATCTTGATTTGAAAACTTATTTTCTTTAAAATGTTTAATATGAAATATTACAAACGTGTAAGATTACAGAATAATATAATGAACACCTATATACAGACTACCTAACTTTATCACAGTTTAACATTTTTCCATATTTGCTTCAGATTTTAATATCTATTCAGTTAGAGCCCCCTGTGAACCCCTTCTGTAGTCTCACTCTCCCTCTCTTCTTCCCCAAAGTTAATTACTCCCCTGGATGTGGTACCCACTATTCCCATGAAAGCTTTTATACATGCTACATAAATATGCAGCTATATAAGTAACACATAGTATTGTTTTGTATGTTTTTAAACCTCATAAATGATACCAATGTGTAACTTGTTTTTATCACCCCAAATTATGTTTGTGAAAGTACCCATGTTGATTCATGTAGGTCTAGCTTTTTCATCATAACTGCTGAATAGAATTCCATTGTATGACTATAAAGCAATTTATCCATTCTCCTGTTCCTAGTAATCTAACAATTAATGATTTTTGCCATTACAACATGAGTTAAGGGGCATTCTTATACATATTATATTGGGTACAGGCAAGAATTTTTAGGCAGATGTCTACAAATGGAATTGCAAGGTGGAAGAGTTTGCACAATTCAACTTTGGTATTGGGAAATTGTTCTCTAGTGCTTGTACTAGCTTGCTTTTCCACCAGCAGTGTGGGAGAGTTTCTGTTGCTCCACATCCATGCCATCTCTTATTTGTTTGTCCTAGTTATTTTGCTCTTATAAACAATGCTTGTAGTAAACTTTCTTGTATGTGTCTCCTGGTACACATGTACAAGAGTATCTCTGAATATATACCTAGTAATGGAGTTATTAGCTCTGTTTTATTTTAGATATGTATTTAATAAACATATACATGTGCCCCCACATTAAAGATATTTCCTCTTTTAATAGAATTTAACTCATTCATAATTATGTGTTTAGATTTAATTCTAACTTGTTTTTTCTATGTATCATGCTTCCCGTTCTTTTCTGTCTTTGGTTTGATAAAGTTTCTTTTTCCAGGTTTTTTCCCTCTAGTGATTTGAAAGTTATACCTTCAATTTTTATTCTAGTGGTTACAATTATTATATTTTAACTCACTTAAATTTATATTTTTATATAAACATGTAGAATTAATCAGTACCCATCTGAAGCAGTCTTGCATAGTGGTTAAGAGTGGACCCTCTGAAGCCAGACTGCCTGGATTCAAATTCTGGCTTTACTACTTATTAGCTGTGTAACCTAAATCTTATTATATAACCTCTCTGTGCCTGAGTTGCTTCATCTGTAAAATGGGCATAAAATAGCATATAACTCATAAGATTGTTGTGAGGATTAGTGCATTAATATATAGTGTGTAAACTTCTTAGGACAGTGCCTAGCACACAGCACATAGATTTCTCTAATGACCAGTTGTTGTTTTTTACTCTATGAAATGGGCATAATACCTTCCTAGCAGATTTGTTATAAAGACTCAATGAGTTATTGCATATATACATTCACTTTAATACACTGAGCACCTTCTATGCATTTGAATGAGACGTGGTTTTTGGCTTCGAGGAGTTTATGATCTAGTAAGGGCACAGACAAGTAAACACAGTGGCAGTGTGATGTAACCTTAATACTCTTCCCATGTCCTCTCTTGTTCCCTTTTCACCTGTGTTCCCACAGAGCAATGTTTTAGAACACATTAATCAGAGCACACATTCCCCTGCCAAAAGCATGTCAGCTTCCATCACACTTTACATAAACCACAAACTCGTCACGTGACTTCAGCACTAGATTTTGGGTCTTGCCTTATTTTCTAGACTCATTAAGTACCACTCTCCCCTCTTCTAATGGACTCTCACTACACTGGCCTCTTTTCATGTCCCAAAACAACACTTTTACAGTCAGGCACCGCTTAGCAACCAAGATACATTATGGATCAGGTGATTTTGTCAAATATCATAGAGGGCACTGACACAAACTTAGATAGTATAGCTTTCTGCATGCCTAGGCTATATGCATAGACTTACTCCTAGGCTACAAGCCTGTACAGCATGTTACTGTACAGAACATGAGATTAAATCAAGCAGAAGAGCAAATGATGCAATCAAGAGATGCAATAAACACAAGGTGTGTGAGGCTGCCGCCAGTGTAAACGGCCAAACTGTTTTACAGGCAACCTTTTTATGCATAGAAAAGTATGCTCTAAATTAACGATTAAAAGTGTAGCATAGTAAATACAGGAACCAGTAACACAGTTGTTTATTATCACTATGAAGTATTATGTACTGGACATAATTGTATGTGTCACACTTTTATATGACTGTCAGCGCAGTAGGATTGTTTCCACCAGCATCACCACAAGCATGTGAGTAATGTGTCGCACTATGACTTTGTGATGTCACTAGGTGACAGGAATTTTTCAGCTCCATTATAATCTTAGGTCACCATTATCTATGGGGTCCATGGTTGACCGAGGTGTCGTTATGTGGCACATGACTCTATTTCTCAGTGCCCTCTGTCCAAAATGCTCCTCCCACCTGCTCTTCTCATGGCTTATTCATCTTTCAGGGCTCAGCTTGATTCAGTCATGTTCTTAGTTACAAACATTAGCATCCGCTCTGGCTGAGAAAGGGCCTTTATTAATATATGTAGCCCACGGGATCTCCAGGACGACCAGAGGCCAGATGTGGGTGCAGTACAGCCAGTGCTCTAGTGAAAATCCACTGCTGCTGCCACTGCAAGACACCCAAACCACAACTTCTACAAACACAGTTCACACAAAGAAGGCTTGGGGTGCCAGAAGCTGTGCCTCTGGTACCCTCAACCCCCTTTACCGGAGTTGGACATATTTCCTTCTTTCATCTTGCAAATCTTTCTTGCAAAAAACGTTGACTCTTTCCAACTTCATTTTTCAAGTTGAAATTTTGCACGGGTATGCCTGATTGAGGGGCCTAGGTCACATGCAGGTACTGCAAAGGGGGTCAAGGAGGCAAGTTTTCTCACAGGAAATTCCTCAGATATTTTGAAGAATGTTCAAAAGTGCTGGGCATTCAGAAAACGTTACGTGAACACTATCATGTTACCTCAGCGTAAAAGCCTTCCCTGATAACCCGAAGTATACACATATTCTCTCTAGCCCGGCGCTATTATTCTTTCACTGCCCTCTGTCATTTTCTTCAAGACATTTATCACAATGTATATTGTTACATATATATTTGTTCAAGTGTCTTATAAGTGCTGGAGCCAGAGTCTAATCCCTACGTGGAGTGTCACTCGACAAGTGTAAGTCAAAGAGCCCAAAATACTTTTTAAATGTACTTTAGTCTTTAATGGTCTCTTGGAAGGAAAACAGCATCAAAGGGGCACCAAGTCACAATTCCCAACAGTTCCCATAAATTCATAATCCCTTTTCCCTCTTCTTCAGTTCTACCCAATCCTGGACTGGTGTAGCTTTTTCTTCATAAATTTTGCCCCAAGGGCTCTCCCTTGAAATGTTTTCTGCCTCTTCTTATTTCGCATCACAAATATTCAGAACTGGTCTGAAAGGTACATTTTTGGGGGTGGAGGGGTGGAGTGAGAGGGAAAGTCTTTATCAGACAGAGGAGACCGGGAACATTTACGTCTTGATCGCTTTGGTTCGCCACTTGTGGTTGGCCTCCAGATTACAAGTTTTATGAGGACAGGGACAGTAGCTGTTGTATTTGCACCTAACACAAAATCTTGCAAATACATAGTCAATTAACACTTGTTTTCTGGAAAAAAGAGAACACTGAGGTATAGACAAGGCAGTATGCAGCACAGAGCAGGTACTCCTGGTCTAGTGAGGGTGGTGTGGGCTGTGCAGTGAGTAGGGGTGGTTTGGGAAGACCTCTGGAGGCGGTGAGGCCACAGCAGAATCTTACAGAACAAGAATTCACCAGGCAAAGAAGGAGGTGACGGAAGAGAAGAGTATTCCCGTAGAAGTGCAGCACAAGCCCAGACAAATGGCAGACAGCTTGGTGTGCTATTGCTAAATGTGAAGGGGGAGAACTGTCAGGAGGTGAGGCTGGAGGGCCCGAGGTGGCCATGCTCGGCCTTGCACCCCACGTCAAAGAGGCTGGGCTTTGTCCTGTGGGTGATGGAGCCAGTGGGTGGGTTGGGGAGTCATTCTCAGTTTTTCATTTGAGAGATTACTGGGTAGCAGTGTGAGGTTGCATTTGAAAAAGGCAAAAAATAAAAATAAAAAACTGCATAGCAAAAAAATGTAGGCTGCCTTAAGGCAGCGGTGGGAAGTAGGGATAAGTAATAGGAATAATTTAAAGAAATTATCTGGGGGTCACATTGGCAGAACTGGGTGGGTGGTTAGATGGGGACAGTCAGGGAGGAATCTAGAAGTGTCCAAACTTCTGGCTTGGATGATGTCATTAACTGGGGTAGAATAAACAGCGGGAGTCAGGTGGGCAGTGGAAGGGAGAGTGGGAAGATTTCCAGCTCAGCTTTGGTGAACTGGACTTTAAAGTACCTGTGGGATTTCTAAGTTTAGATGGTCAGCAGGTACTTGGATATAAGAATCCGCCAATTAAGGCAAAGGGTCAGAGACACAGACTGAGGAGGGAGCAGCATGGGCGTCATAATGAGTTAAGAGTCGGCTGTGGGGTGACTGCTGTTCTTAGGGTGGCACTTGGTCCTGCTGACATTCCTTTCCTTTCCCGTCTCCTTGTACTTCTACCTCTGACCATTCCTTCTCCAAATGCTTCCTCCTCCCTCTGAAATGTGCTGGTCTCAGGTAATTTCACCACGTGGTTCTCCTACCATGCATCCATCAAGATTTGTCTCCAGCCCAGAATTCTTATGTAAGATTAAGATCCATGTCTCAAACCACTTTCTAAGAGAAAAGAGGTAGTTAGCAGTGTGGCCCGATCGTCTGGGGACCACACAAAGGCTTGGCGATTCTGTGTCCTGTTTACTTGCATCCAGGATTGGCACTGTGAATTGAACCTGGCTGTGACTATTCTTGTTCCTCTGAAAATATCAAATTTGGAGATCAGGGGGCAGAATTCAGGTCTGTTAATATGCATTAATATGTACCCCGCCTCCCTCCCTACTTTAATCCTGCATATATATTTCTCAAGTGTAGCTCCCCTTTAATGCCCAGTGTATTGTTTTCATTTCACCAGGAATCAAAATCAAACCAAAGGAAATAAAAATTTAAATCTTACTCATATAGAATAACTGTTCATATCATAAAAGAGGAAAAATAGTTTACATGGATCCACTTCTTTAAAACAAAAATCCCAACTCTTACTTTGTGGGAAAGGAGTGCTTTATTCTCTAGAATACCTTGTTCTGTGTTCACTGTTTCAATGATGGTCTCTGAACTCATAAGCAAACCATGCCATGATTTAAATTTTTTATGTAGAAAAGCTGATTAAAACACAAAACCAGTATTTTGAGAAATTCACTTGAAAATGTTTTGGTTTTTTTTTCTTTCCCTCTTTCTTCCACCCCTCCTCCCCCGCCCCCACACTCCAGTTCAAGCCGTTGTTTCTCGGTCTAGTTGTGTAGGACACAGCTCCCTGGCCCATGCTGGTGTTATGAGCCTTGCGCTCTCCCCGGCTGAGGCAGTTTTGTATACATATACATATACATATCTACATTTAAGTTGAACCTTATTAAACTATTAATATTTGACTGTTTTTGACCTATGAAAATAGTTTTTACACATGGTTGAACCTAATAAAATCAGGACTTTAGTTAAATGTTTATATCTCCTTATATGTAAGCTATGTGGTACTTTCTGCTTACTACAGCAGGGAAAATGAAGGTGCTTACTTTAATCACCAGTTCTTATGCAGCCTTGCAAAACTGTGCTTGCTGACGAGTGGTGAATTTCATGAAACTATTCAGAGGTGTAGCAATTCAGTATTTGACCAAAATGTCTATTGCCAACTGGACATATTGTCTTTATACATATAATACCCATCTACTGATCTGGAACAGCCTACCCTAAAAGGAGGCTTTTGCAGGCTTCTGGTCAATTCCAAAATCAGCAGGCCAAATAGTAAAGTACCAAAGAATTTTCAATTGGGAATTCAACGTCTGTGTCCTCAATAACATTTAAGCTTGTGGAGTGGCCCCCTGAAGCCCCATGCTAAGCACCAGTAAAAGAGATAAGCCCCAAACCTTGCTGTCCAGAAACTTACCATCTTTCAAGAGCTAGAAAAATATAAATAATGAGAGGATATCCTAAGTGTTTTAAGTTTCAAATTGGGACCAAGTGAAATGTAAAAAGAAGACAGCACTTAGGAAGTCTTAGACTGGCTTCAAACACTAAGGGCAAAAAGCCGAATACAAACGTGTACTGAGTTTAAATTTAGTCACTATGATAAGGGTTTCATCTTCCAAGGTTCTGGACCCAAGAAGTCTTTTGTCACCCCAGAAACGGTGACTAGAGATCCTCCAGGTCAGTTAAATCCACAGCCACTTTCAAGAACATGGTGTCATCTTTAATGTAGGTGTTCTTGGCATTCTCCAAAGTAGAGTGAGGCACAAAGCGAGGACAGCCAGAGGCAATGTTCATCTCAGCATCGGGTCTTTTAAAGCTGCTGCTATTGGGGTCAGCCTTGAAGGTCTCCATAATGTGGTTCTTTTTGCCACTCTGGTCCAAAAGCATCAGGGTCACCCTCTGTCTGAATGGCCATTGCAGCAGCGAGTCAAACTCCCCTCGCATCACCACGAAGTACAGCGACAGGTGCGTGCCCTTCCCGGACCCATCGCCGTTCAGGTATGCTCTCGCGCAGAGCCGATAGCCACACCGGCTGGTGTAGAACGGCTGGCTGAAGATGGACACCGTGTGCCCGTCCAGCGCCTCCCTCTTCTTCGTCCTGTAGTCTGTCACCTTCCAGATGAGCTTTCCGTTATAGCAGGCACCTTCCAGCAGTTTAAATCGCTCTTCGTTTTTATTCAGCTGTGCTTTATGGATATTAATGTGGACATCGTGTTTGTTCGTCTCCCCTTCTAAAACAACTGCAAAGGAAAACACAGATTCTGTGGGCCTCAACGTTGTCTTTAGCATTTGCCCAAAGTGGAATTTCGTTATCTGAAGAGAACCAATAAAAGTCTGACATCCTAAAGATGAACTGAATTCAATGTCTACCAATGGACCATTTGTATTCATTGTATCCACTCAGTGAATTGCATGTTTTGGCGAGAGCAGCACCAAAAAACCTGAATGCGTCCTCTTGAACTAAATCTTGCCCAAGTGTAGAGAAGACACACGCAACATTCAGTTAGCATGGTGAGCGCCCCGGTTTTCTAACCGGCATGGTTTTAAGTAGCCGAACCGTTTTATAGTTTTCTCTACAGGCATACCTTGTGCTATTGGACTTCACTTTATTGTGCTTGGCACACAATGCGTTTTTTTTTTACAAATTAAGGTTTGTGGCAACCCCGTGTCAAGCAAGTCTATTGGCGCCATTTTTCAGCATTTGCTCACTTCGTGTTTCTGTGCCACATTTTGGTAATCCTCACCATATTTCAAACTTTGTCATTATGTTTGTTACGGTGATCTGTGATCAGTGATCTTTGATGTTACTAAGGCAACACCTTTCGCCAGCAAAAAGACTGCTACTCACTGAAGTCACAGATGATGGTTAGCATTATTTATTTATTTATTTATTTATTTATTTATTTATTAAATTTATTGGGGGTGACATTGGTTAGCAAAATTATATAGGTTTCAAGTGTACATTTTTATAATATATCACCATGTAAAGAAGGTGCCAAAAAAATGTATACACGTTTTAAGAAAGGACAAAAGTATAAAAATTGTAATACTTAATATAAACCAATAACAAAAGATGAATACAAGTCACGTTTGACTTCTGCTATTACAAGAGGTGCTCAAAGTGGTTACCATCAGTGTCCAGACACTTCTGATTATGGCGAACTACTGCTTGAGCAACGCTGACCAAAGTGTCCACTTGTATACATTTTTTTGGTACCCCCGGTATTTGACCCCCTTTTCCCTCTGGTTAGCATTTTTTAGCAACCAAGTTTTTTTTTTAATTAAGGTGTGTACATTTTTTTTCAGACATAATGTTATTACATACTTAATAGACTGCAGTGTACCGCAAGCGTAATTTTCATATGCACTGGGAAACCAAAAAAAGAAGAAGGAAATCTGTTACTTGCTTTTTTGTGAAATTCACTTTATCGCAGTGGTCTGGAACTGAACCCACAGTATCTCCGATGTATGCCTGTACTTAAAACAATGATTCCACCACATTGCTTGCTTAGCTTTCTCCTTATTTTCCACTCTCCTTAAAAACCATCATTCCCTGTTCTTGGAATGTTCTGATCCTTTTCCACCCCTGACCCCTCCCATCTCCAGCTGGTGGCTCTTCATCATTTTTGCCCGATTAGCCAGAATCTCATGCGCTTTGTTTCACAAATACCAGATTCAACTATTGTTTATCCTGGACGGCTGTGACTCTCCACTTGGCCAGGTGTTTGCTTTTTTCATGAACATATGCAGACAAACAGTCACCAAAAGAGAGATAAAAAATATTACACATACCTAATCTTTGATCATTGCTTTCTAGCAGGGTAATTTTCTGTTTCACTGTATCAATTGCTTCCACCAAAGGCCTCATATCAAATTTATTTTGTTGCTGGGTAGCCATTTGTAATAACTGACGCACTTGCGCTTCTAGCCAAGCAGACTTGTCAACGTGACTGGTAAGAACCTTTCAGTACAAAATGGATATTAATATCTTAGTAAATTAATATCTTAGCAGTTCATTGAGATTAAAATTTTCAACTCAAACATTTCACATTTAATTAATGAATTAATGAAATGAAACTACATAGCCCAGAATAGAAAATTCAATGAGGATTGCAGAGATTAACCACCTACATCTTCCTCCTCTTCCTCTTCTTCCTCTTTTTCCTCCTCCTCCTCCTCCTCCTCCCTCTCCCTCTCCCCATCCCAGCTGCTGTTCCAAATCTTTGGACTTTTCTTCATCTGATTTTTACTCATCCCTCAATTTCTCTTCACTCGTTTCTCTAATCTATCTTTATATCTCTGTGCTCATGTCAGCTCTCCTGTTGCCTTATCACTTCCTTCTCTTCTTAGAAGCGATTCTCCTGATTCACTTTTGCTCTGCTAGAAGGCAGAGAATAAGCTAGGAGGCAGCCCACCTGTTCTGGCCTGGTGCACTACAGGTGGTACAGAAGTGCCCTGGGTGAGGCCGGAACTTTCGACTGCTCTTTAGATGGAAGAGATGAAACAAAACCACAGCTATAGCTTTCCTACTCTCTAGCCCTTGCTGCCTTAACTCTGACTGCTCAGTGTGCTAGAAAAAGATCAGAATTGAGACAGTAACCTATGATGTTTTTCCTTTCTCCTAGACACTCTCACATGTGCGTACAGACACATACATACACACACACTCTCACACTCACACACATACACGGTGTGCTGACAAAGTATGGGAACTATATGGCCTGTATTTTCTGGGATAATTCAAATTTCAAAAATATTTCCCATACAACATGTCAAGGAATCTTTTTCACTGTAATTTTATAACTACAATAAAGATATTATTCATTAGGAATTTATGGCTTTTAACATTCATGGTTTACAAAGTAATTTTTGCTCTCTTTTGTTGATGTTTAAAACATTTTCTTCCCAAAGGAATTAATAGTTTCACTCTGTTGGCTACAAAATTCCGGACTATAAATGCTCTCAATGAATCTGAAATCAAGTGACTAATATTGGCCCAACATTAATTAAAACCCTAACTGCCGTAAATTATATAAAATTATTGTATCAATGTTAAATTTACTGACATTGCTAAAGATACTGGGACTATGTAAAAGAAGATCTTTATTCTTATGAAATACACACTGAAGTATGTAGGGGTAAAGGGCCATAGTATATGCAGCTTATTCTCATGTGGTTCCGAAAGGACAGAGGGGAAGGGGGTGGGGAGAGAGAGAATGAAGGTGAATGATGAAGCCAACAGGACAGAATATTGACAATTGGTGAGTCTAGGTGGAGAATATACAGGTGGTTTTTGCACTATCTTATTCTTGTAGTTTTTCTGAGCTTTTGAAATTATTTAAATTTAAAACATTATAAGAAAAACCCTCCCTGCCAATTGAAGGCTAAGCCTTGGTGATAAGTAGAAAGGCCATTTCTCACCTGGATGTTTGAGAGGAAGCTTCCGTTTTTGCCAAACAGCTGTGCAAACTGCTTGAACTCCTTTTCGAATTTCTTTACAGTTTCTGCTAGTTGCTGGATTTTACTTTCTTTCTGCTCCAGGCTCTTATATAAATCAGAAATCTAATAACAGGAATGTAGCTGAGGTCATTTAAATGCATGCATACAAATTAAAATAAATGCGGTTCTAGGAGAATATTGCAGGTAAGATATGGTGCTGAAAAATGTATACACATTTTAAGAAAGGAAAACTAGTAAAATTGTAATATTCAATATATACTGATAACAAAAGATGAATGCAAGTCACGTTTGATTCCTGCAATTACAAGAGGTGCTCAAAGTGGTTACCATCAGCGTCCAGACACTTCTGATTATGGCGAACTACTGCTTGAGCAACGCTGACCAAAGTGTCCGCTTGTACATATTTTCTTGGCACTCCAGGTATATATATATAGAGAGAGGGAGGGTGCCAAAAAATGTATACACACTTTAAGAAAGGAAAAAACTGTATCAAAGTGGTTACCATCAGCATCTAGACACTTCTATTATGGTGAACTACTGCTTGAGCATAGATAACATCTCTTAAAATGTGTGTACATTTTTGGCACCCCCAAAAAACTATATTATATAGTTTTCTAGGAGATATATGTGTGTGTGTGTGTGTGTATATATATATATATATATATATATATATATATATATATATATATATATATATATATATATATATATACATACACATATATGAGTATATATGGGAATTTATAGGAATATATAGGAATTTACCAGTAGATTCCTATATAATTCTAGGAAAATATTTGCAGGTGCTTTGAAAGAAACTGACCCACAGATTCTCATGAATCTTTTCTCTACCTAACCCACTATGATGGTTCATCTAATGACAGTGACATCACTTGACTGAATTTACTGAACTGGTTGTCTTCATTCACTCAGTATATACTTACTAAAAGTCACTAGTCACCATACCACACTAGATGTTATGGCCACAGTATCAATAGTAATAGCTGAAATCTGCTGAATGTCTATCATACCCTTATACTCATTAGCTCTTTTATCCGCAAAGAACCCTATGAGTTGGGTTATGACTATTGGTCCCATTTTACAGATGATGACACAGAGGCAGAGAGTTTATGTAATCTGCCCGGCACACAGCTAGCGAGTGGTAGGCAAAACGTGGTACCCGCTCAGAATTTGTAACCTATGGGAAAGAAATAACCAAAAACCTAAGCGTGACCCTAGACAACTCTTCTCTCATCCTCATAGCCACTCAATCAGCAATACTTGCCAACTTTAACACACAAGACAAAACAACATCCATTTCTCATTTCCTCTCACCTTGTTTCAGCACTAACTTCAGCCTTCATCACTTCTCACCTGGACTGCTACAACAGCTTCCTAACTGGTCCTACACACACGTGTTGGAAGGGAGGTCTATGGGAGCTGGGCCTGGCATGGACCCTACAGGCCACTGTAACCCCAGCAACTGGCCTAGCTCCTGGCGCCAGTAGGAGCTTGCTAAATATTTGTTAAATGAATGCATGAATGCATGTTCTCCCTCTTTTTAGTCTTGTTTTCCTCCAATGCATACTCCATGCATTGTCCACAATAATATGCAGAGATAGATCTGGTCTTGCCCCGCGCGCCCGTCCCTTTAACCATCTCTAGTGGTTACATACAGGGCCCTACACGCTCTGCCCCAGGCTACCTTTTCACTCTCAAGCCCATTCAGGTGTCGTGTGCACCCTGCCCAGCAAGAGTGCACAACTTCTATTTCCCACCAGGCCTTTCCCTCTCAGACACTTCCTCCTTCATCAAGAAAGCACTGCTTTCCAAGCCTCCACTCAAAGGGTACATTCTCTCAGGATTATTACTAGGACCACTTACCCAGGCTACCTCTTAAATTCCATGACACCTGACTATACTCGAGTGTATAACATACCCTTATTACTCTATTGGTGTGTGTTTTTGGGGGGGCGGGGGTTATTTTCATCTTTTTTTTCCCTCCAGTAAATTGTCAAGGCAATATCTCACTTATTTCTTTATTCCCAAAGTCTTGCACAGTTCCTGGCACACAGAGGGCATCTGCTACATATTTTATAAACGAAGGCACAAATGGCGGCAACAACCATCTGATCTCTGACCCCAGAATCCTCTATGAAGACCCTGAGAGCTGACTTCTACCTACGCACCAGACATCTCCCTGCACAAAAGCAAATCTCCCCTCCTCACCTTCACCTCTAACCTGCTCCGGTCCTTGTAGCGCCCCATCTCAGTTAACATTACCATGTTCCCTGACTTCTGAGCTCACAGCCATTCCAACCCCTGAGTGGTTCCCACTGTCCTGTCTCCCACTGACACAGCCTTGGCTGACCATGACCATCACTATCACCTCCTCCAGCATCTTGCTTCCAACCTAATATTGAAAGCTCATGTGCCAGGCACTGTGCTAAGGGCTTAAATATTATGTCATTTAACCCTCACCATCACCCCATTTACAAATGAAGAAACTGGGGAGAGAGAGGGTAAGTAGCTTGCCCATACTCATAGGACTGTGTGTGCAGCTCATCCTCGGAGCCAGGCATTCTGATACCAGAGCCCTCACTCGTCAACTGCCAAGCTCTACACGACATTGTCTCGTCTTTTGCAGCATCCTTCTGCCTGGTCGCTCTGTCCTCATTCTCTTCTCTCCATCTATCCATCTTCCATGCTACTGCCAGCTGTCTTACTTTTTAAAACCAAACAAACAATTAGCTGGCCAAGTAGTTTCCAATGTAAAAGTCCCTATTAGCTCCCTAGTACTGACAAACATTAGTTCAGACTTTTGGCCCTTAAATCCTTTCTGAAACAAGGCAGAATATGAATAAATAAAAGAAAAATGAATGCAGTGTTCAAAACGTCTTAGCTTACATGGAAAGCTATTGCAATCTGAATCTAACAGACCATTCCTGTTTTACCCTGAGCCGTCTCTCCATCCCATTGGATTCAGGAAATCTCCATCCAATGGGATTCAGGAAATACCACTTCCCTGAACCATCAGCCTCCCTTATGCCTCCCGCCTTAACTTTTCCCTTTTAGAAAGCCCTCTTTCCACAACATGTTAACTGACAGACCTCCTCTTCCTTCAAGACGTATCTCAGATGTCCTTCCCCATTTCCCTTGGAGTAAACTGATGTAGCCTCTGTACCCAGACAGGGGCATCCTCACAGCATGTCCTGTGAGACACAGCCACTTAACTATTTCCGTTTTTGTGAGCTGTCCCTAGCAACTAGCATTGTATCTGACATATGGGAGGTATTTGTTGAATGAATGGGTGGGTGAATGAGGCAACTGATAGAGAAAGAAGTTGGGAATGGTTACTAGGCCGCATGCCTTCTACCAAAGTTACAGTTTCATCAGCCTTTCTAACTTTCTCCAGTATCTGACCCTGGAACTCACACACCTACGTGAATCTGGAATCAGACATCATAAAATCATCGGCAGTAGCCAGTTCAGCTCCCTCTCTGCAGATGGATGGTTTTCTTCTCTACATGGGCTTGAAAAGTCTGATCCCCTGAGATGTTCTAACAAAATCATTAACTTTTATAATAATTATGCAACAGAATCAGCATTTATTGAGGTCCACTATGAATATTCCAGGGACTACGGCAGGCATTTGCACACATACTTTCACTTAATAATAGCAACTCGGTGAAATATGTATGTAGGCATTTATCCGGTTACAAAGCTTCTCAAAGGCAGGAGTTATGACTCTCTACAAAATATATAAAACCTAGAGTGCCTAGAACAGATTGTCAACTGTTGTTTCATGGTAATACTGATTTCATTAAAAAACACTGAACACCTACGAGGTACCTAATAGCTACCAGGTATTATTAACCAAAAGGGCTGTAGAGAGGCAGTGTGGCATGTCACAGAGAGCGTGTGACTGCGAATCAGGGGACATTGGTTTGAGATTGAATTCTGCCACTTATGAGTCACAAACACATCAAACTGTATTTGAGCTTAGTTACTTCCTCTGTTCAATGAGGGCAATGGACTCAAAGATCTCAAAGGCACATTCCACTTCAAATGTCCTGCTATCCTATGAGTCTACTGGGCCACTTAGTAGAAAAACATCTACCACCAGTCAACTTACACTGAAACGGAGACTGTAAGAATGCCAATAATTGCAAATCTCAGCAATCCTGCTGCCTCCCTTTATATCCAAACCTGATATTTATTTACCTGTTCTTCTAATTGGAAGTTCTTTTCTAAAACAAGAAGCATGTGGTCCCGTAAGGCGGCATGCTCATGCTGCTGCAGCTTCTCCCGTTTGTCCTTCAATATGAAGAGAAAAATAAGACAGGTTGTTGAAAGGCTCCCAAAACAAGGGTGGTATGCTCTGCTAAAGCAGAACTTTAACAACGTTGCTTACTTGACTCAAGGTGGGTTGCAGGAAGAATGGTCCCTCCTCCAGCTTCAGGACAGTTCCCACGAAACAATTTTAAACTTACAGAGACAGAGAATCAGACCACTATCAAAATTCCCAATGCTGAGTTCCTTCCTGACACTGGGACTATCAGACTGTGGTTTAAGTGTAGATATTGTCATCTCACAGTTACTCGCATATAAAACCTATCTCCTTAGTGGGTTACCTCCAGGTCAGTTTTAGGCTTACGTTAGTTCTCCCTCCTACCAAGCACATTTCTATGCTGTCTTCTATCACTGTCCTGCTATCACAGGCCGAAGGTAGGCAACTTAATTGTGATTTCGGCCCATGCAAATTTGCTGCCCTCAAAATCAAATAATACATTTGCAATAATAATCACAAAGTGCCTATATGACTAATAAAGGAAATGTGAGGGGTTCTGGGTGATCCATGGATTTTAAGCAAACATTCATCATCAATTTCCCTTCTGTTTAGGGTTGGCCCCTCGCCCAGAGAACTCTCATCCCCGGCTCTGGAACTGAGGTAAGTTCTAGAATACAATCCAATTGAACATTTGCGCCTAACTCTAAAGAAAATTCCTTTCAAAGCTGGAAAGCACTTCTGTATTTCATGCACTAGAGAGGTAAACCCTGTCGTTTTTACAATGAAGACAATCACTGGTTTGGTATGTGACAAATTTATGGACTCTTCATTGATTCTTTTTAAAGGCTTCTCGTAATATATATATTTTTTCAAATAGATTTTTAAAATAAGAGGAATATATGCTTATGTAGATACAGAATGAAAGATGATGCAGAATGAAAACTACAGCATTCTCTGCATCACCACACAATTCCCTACTCTCACCCACCAGTCAGTGAGGATACATACACATTTTAATACAAAGAGAGCATATTATATTTAATTAAAAAGTATACACCTTATTCTTTTTATCAGATGCAAGTATCCCAAAATATGAATATATATAAGTACGTAGGCAGCACTTTTAATGAAGGACTTATAAGTTGTTTTTAGTTGTTTTGTGGTTTTTTTTGCTATATAAACATCTGTGTGTGTGTGTGTGTGTGTGTGTGTGTGTATGTGTAATCACTGCCCACTTATGAAAGGATATCTGTGGGATAAATTCCTAGCAGAAGGATAAGGTCAATGTGTGGGTTCACTTTTTATTTTCATAGTTATAACCAAACTGCCCTCAAAAAAGTTGGCTATTATAAATTGTTTTAGTCTTTGTTAATTTGATGGTGCAAATTATATTTCTTGTTATAATTTATGTTTAATTAGGTGTAAGATAAGAATTCTTTGTATATTAAAAAAGTAGGCTCTTTTTTGCATGGTCATATGTTGTAAATATACCTCCAGTTTGTGGTTTGCATTTGACTTTATTTATGGTAATTTTAAAAAATCAATAGAAGTTTTAAATATTTATGGTTAAACTTATCAGAATTATGGCTTCTGGTTTTGTGTTAATCATCTATGAAAGTCTTCTTTATTTCAAGAATCAAAAGAAAATTCACTCATTTTATTCTTCTAGTATTTTTATGATTTTTAAAATAAACTTTATTTTGGAGTAATTTTAGATTTACAGAAAATGTGAAACAATACAGAGCATGATATATTTTAATGGTTAAAACTTTGATGCATTTGGAATCTGTTAAAAAGACTGATGTAGGAATCAAACGTTATTTTTGTTCTTTTTAAATTTATGTTATATAATATTCTGAATAATACTTTTAAAGGTATTTAACAGATAACAAAATATGTTTTAAAACATGATTTTAAGTCAATTTGTTTCAAAATCCTTGGGGACAGACAGGGGTTACCATAAAACCAAGATTTGTCATCATTGGAAAAGTGACTCCAGGAGATCCCCAAACCTGGCAGAGGCAGAAATTATCCCTGTGGTGGTTAATTTTATGTATTAACTTGGCTAGGCTATGGTGCCCAGTTGTTTGGCCAAAATTTGTCTAGATGTTGCTATGAAGGGATTTTGTAGATGTGATTAACATTTAAAGCAGTTGACTCTAAGGAAAACAGGTTAGCCTCCATAATGGGGGTTAGGGGGAGTGCATCCAACCAGCTGAAGGCCTTAAGAGCAAAGATTGAAGTTTACTGGAGAAGAAGCACTTCTCCTCAAGATTACAACAGTTGAACTATAGCCTGAGTATCCAGACTTCTCGCTTGCGCTACAAATTTCAGATTTGCCAGCCCCACAATCACTTATGCAAATTACTTTAAAATCTCTCTCTCCCTTTTTCTCTTTCTCTCGCTCTCTCTCCTTCTCATTATTTATATTTATATTATTTATATTTTTCATATTCGTATTCATGTTCATATATGTTCTATGTCTCCTATTGGTTCTGTTTCTCTGGAGAACCCTGATGAATACAATTGCCAGTCTTAAAATTCTCATAAGTGAATGTCCTTTTGTATCCTGTATGGAATCCAAGAGTGTAAGGAATTCGCTCAGTGAATTATATAGAATGCAGAGGCAGAAACAAAAAGCACTCCATACCTTTACAGTACAGCCATAGAGCTTAAAAGGACAGTCTTGCTCCACTTCAGGACACACGGCGAGGTGTTCATCCACCTACGAAATACACAGCCTCAGGCTCCAGAAATTCATCACTGATTCTCCAAATGCCTGGTATAACCGCAGCAAGCAGGCAGCCCAGGGTGGCTTGGGAAGAAGGGCGGGAATAGGAGAAGGAAAAAGCCATGCTAAGGCCTGGTGGAGAGAATGCTAAGGTGAAAACTGAGAATTCTTGGGGAAAAGGGAAGGGAAGACAGAGACATGGTTATCGTGGGTGTCATTTAAGTCTTGGGCCTTGGCCAATGCAATCCTATCAAATCATCATGATTACTAAAAGTTTACCTTACATAAAACCTACTGAGAGCATTATTTACACTTACCTCAGTTCTTGGAATAAGCCGCGAACACTTGTTGGGACAAGATACTGGGTACTCGGGACACAAGTTTTCCTCATGATTCTGAAACAGAGAAAGTGTATTGAAACAAAGCCGCCCCTTGCTTTCAAGGGTTCCCTTTTATGGCCTCAGAGTGTTTATACACATAGCTCTTTGGGGATCGATGTTATACAGCTTACTCTCTATAGGAAGGTATGGCCCAGTTCCAGAAAGGATTATACATGGCTACTTTCTTGGTATAAATGAATTCAATTCAGTTTTCTAATTATTCTAAAAGGTCAGACGGCACAGGGCTCACAGTGGGGCACGCTGTGGGAGTCATGGCACATGTGGAAGGTACCCCATGCTCTCTTTTTATGCCCACACACTGCCGCTCCAGTTAGATCGCAGCATCCTGAGGACAGACAGCATTGTCACTAATGTATGACTCAGCACTAGCATAATTCCTTGCACACTCACACTCAGCAGATGCTTGAACAATATTTTTGCCAATGATGAATAAATAGAATCCCACCAACAAGAAGGCTTTTAGTTTTTTACAGAACCCTCAGATAAAATTATTTCTTAGACCTATTTCTGTGCAATAATAAACCCCAAAATGTGGTTCTGGTATCCCATCTGATTCCCTGTGACCAGTCAGGCAGAATTTAGCCCCATAAAGACTGTTCTCTTTTTACCTGTAGATTGATTACTACCACATCCTTTTTGCAATAAAGGCATTTTTCCTCTCGAAACTGGCAGTTTGCGCTCACATGCTCTTTCAGATCTTTCCGAAGAACTACTTCCCGACAGTTCTCATTAGAACACTGCACAGCTTGAAATAAGCACTGCTGAAGGTGGTCCTGCAATAGATGACAAGAGGCCAGGGGGACGTTGACAAGGGCAGCGGGAGGAGAGGCGGCTGGAAGACCTAGTGAGGGAGGGAGGGAGTGAGGACGGAGGGCGGGGAGGGCAGCCTCTGCCTGCAGGCTCAGTGGAGGCCGCTCCTGCCTCTGCTGAGGACAGCGCCTCCCCCCCTCCCCCCCCCCCCCCATAGAGAGAGCTGTCTGGACCTGGGATGGAGGCTGTGAAAGCCAGCCTTGCTTGGTGGGAGTTAGGACGACAGGGGAGAATGGGTGAAGAAGGAAGTATGCTGAGTTTCTTTCAGATTATCTAGGAACATGCTCGTGTTCTCAGGTTGGTTCTTGAATATTTTCCTTAGGCTTGCCAATTAATTTACCAGGGCTTCAAGGATCTTTGTTATTTCCTTTGTGAGCTCTCCATTCTCCTCCCCAGCACCAAGTACTAATCTCTGCATAGCAGATGGTAAAAGCCAGACAGAGGGAAAAGAGGGAAGAGAAGGGCCTATCCTAAGTCAGTGAAGGAAGGGAAAGGATAAACGGAAGAAAAGGGGTCGAGAGGAAGCTTTTCCAGAAGTAGGGAGAGAAATGATAGGATCACAGGCCCAAGAGAAGCCGGGAATGATCAGTCTTGTAAAGTCAGGACATGTTTTTAACCAGATTATTAGCGAGGAATGATATGGACAGCGTTCATTCCAGTGGGCTTCACATTAGAGATTTATAAAAGCAAGCACAGCTTAATAAAATGTTTGGATTAATGCAAGTTGCTGTGATGCTGACAAGTTAGCAAAATCCTACTGAGCATGTCTCCCTGTAAAAGCCTTTAAAACAGAATTAACAAGCTATGGCCCTTGGGCCAAACCTGGCCTGCGACTGGTTTTAGTCAATACAGTTGTATTGGTGAACAGCCACACGCCTATCTATTCACATACGGCCTATGGCTGCTTTCCCTCCACAATGGGGAAGTTGAGTAGTTGTGACAGCAACTGTATGGCCCGCAAAGCCTAAAATATTTACTATCTGGCTCTTGATAGCAAGTTTGCTGACCCCTTCTCTGAAGGAAAAAAGAGCAAACGGTTTTTCTACAGGAGATACATAAATAGTATAGCTATTTTCCTTTGCCTCTGCTAGTAAGAAACACATGGTGATAACAATTGAAAGCCACATCTTATCCAAAAATTTACTGATGTTTCCCCTCCACTCTCAGCAAAACAGTCAGCATTCATCAAGCCTCTGCTATCTGGGAGCTTCTATACCTCATCATGCTGGACTGGGAGAACAGGGAATGCAGGGACACACACACACACACACACACACACACACACACGCACACACACACACACACACAAGAAAGAGGCGAAAAGAAACCAGCCACTGTCCTCTAGACGCTGATGATTTGGCCTTTAAACTACTCAGCGGTCTATTTGAGCCCCATTTCCTTTTCAGGCTTAGTGAGAACACAACAAAGTGGGAAAAGAGGGCCTGCTCTAGGATTTGACTTTCAAACACAAAAAAAGTTCCGTGAACCTCCAAAGAACTCCCTGGATTAACAAGGAAATCATTTACACATTTATAAGCTCAGTGCCTAGGGGGTTTGGAGGCGTGATGGAGAAAAGACTGAATCACCTGAAATACTTTCCAAAATGTGTGGGTGGGAGGGGAAAATCTCAGCAGCTGCCAAGCAATTCCCAGGAAGCTTGAGATGCCTGAGTCTTACTCATTCATAGTGTGATCAAATCTGATATGGGCCTGCCATGACACAGCCACATTTCCAGCTTAGAATTCAAGGAGCTTCCCCAGCTGGATGGAAGAGCTATGTAGGACAGTTCACTCGAGAGGAAGTCAACTCCCCTGCACCTTACTTGTTTGCATCTCGTACCAAAACTTCCCCTTTAAACTCTATGCTATCTCTGTTCTGATCTGTTACCTACCTGCCTTAGACCATAAACGCTAGGTACCCAAGGCCCACAGGTGCTGGGAAACACCCATCTCAGCACTTGCAAATGCTTTTGGGCAGTCATACCCTGGCTCCCACCCTAGGGACCCGAAATCCTTCACAGGTCCCCCAAAATGACATGTCCTTGCTTGAGAGTTCCTTTTGCCCAGCATGCCTCACATTTTCGCTTTTGGATCAATGTCCTTCACCCATAATTTAAAGTCTAGTACAAATGGCATGTCCTCCACGCGTTCCACGCACAATGAACCTTTTCCCTCACGTCTTAGCCCTTGGCATGCTATGCTAGTAAAATTACTAGACAGGAATTCTCTGAGGGCAACCCAATGAACCCCCTACCCCACCCTGCTTAGCTCAGACACTGTCACAAAAAGCTGTTCAAGACACATCACTGGAAAAATGGCAAGGACAAATATTGTTCGTGAGTCATACCAACCTGGAATCGTCCCAGAATAATCTTGACATTACATCCAGGAGCATTTTTGCAAAATACATATAAATTGAGGACTTCCCTTTTGCAGCAATTGTCTTTAAACACCTAAAAGATAAATACGATAGGTCTCTCACACTCCAAAGCTTTAGAGCAACATGAATGAAGTTATTATTAATTTGGTCTTCAGATACATCTCAATAGCTGGGTGGCAACTTCCAGACAGTGGTTGGAATGGAAATACCACATTCACCACCGTAAAAGAAAAAGCTGTCTCAGATACATATTTCTGACAGGTCCCCAAACATACAAGCCAGGTAGTAATTTCATGCCCAGCACTGTATGCTGCTATGCTAGGAGAATTTTGTGGTGTACCTGACCCCACGTGCTCAAAGGTCAGAAGGTGGGGCTGTGGCTGAGGGTGATATTTTCCGCTTCCCGTCCCAGCAGAAAGGTTTGTATTAGTCATCAGGGAGTGTCACTGAAGCTGTGCTGACTTGCTATTTCAGCACACACCAGGGGTTGGCAAACTTTCTTCATAAAGGGTCAGATAGTAAATATTTTTGTCTTTGCAAACCACATGGCAATGGTCTCTGTTGCAACAATTCAGCTCTGCCATTCACAATACGTGAATGAATGGGCATGGCTGCATTCCAATAAAACGTTATTTATGGACACTGAAGTGAGAATTTCATATAATTTTCACGTGTCAGAAAACATCATTCTTATTTTGATTTTTCAAATTTTTATTTTGAAATGATTTAAGACTAAGGGCAAGTCACAAAAATAATACAGAGTTCCTGTGTACCCGTCTTTTGATTTTTTTTATATGATTTAAATATAAAAAACATTCTTAGCTCATAGGTCATACAAAAACAGGTGGCAGGCTGGATTTGTCCCAACAAATCCCATGCTGTAGTGGGCCAATCCCTGGTCTAGCGGGTGAGGCAGACAGAAGGACAGCACTGTCCTCTGCTAAGCATTGACAATTCGCATCATAAGAGGGACAGAAGGAGCGTGTACATCAGACAGGTGCTCGGGGAGCTTCCTGGAGGAGGTGACACTTGAATGTCCTCTACTGGAATTTTAAAGGAAGAAAACTGAGCTTAAAAGGAAGTTTCAAGGGAGAAAAATCTTCATGACTGTGGGTTAGATAAAGGTCTCTTAGATACAACACTTAAAAGAACAAGCAACTAAACACACAAAAGATAAATAAGACTTCATCAAAATGAAAAACTTTTGTGCTTCAAAGGATACCATCAAGAAAGTGAAAAGACAACCTAGCGAATGGGAGAAAAATATTTGCAAATCATATATTTGATAAGTGACTGGTATCCAGAATACATAAAGCACTCAACAACAAGACAAATAATCCACTTAAAAATAGGCAAAGGACTTGAAAAAGCATTTTTACAAAGAAGATATTACAAATGGCCAAGCGCATGAAAAGACACTCAGTACCACTAATCATCAGAGAAAAGCAAATCCAAACCACAAGTTACCTCTTAATACCCACTGGAAAGGCTATAATAAAAAAGATCAATAACAAATTTTGGCAAGGATCTGGAGAAATTAGAACTCTCATACATTGCTAGTAGGAATGTAAAATGATGCAGCTGCTTTGAAAGATACTCTGGCAGTTCCTCAGAACGTTAAACATAGTTACCATATGACCCAGTAATTCTACTCCTAGGTGTATACTCAAGAAACATGTCTACTTTAAAGGTAAAGTTCATGGCATATGAATTATATCTCAATAAGGCTATTATTAGACACAATATACACGTGAAATCTATGTAATTTTACTAACAATTATCACCCCAATAAATTAAAAAAAAAAAAGCTAAAAAAAAAAAAAAAAGACACAATAATAATGAAAGGAAGTTCTAGAGATTAACCAGATAAAAAAGTGAATTCCAGGAAACAGGATGTTTCATTTCTCCAAGGCACTCAATGTAACTGGAACCTGTATAAGATGGTAAGGAAGAATCAGAAGAAACTTGGGGACAGGGTGGGGATTCAATAAAGACCAGAACAAGACTGTCAAACAGTGGTAGGAGTGGGGTCTGACTTGACCCCTCAGCAGAGGAATATGGATCCCAAGGAAGGCTCCCCTCCGACTCTCCTGCTCCAACCTCAATGTCCAATCAGGACACTGGCTTCTCTATCACCTAGAGAGCTGCTAAACCAAAGCAGTGGTTTTCTTACCTCCTGAGATTTGATAATCTCCTTATCTACAGGACAGAGTGGCACTGCATTTAATTCTCTGGAGAGAAAAATAAAAATAGAGCCAGAATTAAGACTTGACCTCAATAGCTCTTCCAAGAGCAGCCCCAGCACTCCAGCCATGCTCAACCCGTGGAAGTTCCCCCTGAGCAGGTCGGGCCTGTCTTTGCTCTTGCTGTTCCCTCCTCCCAGAAGGGCCCCACCCCTGCTTCCCAATTTCAGCACCTCTCCAGTCTGCCTGAAAAACTCCCATTCATCCCCCAGGATGCGAGTCAGTCAATTAGTGGGTCCCCCAGACAGAGTTAAATGCCCTCTACCAGTGCTCCCACGGCAGTCTTCTGCTTATCACACTGTACCCCAACCTGTCTCCTTCACAAGACTGGAACATTCTAGAAGGCAGAGACTGGGTCCTGTTCCACACTGAATCTCTAGCTCTTCACTTCTGGACACTAGAGCTTATTTTAGCAAGGTGCCTGGAACACACAGGTGCTGCATGAACAAATCCATGCAAGAAGGAGAATGTGCCTTAATAACCCCCTTTCCAAGTGTGGCAAGGTACAGCTTCCTCACTGCCCCAAATGCCTGCGTTCTTCCCTCCATATAGCATGACCCAGGTTTTATAGCTGCCTGGGAATGCACAGCAAGCATGGCAGCGAAATCTCTTCTCCACGCGACACCATCTCTGCCTTAAGGCAAAGACAGGTCAGGGCAACTACAGCAAAGACCCTCGGGAGACATGGGTCCTTCCCAAAACGGCCTATGCTTCTAGGTTTGCCCTCACATGCAAGACAGGTGTGGTCAGAATTTTAAGAGAAGGTGAACATCAGTAAGGGAGAGCCAAAAAATGAAGTTTACTCCACAAACTCTCACAGAAGGGCCCGGGAGAGCCCCTCCTCATATTCGTGGTTCTGTGGCCAACCACAACAATTCCAAAACCGCGATTACAGCTGAGTGGCCATAAATGACATTTAGATCTCAGGACACCCCCTTCTGGTGCTGGCTGGTCTGCTGTGGCCAGAGCTGCAGGCCCTACCCACTCACCTGAGGGACAGGATGCAGTGATGGCAGAAGCGGTGCCCACAGCCTGTCTGGTGGGGGTTGTGAAGCACTGAACGACAGAAGGCACATCTGTAGCGCTCTTCCAATTGCTCCACAAACCGGTACTCTGTGTCGGGCTCAAAGTCCAAGGAAATGGAATTGCCGGAATTCTGGCGGATGAAACCACAGGGAATGCCTCCTTGTTCCTCAGAATAAGCCATTCTGGAGGGTTAAGAGAACAGAAGGAAAAGTAAGTACCCAGACCAAAACCATGACAGCCAGTGATCGGGTGTATTAAGTAATGGATATCACCCATGGGGTCATTCTGTTAGAACCTATAACAACAGGACCAATCTCCTGCCACTGGAGGGTTCCTGCAGCAGGAGACGTCTGGGGTGTTCAGGTGGGGCTGGACCAAATGACGTCTAGCAAGATGCCATGACACTTCAGTCCTTTGTCCATCAACCTTTTCACAGGATGCTAAATTATCCTGTCAGTGTGGCCACGTGCTTGGACAAAATATAGCCAGGTGTTAACTACATTCTAGGCAAACTCTTGTTACGTCTTTTCTTCTGTTCAGTTAAGAGAATTGAAACAAATGTTTTGTTAACATTTTTCAGAAGTAAGAACCTTGCACACCAATACATTTCTTGCAGTATATTGTAACTCCTCACTTAACATTGTTGATAGGTTCTTGGAACTCTGGTGAAATGATGTATAACAAAACCAATTCTACCACATGCTGATTGATAGATAAAACAAGAGCTAAGTTCCTACAGCAGCTCATCAACATTATAACAAAATGACATTGAAGGAAAGTTATGTGAGGAGCTTGCTGTATATAAAGCACCACCAACAACCCACATCATTTATTACCTGAACTAAATAAGAGACCATTAAATGTTTTCCCCTCCAATCCATTCTCGACACAATAGCTACGGTAATATTTTCAAAACGCAAGTATGATTGACGTTTACCTTCCCTCCTCATTCAGTGGTTTCCCAGGGCTTGTAGGGAAAAATCCATACTGCTGAGCAGGCTATTAGACTGCATGCATCCTCTCCACCCAGTGGTATCCTGGACCTCTCCACCGCCCCCTTGCTTTCTGCATTCCAGCCATGCAGGCTTTCTTTTAGTTCTTGTAAAACATCATGCTGTCTCCTGCCACAGGACCTTTGCATAAGCTGTTGCCGCTGTCTAGATTGCTTCCCCTCTCCTCTTCCAGTTCCCTTCACTTAGTTAACTGACGTTCATGCTTCAAATTTCATTTCAAGCTTCAAACCCTCAGGTAAGCTTGCTCATCTGTCTCTGGTCTAACAGCAGGAGGCCCACTCACCAGTCTGGAGAATTTGCATAGCCTCCAGGGAGTGGCTGGGGATAAGGGTGGTTGGGGGAAGGGAGTTTCACTGTATAATCCTTTTGAATTTTTGAACATGAATGCATTACCTATTCAAAAATAAATACAGAAAAAGAAAAACTAAACACCCACTGTTATATCCATCATAGAACCAGGTTCCTTTCCTTCAGAGCAATACTTGATTTGAAATTTGACATGTGTTTGTGTGATTATTTGATTTATATCTGTGTCCCTTAATGACACACAGATTGCATCTGGTCTTGCTCATTGTTGCATCTCCAGTCCTTAGCACTGAGCCAGGCATGGAGAACACTAAGCTATTTGTTGAACTGATGTTACTAAATGCACTTTTTGAAAAATGCTCAACAGAGCAGCTGTAAGGAGTATTGGCTTCTAACATAGGGATTCTTAACCTTTTTTGAGCAAGGACCTCCCCCTGCCTTTGAAAATCTGATGAAAACTCTAGACCTTCTCCCTGTAAAATAGCACACACGTCTGGACTTTTAAGGACCCTCTGAACCCACCAGTGGTTCCCAGGTTAACAACAACCCTGCCTCCCCAGCAGGAATTCTGTTACTTTTGACACAGTGTCAGAAGTGGTGCCTGGGGAAATGTCTGGCAAATGGTTAATGGGTGGGAGGCCATCTGGGGCAGTCCCTGGGGGTGACGTGCTTCCACATGGCTGGGGAGCAGGAAGGCTTGGCCTGGGGCTTGAGTGCTTTGACTTGCTCTTGGAATTCCCTCACGATTCTCCTGCAGCTGGTGAGGTCCACTGGGCCTGGGAGCAGCTGTGCACCCTGACCCTTCAACTCTCAGCTTTCCTCAAGTCAGCTGCTAGGCTCTCTCACTGCGGGAGTAGTCTGAGTTTGGTGGGGTGGCCTGGGTGAAGGGAGCAGAGAAAGGAAATGGCCTCTTTCAGCAAATATATCTTTCTCTCTGGAGGCATCCAAGAGACCAAGGGATTCTTTTTTTTTTGTTGTTCTGGGGTTTGAGATCAAAGGCCCACCTTTTCTTCTCTGCATTCGTTTCCTGCAGAACTTCAAGGGTGGTAGGTGAGATGTACAGATGTGAATTGTTCCCCTTTTAACATGGTTTACTCTTAAGAGCTAACGAGCTTTAGTTATGAAGATGAAAAGGTATGGCACTTGAGTTACATATACAACCCTAATAAGCAAGACTTTTTCTCAGAGAAGACCAATTCCAGACTGCCCTGCTCTGTCCTGTGTTTTCCAGTCCCAGGGAGGCTGACAATTCATGTCCTATGCCTCTCTAGGATTCTCTCCTGAGACCAGGCTCATGTCTGCGTCATATGGCATCTGAATTTGGACTCAGGGATGTACCCTAAAGCAACAGGCTGGTTGAGCCCCCAGAACAGTAGGACGTACAAAACTTAGTTCAGATTCCCCTCCACTCACATGCTATCCTCTTTCCTAGCACAAGACATTTAATGCACTCATCTGTGTGGCTGTCCATCTTTCCCTTCAATACCAGTTCTCAAACTTTTTGGTCTCAGGGCCCCACCTTTAGACTCTTAAAAATTGAGGATCCAAAGACCCAGAATAGCCAACACACTATTGAAGGAGTAGAACAAAATTGGAAGATTGATTCTACCCGACTTTGAGAGCTACTATACAGCTATAATAATCAAGGCATTACATGTGGTATTGGTGAAAGAACAGACAAGTAGATTAATGGAACAGGATAGAGAGACCAGAAATAGGCCCACATAAAGGATCTTTGACAAAGGAGCAAAGGCAATACAATTCTATTGTGTTTTCACAAATGGTGCTGGAACAACTGTGAATCCACATGCCAAAAAAAAAAAAAAAAAAGAATCTAGACACAGACTTTACACCCTTCACAAAGATGAACTCAGAATGAATCATAGACCTAAATG
This sequence comes from Rhinolophus sinicus, assembly GCF_057876585.1. Lineage (NCBI taxonomy): Eukaryota > Metazoa > Chordata > Mammalia > Chiroptera > Rhinolophidae > Rhinolophus > Rhinolophus sinicus. The sequence continues at coordinate 18,004,048 of NC_142511.1, forward strand.
TAAAATGCAAAACTACTAAACTCCTAAAAAAATAACACAGAAGGAAAATCTAGATTACCTTGAGTTTGGCAATGGCTTTTTAGATATAACACCAAAGGCACAATCCATGGAAAGAAAAAATTGATAAGCTGGACTTCAATAAAATTAATAACTTCTGCTCTGTGAAAAATACTGTTCAGAGAATGAGAAGACATGCCACAGACTGGGAGAACATGTGATAAAGGACTGTTATCCAAAATGTACCTCACCAAAGAAGATACACAGATGGCAAACAAGCATGTGAAAAGATGCTCCACATCATATGTCATCAGGGAAATGCAAATTAAAACAACAGTGAGCTACCACAGCACACCTATGAGAATGGCCAAAATCCGAACACGGACAACACCAAACGCTGGCGAAGACGTGGAGCGACAGGTTCTCTTATATACATTGCTGATAGGAATGTAACTTCGGAAGACAGTTTGGCCATCTCTTACAAATGAAACACGCTCTTACCATCTGATCCAGCAATCGCACTCCTTGGCATTTACCAGAACAGCTGGAAACTTATGTCCACATAAAACCCTGCACGTGGATATTTATTGGAGCTTTGTTCATAACTGCCAAAACTTAGAAGCCACGTAAGATGTCCTCCAGTAGGTGAATGGATAAACTACAGTATATCCAGACAATGGCACATTATTCAGTACTAAAAAGAAATGAGTTATCAAGCCATGAAAAGGCATGAAGGAACATTAAATGCATATGACTAAGAGAAAGAAGCCCATCTGAAACGGCTACATACTGTATGATTCCAACTATATGGTGTTCTGGAAAAGGCAACAATATGGAGGCCGTAAAAAGATCAGTGTTGCCAGGGATTAGGATGGAGGAAGAGTGGGTCATGGAGGATTTTTAGGGTAGTGAAACTATTCTGTATGATACAACAGTGATGGATACAGGTTATTTGTCCAAACCCATAGAATGTAAAGAGTAAACCCTAATGTAAACTATGGAATTGGGGTAGCAGAATATGCCACCCCAAAATGTAACTGTAGGAATTCAGGACCTGCCACCCCAAAATATAACTGTAGGAATTCCGGACCTGCCACCCCAAAATATGCTGCATTGGTATGTTGATTATTTTGAACTGTAGACACTTGACGAACAGCAAATGGAGGCACACTTGGAACACTTTATCTGCCTAAAGACAGATCCTTCAAAAGGAACTCAGTGATCACAAATCTCGTTTCTGGGAGTTTCATCAACCAGGGAGGATTGACTCATCACAGGAGAAGAAACTAGAAGTTAATACCAGAAATATCCAGACAAACTTTGTCATGAACTTTCATGTCGTCCACCTTTTCTCCTAAGAGCCCATTCATGTTTCCTAAAAACCATTTACTCTCCCTAAGAAGCCTACATCCCTCCTCCCCTTCCCCTCTTAAAATGGTGTTCAAATCTGAATTCTAAGCCACTTTGGAGAGTTACTCATTTTTCCCAGGTTATCCCTCTGTATACATGATATACACAGAGGGTGCTAAAAAAATGTATACACATTGTAAGAAAGGAAAAAACTATTAAAATTGTAATACTCAATATATACTGATAACAAAAGATGACCACAAGACATGTGTATCCTTTTTTTGGCACCCCCAGTATGTATAAGCTTGTTTCTTTTTCTCTTATTAATCTGTCTTGGCTAAGAACTCAGAAGGGTAGAGGGAAAATTGTTTTCCTCCCCTACACAATGTAGGTTCATCAACTATAAGAAATGTGCCCCTCTGATGGGGGGTGGCGATAATAGGGGAGGCTGTGCAAGTGTGGGGGCAGGGGCCTATGGGAAATCTCTGTACCTTCCATTCAATTTTGCTGGGAACATAAAACTGCTCTAAAAAAAAAAAAATCCTCTTAAAAAGTTACTGAGGACCCCAAAGAGTTTTTATCTGGGTTATATCTATCAATATTTATCATATTTGAGATTAAAGTTGAGAAAATAAAAAAAAATATTTCATTAATTTACTTTAAGATAATCATGAGCCAGTTATATGTTAACATAAACAATATTTTTGTGAAAAATAACCATTTTCCAAAACAAAGAAAATGAGAAGAGTGGCACTGTCTTATATTTTTGCACATCTCTGGGCTTAGTAGAAGATAGCTGGATTTTCCTATCTATTCCCGCACTCAATCTGCGGCAATATCATCGTCATGTAGCTTCTGAAAAACACCACTGTATGCTCATGAAAGAAGGAGAGTAAAAATGGCAAATGATGTCTTAGTATTATTATGAAGATAGTTTGCCTATGCAGATCCCCTGAAAGGGTCTCAAGGAGTCCCAGGCAGTGCTGCGATGGCAAATGTTTAACAACCTGCTCTTCTAGGGGAAAAACTCCAGTTTGTAAAATCTGCCAATTTCTGTGCCTGAACATACTTGAATTAAATAAGAGCCCACTAGCTGCCTTCTTCGTCAGAGCTGCTCAGGCACCCCCGGGGCATCAGAAGCACACTTGGGGAGCCACTGCTCTATCAAGCTGCTGGCAGGCCTGGGTTTTGTCAGTATTTGTACTGGCAGGACCCAGGACGTGCGGACCCTCACAGACAACAGACAGCCTCCTGGCCCGGGGGAACTGCCAGCAGAGGCCTAAGGACCGGATGTCCCATCCTACCTTTTCTTTCTACTGTGTGTCTTGCCTGGCCCTAGTCAGCAAGCCCAAGCCATCTGCTGACCTTGTTCACACTCTAATGTGTCGTCTTGTCCAGTGTTTATTTGCACGAAATGGAGTTTTTATCTCAGACCTTTTAGAAATAAGCACTTTTGTTCTGCTGTACAGTATGGACTTTAGATGTATACAAGGCCATGTTCTTGTATATAAACCGAGCTGTATGGAGTCTGTGTCCTTCCTCTGAAGTTCTTCAGGCCTGCGACCCAGCTCCACAAATGCAATCAATTCACTGTGCTCTCTGACATGAGAGCCCCAATAATAGAACTGCAAAGGCTGACATTTCTAACAAATACATTTCTCTAATTAATTCAACATTTGCAGCGGGTACACTGTCATTCCCTGGCAGTTATTTAGTGGAAATGAATAAGAGTTCCATTTGATTAAAATCTTTCCCCTTTGGGTATAATAGCTTAGGTAACAGGAACAGCAAAAGAGTCAGTTCTTACAAATAAGAAAATAAAGCCATCATAAGTACTAGTAGACCTTGCGTATCTCCTTACCGCAGTTCAGAATACCTATTCCTGCCATCGAAGGAAAGTAGAACGTCGTCCTCCTGTTGAGGAGTTAGTAACTCAAACCAAAACAGACAAAAGAAAACCACATCTCATCTGCTCCAGGAGAACTCTCCTTGAGTTTCTTTTACACACCATGTTTCAGCTTCATAAACTGATGCATCTTTCTCGTGAGAATTTTCTAGAACGCTGAAGGAAAACTGTAGATGTCATGACTGATACTCTTTATTTACATGTTCCTTCTGATTCATTTTTGGGGAACGCATAATAAATAGTCTAACATTCTGAAGCAGCATGAGTTGGGCTTTTGGTTACAATACAAAGGACACATATCTAGCAGAATTCAGTCTCAGGTTTCACACAGAAGGTGCGTCCTTGTCGGTCTGGCCACAGTCCCCCAGCATCTTGTTTAGATTAATGAAGGTCTGGAAAAGTTGGGAATATTTTTACATATTACATTGTACTTTATAAGACATAAGCCCAGGAACTAGGTCTCCAGGGTTTTCAACTTCTAATTCTTGGGAGTTCTGGTGACTACGGATCAAATCCCAGAGTAGAAAGGGCACAGGGCCAGAGAACTGGCTTTGTTCCTGCTCTGTCTCTCACCAGCTGTGAAACGTTGGGCAGGCAGCCCCACAATCTCTTCATTTGTACATCCCTGCACAGATTCAGTATGTACATGTTCTGGACTGAGTGCTGAGAAGGCAGAGACCCGTGATAGCCTATCTGCCCTTGAGGGTCTCCAAGTTGAGCAGAGGAAATCAGACATGGGACAATACATTACAATACCCTGGTGACAGAGAGATTTAACAAAGAACTGTTGGAGCCCAGGTGAGGTGTAGCTAACACTTTCTGAGGTGTCTGCTAATTTCACAGAGGAGAAAACATCTCAGGTGGTCTTGCAGAAGGAAGAGGCACTTTCTAGATGAAGGCGATAAAAGAGTTTCCCAGAAGGTATCATAAAAATTCTGGAATGTTTAGTAATTAACTGTAGCTGAAGTGGAATTAAGGGCACATGCCAGTCATTTGCCTGTCTGCTCTCAGAGCCACTCTCTGCTCTTCTTCTGCCCTGGTCTGCATCATAAGGTGGGGTGAGGGTTGACTCCCACAAACTGTTTCCCAGGCTCCCTCGATTCTGGTTGGGTTCAGCCAATGAGAGGCACTGTAGGAGACTAAAGGGTGGGAGGGAGGGAGAAGCCAGAGTATTTCTCCCTTGTCGGGGGGTGTTGGGCATAATCTCAACATTGACTGGGTCTCCTCCATGGCTAGAATCACCACTAGATAATGCCTGCTCTGTGGACTAGTGTCCACCAGGCAGCCCTCTGTGGTCGCCAGCTCTTAAGCTCTGGAAACACCATCTCTTCCCTTTGTCCTCTCAATTCTAGAAATGGTGGGCAGCTTCCTGTTATGACTCATCTTGGAGTTGCCTCACTGTTGGCTTCCCAGCTTTGCCATCACCTGTGTCGCTATTTCCTGTAGAAGTAAACACCCTGTCTGAAACACCTGAAAGGTCTCTGAGCTGTAAGTGTAGAGAGGG